>NC_135548.1:37235002-37548072 GCF_045843805.1 Urocitellus parryii
CCGGAGATCCAGGCCGACTGATTCGCGCGGCCTGCCCCGCAGCTACAGAAGGCGTGGGGCCTCAGAGAAGCCATTAATTAGCAAGCAGGGAGGTTAGGGACTGCCATTAGGTGGAATCCCGCCAGCCAAGCCCACCGCCCACGCCCGGAAGAGGCCCAGCGATCTGCCAGCATTGTAGTCACGACACCCCAATTGGAATAGGGACAGAGCAGAGCCGCCTTCCACTCCCGGAACAGGCCCAGAGAGCCGCCAGCGTGGTAGACACGTCACCCCAATTGGAGTAGGGGCACAGCCACCGCCCGCACCTGCAAGGGAGACTTTTCAAGTATACAAGAGCAACATAAATAAATAGGGGGTAAATTTCAAAACACAACAGTTGCACCAAGCAGAAAGAAACGCGGGCAGTATGAAAAGACAAGGAAAGAAAGGACCACAAGCAATGCAGGTCAACTCAACTTTAGAAGAGGTAATAGCTGCAACAGATGGAATATCAGATAAAGAGTTCAGGATATATATGCTTCAGATGATCTGGAGTCTCAAGGAAGACATGAGACAGCAAAATCAGACAATGAAAGATCACATTGACAAACAAATCCAGGAAGTCAAAGATCAATTTCACAGGGAGATAGAGGTAATAAAAAACAAACAAATAGAAATCCTAGAAATGCAGGAAACAATAAACCAACTTAAAAACTCAATTGAGAATACTACCAGCAGAGTAGATCACTTAGAAGAGAGAACATCAGACAATGAAGACAAAGTATTTCAACTGGAAAAGAACATAGACAGCTCAGCAAGTCTGCTAAGAAACCATGAGCAGAACATCCAAGAATTATGGGACAATATCAAAAGACCAAATTTAAGAGTCATTGGGATACAGGAAGGCACAGAGCTCCATTCCAAAGGAATAAACAGTCTATTCAGTGAAATAATACGAGAAAACTTCCCAGAATTGAAGATTGAGACAGAATCCCAAATCCTAGAAGCCTACAGGACGCCGAATGTGCAAAATCATAAGAGATCCACACCTAGACACATTATAATGAAGATGTCCAACATACAGAATAAGGAGAGAATTTTAAAAGCTGCAAGAGAAAGAAAGCAGATTACATTTAGGGGTAAACCAATCAGGATAACAGCTGATCTCTCAACACAGACTCTGAAAGCTAGAAGATCCTGGAATAACATATTTCAAACACTGAAAGACAATGGGCTCCAACCAAGAATCGTGTATCCGGCGAAATTAAGCTTCAGGTTAGAAGATGAAATTAAAACCTTCCACGATAAACAAAAGTTAAAAGAATTCGCAGCTAGAAAACCATCTCTTCAAAAAATCCTTGGCAAAACATTACAGGAAGAGGAAATGGAAAACAACATTGAAAACCAACAATGGGAGGTAGGACAGTAAAGGGGGGTAAGTAGTCAAAGAGGATAACAAATCAGGTTTAGTAACATCAATAAACAAATATGGATAGAAGAACAAACCATATCTCAATAATAACCCTAAATGTTAATGGCTTAAACTCACCAATTAAGAGACACAGGCTAGTAGAATGGATCAAAAAACAAGACCCAACAATATGCTGTCTACAGGAGACGCATTTGATAGGAAAAGATATACATAGACTGAAGGTGAAAGGTTGGGAAAAATCATATCACTCATATGGACCGCGGAAACAAGCAGGAGTGTCCATACTCATATCTAATAAAATAGATTTCAAGCCAAAGCTAATCAAAAGGGATATAGAAGGACACTTCATACTGCTCAAGGGAACCATACACCAACAAGACATAACAATCATAAATATATATGCCCCAAATAATGGTGCAGCTGTATTCATCAAGCAAACTCTTCTCAAGTTCAAGAGTCTAATAGACCAACATACAATAATCATGGGAGACTTCAACACACCTCTCTCACCACTGGACAGATCTTCCAAACAAAAGTTAAATAAGGAAACTATAGAACTCAATAACACAATTAACAACCTAGACTTAATTGACATATATAGACTATACCACCCAACATCAAGTAGCTACACTTTTTTCTCAGCAGCACATGGAACCTTCTCAAAAATAGACCATATACTATGTCACAGGGCAACTCTTAGACAATACAAAGGGGTAGAGATAATACCATGCATCTTATCTGATCATAATGGAATGAAACTGAAAATCAATGATAAAAGAAGAAAGGAAAAAGCAAGCATCACCTGGAGAATGAACAATAGGTTGCTGAGTGATCAATGGGTTTTAGAAGACATCAAGGGGGAAATTAAAAAATTCCTAGAGTTAAATGAAAACACAGACACAACATATCGGAATCTATGGGACACATTGAAAGCAGTTCTAAGAGGAAAATTCATTGCTTGGAGTTCATTCCTCAAAAAAAGAAAAAAACCAACAAATAAATGATCTCATACTTCATCTCAAAATCCTAGAAAAAGAAGAGCAAAACAACAGCAAAAGAAGTAGAAGGCAAGAAATAATTAAAATCAGAGCTGAAATTAATGAAATTGAAACAAAAGAAACAATTGAAAAAATTGACAAAACTAAAAGCTGGTTCTTTGAAAAAATAAATAAAATTGACAGACCCTTAGCCATGCTAACGAAGAGAAGAAGAGAGAGAACCCAAATTACTAGCATACGGGATGAAAAAGGCAATATCACAACAGACACTTCAGAAATACAGAAGATAATCAGAAATTACTTTGAATCCTTATACTCCAATAAAATAGAAGATAGTGAAGGCATAGATAAATTCCTTGAGTCCTATGATCTGCCCAGATTGAGCCAGGAGGATATAGACAACCTAAACAGACCAATAACAATAGAGGAAATAGAAGAAACCATCAAAAGATTACCAACTAAGAAAAGCCCAGGACCGGATGGGTATACAGCAGAGTTTTACAAAACCTTTAAAGAGGAACTAACACCAATACTTTTCAAGCTATTTCAGGAAATAGAAAAAGAGGGAGAACTTCCAAATTCATTCTACGAGGCCAACATCACCCTGATTCCGAAACCAGACAAAGACACATCAAAGAAGGAAAACTACAGACCAATATCTCTAATGAACCTTGACGCAAAAATCCTCAATAAAATTCTGGCGAATCGGATTCAAATACATATCAAAAAAATTATACATCATGATCAAGTAGGATTCATCCCTGGGATGCAAGGCTGGTTTAATATACGGAAATCAATAAATGTTATTCACCACATCAATAGACTTAAAAATAAGAACCATATGATCATCTCAATAGATGCAGAAAAAGCATTCGACAAAGTACAGCATCCCTTTATGTTCAAAACGCTAGAAAAATTAGGGATAACAGGATCATACCTCAACATTGTAAAAGCAATCTATGATAAGCCACAGGCCAGCATCATTCTGAATGGAGAAAAATTGAAGGCATTCCCTCTAAGATCTGGTACAAGACAGGGATGCCCTCTCTCACCACTTCTGTTCAACATAGTCCTCGAAACACTGGCCAGAGCAATTAGACAGTCAAAAGAAATTAAAGGCATAAAAATAGGAAAAGAAGAACTTAAATTATCACTATTTGCTGATGATATGATTCTATACCTAGCAGACCCAAAAGGGTCTACAAAGAAGCTATTAGAGCTAATAAATGAATTCAGCAAAGTGGCAGGATATAAGATCAACACATATGCAGGATTAGAATGTGAACAACAAATAGCTTAATCTTTTAATCTTCCCCTTACCATAGTTCTCCTTATTTGTTTAGAGTCATAAAGCCCACTGTTCATCTACCATTGTCCAGTTGTGTCTATAAGACAGTTCAACAATTTCTTCAACAACAACAAAAGACAAGGAAGAAATAAGAAGAATATTATTAACCAACTGTAGGGTGTGGATTTTCCTTGGGTCTTGATTCAAAAAGTCTAAATGACATTTGTGAGACAATTGGGGGAAATTTGGGCTTTGGACAGCAGAGAGGAATTGTTTTCAGGCATGATCATAGCATTAGGGGTTACAGGTTTTTTTGTGTGTCATTTTAATGAATCCTCCTGTTGGACATTCTGAAGTGTTTGTGCATGAACTGATAAGATACATGGAATTTGCATGAAAATAGTCCAGCATGGAGAAGGAGAAAGGAAGAACAGAGATAAGCTTGGCATATGTTGAGAATTATGGAATATGGTGAAGTGCACATGGGTGGGGGGACCCTCATACGTCTCTATTTTGTGTACATTTGGGAAAAAGGGAGCAAGTTTCTGCCCTCCTTAGAGGGGTGGTAGATTCTAGGAAAGGCAAACTTTTGTACCTTGTTTTCCTCCTCTTTAAGATGAGGGCTCATATCACAGTTCTGTGGTAACAATCTGGGGATTTAGGATAAAGACAGAGAGAGGGAGACATTCTGAGTCTCAAAGGAGTCGTCTGTGAACCACTGAGGTGCATCAAGCACTCAGGAACAATTTTGACTCTTGAGTGACATGCCCTTGCCACCCCACCCCCTGCCCTGCTTGTAAAACGAAGGAACCACACAGTTGCAGGGAAAATAGGACAACTGAGCAGCTCCACCCTGGCTCCACCTCCAGTCTGGCCCCTAACTATTGCCCCTCTATAAATATTGGACCCCTAGCCCAAGGTGGCTTCTCACTCTCAAAATAGCCCTCATTCTCCCCTGAATGTGGATCTGCTTCCTAAATAAACCTCTGTCTGGGCCTTTGTCTGCAGTGTGCTGAAGTTCTTTCTCATCACATATGCCAAGACGCCACTGGTCTTGAGTTTCTCCTCCTCCCTGGGAACTCCTCAGACCCTTCTCCAGAGATATCTCTTTTCCCTTGATAGTAATGAAAGAGAATATCTTTACTAGGAAATATACACTGAAGTAAAAAAGAATACAGGGCCTTGTTTGTGTCATCCACTCTCAAAATGGAAAGAAAAAAAAATAAATGTGATTATCTATACATGGAGAAAGAATCATAAGGCAAATGTGATGAAATGTTAACCTTCTCATTTCTCTCTATATTATATTTGTGGCTCTTCTATGAATAGGAAATTATTTTGAAATCACAATTTTTTAAAAAACTGGTGAACATATAGAAACACAAGATAGAATTTTTATATCAAAATTAGTGCAGCCAGGTACAGAGGCACATGCCTATAATCCTAGTGTCTCTGGAGGCTGAGGCAGGAGGATCAAGAGTTCAAAGCCAGTCTCAGCAACTTAATGAGGCTCCAAACAATTTTGTGAGACCCTGTCTCAAAATACAAAGGGTTGGGGATACAGTTCCATCGTTAAGCCCCCCTGAATTCAATCCCTGGTTAAAAAAATACAGTGCAAACCTACTTCTTTGAAGATACAAAAAATAAAAATATAAAATTATGCTCACTCATGAATGCACATCTTAGCTAGAGAATGCTTAAATACTTGAGCACCAAACAGTGCTAGCTGCTTCCTCTCAATCAACAACTTTAGAGATTATTATGATTAAGGGTTGTTTGCTTTTTTTAAAACTTGTTCTGAGATGGGAATTATGTTGAATGAGCATTCATTCTGTACCAAACAGGATCTAATATTAAATATTCCTTCAATCTAATGAAACGTCATTTCTCATTTTAGAGATGGGGATTCTGAGACGCAAAGGCTGAACTGATGACTCCCGGAGTCATGCAATCAGTGTGATGGTCAATGTTTCATCTTGGCTAGGCTACAGTGACCTGTTGTTGGTCAAGCACTAGTCTAGACTTTGCTGGGAATGGTATTTATAACCTGACCTCAGTTCCCAGCCTGTTGGCCTGCCTTGTGGATTTAGACTCCAGACCACAAGATTAACTCTTACCTGAATTTCAAGGCACTGGCCTGCTTTATATTGCTATTCCCCACAATTGCATGAGCCAATTCTTTCAAATCTCTTGATAGATGATAAGTAGGTAGGTAGGTGGGCAGGTAGTTACATGAGAGAATGAGAATGAGATAGAGATCCTCTTAGTTCTGTGTCTATTAAAAATGCTGCTTAATACAGTAAGCATCACAAATATAAATGAAACCCAGATGTCTCTGCTTCAAAGTCGTCTACATCCAACTTCACTCATTCATTTGACCACACACCTCCAGCTTGAAATCTCAGCTCCATCACATCCTCACTGTTAACTTGGGGGAAAAGACTGTCCCTCTTCAGGCCTGCCTTGTCTGTATGCAGGAACAAAAATAAATATTCCGTGGGGTTTTGTAAAGAGTTATCCAAAGTAATAGGTCACTCTGGGCCTTATATCTATTCCTACCATTTACTTGTCCTGGCTTCAGAAATAAATTAGACAGTGAAGGGGTGGGGGGGTGGGAATAGGAAAGACAGTAGAATGAATGAGACATTACTTTCCTATGTTCATATATGAATACCTGAGCAGTGTGACTCCTCATCATGTAAAACCACAAGAATGGGAAGTAATACTCCCATGTATGTGTAATATGTCAAAACACAGTCTACTGTCATGTATAACTAAAAAGAACAAATAAAAAAGTTAGGTAAATAAATTGAGATACTGTTAAAAAAAAAAGAAAGAAATTAGACATACTAACAGATGTTCACAGAAGCATTATTCATACTAATGAAAATTTAAGGCATCTAAATATCAGGAAATTGATCAAACCAAAATATATCCACAACATGCAAATATTACATCATTTTAGGACACTAATAATATATATGGTATTTTTAAGATCAGAAATGTTTCTGTTTGACCCCAATATTTAAAGGTATGTGTACAGAGGAGGTTCTGGTTCTGGTAAAAGTGGAGGGATTATGCTTTACTGATTATAATGATGACAACCACAAAACTTGCATGTAACACATAAAGCAACTCTCAGAGGTTTCTGAAAACTACAGACAAATGAACAGGGTAAAGAATCAAACATCAAGGAATAGTCATCCCACCATGGGGTCTCTGTGTAATTGTTTTGGTTTAGTTTGATTTTTCTCAATTCCTGTATTTTCTTAAAAGTAAAAGTAAGATCAGTTAAATTTAATGACCTTTACTTGAGCAAGAAAAATGTTCTGCTTCAATGAACCAGGATAAGGTTTTCCTGATCTACCTTTTGCCCATCCTATAAATATAGAAGCATGTTGAGATGTTGCTTCTGTTTGCCTAAGTCCCTGAGTGAAAATGATGAACAAAGCCTCTTTGCCAATCCATGGTAGACACGCAGTAAGCAAGAAATATAATGTCAAAATTTAAAGCCAAAAAATAGAAAGAAAGAAAATGTATGTTCTAGGATTAAGAACCACAGACCAAAGACAGTTCAGAACACCCTCATCCCACCATAGGTGCAGGACATATTCACAGCCAGAGAAAAGAAGCAACCTGATTGGCTGCTGTTGACATTTGCCTAATATGGGCGTGGCCTAATCTGTTGGCAGCTTGTGATTGGCTGAAGCCCTACAGATGTGATCTACCAAGACTCAGTCTCTTGGTTATAAGGTTATAGTTTTAGGTTACAATTTGTTTACACATCAAGCTAGAATACAGTTCAGTGTTTATGAGGCCATTTGGGGCTAAGCTTTATCACCTAAGCAGAAAGACAGGTTTAGGACAAACTTTATCCAGTTTAACAATATCCTACCTGAAACTGCTATATATTACTAAACATAAGTTCAAGTACCCACAGGAAAATCTACTCTCTAGAAGGAAGACTGGAAAGGGGAACTTATGCAGGACAGAGTCCTTCTCATATTCAGGTCTCCCCTTTGTGAGCCTCAGTGGGGATGTTACAGGGCCATAGTGGTGGTGGCTCCCCCAGGCTCCTCTGTCTCCCTGCTTTGTCCTGTAGCTGCACCACAGCACAGAGGGGTTTAAAAGCATCAGACTTAGACCCAGAGTTGGAGGAGAGGGCCCCCTGGGAGTCAGAAAACCTGGAGAGGAAGAAACTGGTGAACCAAACCCTTGAGGTCTACGTAAGTGACTCTGGACATGACTGACAGCACAGGTTTTGACAGCTGGACTGCGGCCCAGACCGCTGTTAACAATAAACATACTGGACTGCAGTTAAAGCAGTAAAAGGGGATTTTTTTTTTCAGGAAGGAATGATAGTAGAAGAGAGCAGAGTGCTGGTCAATCTGTGTAGAGCAGTCCGAGTGTTTTAAAGGAAGACTAAAGGAGAGGAAAGCAGGTGAGTGCAGCCTCAGTAGACTCAGGGAAGTGGAAAATCACAAAGGGCGGTCAGCATAGGTGCAGCGAGGCCTCTGTATCTGTTTGCTGGCAATTATCAGTTAGTGTTCTGTCCTCCCACGAGAGAGTGGGAGATGGAGAGCTTGGCCTTCTCTGATGGTTACATTTCCACGGGATGGCTTTCATGTTCTTGAGAAAAACATTTTTGAGTTGTAGGAGGTATTATTCACAGTTGTAAGCCCTTTCTGGTAAATGCTTTCAGAAAGAGAGGACAGGAAGCTCTATAGTCAAGTGTCAGCTAGAACAAACAGCAGATTCTCCAGGGGGTGTGGAACTTTCTAAGCGGTCATCATAGGGACACAGTCTTATGCTGCTAGAAGCTACGCTAAAGTTTGATTGTCTCCATGTGCAGGTTGGGATGGAGTCTTTATGTGCTATGAGTTCTGCAGTTCTCACCACCTTCCGAGACCCACGCAGACAGGGAAGATACTACTGCAAGGGTTTGTAATTCTAAATCAACATTAGGGCCACACCTCCCAGAGAGGGGTCAGGACAATGCAGGGAGTGGGGTAGTCATGATGACTAGCTGCCTACCAGAAAAAAAGTTAACATTCTTTAAAAGATTCTAGTAGGACCTGAAGTTTCATCTTATAATATTCAAAATATCCAGAATGCAATAAAAAAAATCACTTAACAAACTGCTGTTTCAAGCAACATGGATAAATTGCACAGAAGTTATGCTGATCAAAAAAAAGCCACACACACACACACACACACAAAAAAAAAAAAAAAGTGAGCACTATATGTTTCATTTAAATAAAGTTCAGTCAGGCAAAATGAATTCAGAGTGTTGAAAGCAGAATAATGGTTAACTTTGGGAAGGTGCTAATGACTAGGATATATAATAAGATGTTAGGAACCATGTCATTATTCTACATCTTGGTCTGGATACGCTACACAGGCATACTCATTTTGCAAAAAAAAAAAAAAAAAAAAAAAAAAAAAAATTCAAAGGATGCTTAAGATTCATGATCTTTGCCTTTTATCATACTTTAAGAAAAGGTTTTATCCCAAAATGGTGCTTTTGTGGGCTACACTCCTAGAATTATTTTACTTCTACCTAATCCTTGTACACATGAACAGTAGTTTCCTTTGTATAATATTCTTGGGTCATAATTTATTTTCCTCAGAATTTTTGGACTTTGTTACATTGTCTTTTGGTTACATTGTCTCTGTATACATCTGAGACTCTCTTGGGATTTCTTTGCTCTTGAAGGGCCTTGATTTTTCTGCTTAGGTGCCTGAAATAATCTTTCTTCATACTAGAAGTTAAATAAGTATACCTTTATATTCATGGCTCTGCATTAATTTTTTCATGGCATATAATGTATATTTCTTTAACTGCAGAATCTGTTTTATTATTTCAGAGAAACTTTCCCTTATAAAGCCCTGATAAGTTTCTCTCTCTCTCTCTCTCTTTCTCTCTCATCCTCATCTTAGTTTGTCTTCTACTGCTGTCATGTTTTCACTAATTACTTTGAGTTTTCTAATAATTTCAACTTATTTATATTTGTAATGATGTTATCCTGGTTTTCTTGGCTCTCCTTTCTTATTCTCTGGTTAGATTTCATTTTTTAACTTCTTATTTCATTGAATTCTTATTTCATTAGATTCTTCAATAACTTAAAGCATTTTTGGATAACCCGCCTTGGGTTACTGAATTATATTTTCTCCTAGACCAGCCTTCTAATCCATCCTTTCTTATGCTGTTTTCCTACCTTCCTTTCTATTGTTCGTGTATCTAAACTACTTATTTCCATCATTTTTATTCTTAATTCAGATTGGTTCAGTCCTGACCTTCCATTTGCTTCTACTACAGGGAAGCAATTTCTCTTTGACCTCTCTCTCAAGCTCTAGAAAGTCTGTTTTCTGTTCTCTGCTGCATTCAGTTTGAGTGGATGCTGGGAATCATTTTAAAATTGCTCTTCAAGATTCAGACGTAGAGGAAATCAAGAGAACTTTTCTGGGCTAAGTGCCATCTTTATTGAACCTTAGAGACTTATAGGATTGACCACATGGAAGTCATAGCTATATAGTTCCAGGTTGTAAATTAAGGAAAAGCCTAGGGAGATGATTTAATATCAATTTGCTAGGAGCCACAGCAAAAATATTGATACAGGCACCTTTGGGTTTAGTGACTGCCAGCCAGCCATTCAGATTATGATTATGTTAAGTTACATTATGGTAATTGTCTCCTGCTGTTTACCTGGGCCCGTTTCGGGACTCAGGTTACTCATGTCACTCTTGTAATGGGAAAGTTCCCATTGGTTGGGAAAGGATGGTAGGAGGGTGTTCCGGGGGAAGTGGAGCCCCCCCCCCCGGCTCAGGTAGAAAACACGTCCCACTTGTTAGGGGACGCACACGGCCTCTCACAAAATAAAACTTTGTCTCAGTTTGACTGGCTTGTGTTTTTGTGCCCAACCGGGTTGCAAGATTGCAAGCCGGCATGCACTGACAGCCCAGCAGGGAAGCACTCAGCAGGGGTGCGGCAGGCAGTGCTCAGCAACAGCAGTGGCAGGAATGGAGCTCAGCTAGCCCGCTCAACCCGGGGCCAAGCAGCCTGCAGCATCAATTCTCCTGGGTAGGAAAACAGTCCGATGGTATGAGACACTTTCTGGTAGTAACAAAGCTCTTTATCTGCCTAAATTATTAATGATGAGGAAGTACTTACCCATAGGGACTGCTCTTAACCCTACCCCACTCTGCATCCTAGAAGGTGCACCGTAATGTTCCTTTGACAGTTCCTGCCTCTATAAGGTCTGATGGTGATGTCTGATTCAACTGAACATCCTGACAGGAAGTGAGATCATAAATACCAAGTGCTTTAGGGAGAATTAGGCCTGTGCTCTTGAATCTTCCTTTTGCACATCAAATGAATTTGAGAGTCTGGTGGGTTTGATCTGCAACATTAATGGCATTTATAATGCTAACTGTGTTTGTTTAAAACCCTGGTGTTCCCTTGGCTACCTAGTCTAAATAAGCATGTGGACTCAATTCAGCCAACACTGAAGTGCCTGTGAGCATGGTGGTGAAATTTCTTAAAACCATTCTGTGGGTTGGGGTTGTGGCTCAGCAGCAGAGCACTTGTCTAGCACACATAAGGCCTATCCTTATATGTTTCATCCCTAACACCAAAAAGAAAGAAAACAAAAAGTTTCTGTGACTCATATACTTCATAAATTCTTTTCCCGGAGCTAAGTCATTCTTGGAGTCCTGGGTGGGTTTAGATACTTTAAAGGTGTTTAATACTGTCAAGCTGATAGATGATCAATATGTTCAAATTAATAAGAGCTAACATCTTCTAACTTTCTCAGCTCTTACATATTCCAGGTTCCCTGTTAATCATACTAAAAACCATATTCACTAATCCTGACAATAATATTATAAGGAAATTGAGAAAAACTAGTAAAACTTGGGAACTTTCGTTTAATTTGCTTAAGGACACACAACTATCAAATGGCAAATTCAAAATCCACAAGAAGACCTTCCTGCACTGGAAGCCTGTGCTTTGACCCTCTAGCTCACTGTTGAGTAAAACTTGGATTCATTTTCTATATGTGTGAATAAAAAAATGTTTGATTCAGTGCCAGAAGGCCAGAGACCTGACATGTAGTTCCTAGGTAGAAAAAAAAAGGGAAGAATTATATCAAATGATGATATATATCTTCAATATCTAATCTAAGTCCCAAAGGAAATTTCACCCTGATCTTGGCTAGGATCACAGTCATCAGGGTGCACTGACAAAGTTTCCCGTGTCAATTCTGCAAACCAGGAGAAGAATATCATGTTTCCTGAAGAAGGCAGTGCTCTCCTCTGACTTTGTTCTTGGCCCTGGGCCCTTAAATGCCTTCCCCAAACCACTTCCATGACCCTGACCCCCAACACGGACCATGGCAGAACATCCCTTGCTTTGTCCTCATTCGCCTGCTAGGTTCTCCATAGTATACCCACCTGCTAGAGACCATAGGTTTTAACTTTGCTACTGTCATTATTTTTGTTACCAGAGTCCCCATAGTCTTTGGACATGATCTTTGCAGTTTATTTTCTCTTTTTAGTCAAAAGAGAATCCTAGCAATGCCATGACTATATTCTTACACATGCATCACCAGCTATAAAAATCTCCTATATAAATTTTTATTTATTTTGTCTTATCTCTTATCAATAGGTACTTTTCCCATCTTTGGGAATCTTTGTTGAATTTAACCTGTGTTTCAACCTAAAAATCTGTTTTGATCACTTTCATATATAAGAAGGTATTTAAAAAATAATAACTAATATGTTAAGAGCTAACTAATATGAAATGTTGAACAATTTCAGTGGCAAATTCTTTTTTTTTTCTTAGCGAGAGAAAGAGAGAATTTTTCAATATTTATTTTTTAGTTCTCAGCCGACACAACATCTTTATTTTTTTATTTTTATGTGGTGCTGAGGATCGAACCCAGCGCCCCATGCATGCCAGGTGACCGAGCTACTGCTTGAGCCACATCCCCAGCCCTCAGTGGCAAATTCTATTCCAAGTTTATTTCTGTTTTTGTGCTCTCATCTTGACATGTCAATGACATCTGTGTTGATATTACTAATGAGACAAATCTTAAAAATCAGATGAAATATGTCGTATTGAAAACTTGCTTTCATTGAGGACTTGTTGAAAAAAATTTTAAAAATGCATCTGCCTGTCTTTTCTCTTCAAGGTTTAAAAAGAAGGACCCAGACAAAGCCATCAGGCTGGTAACATGAGCTATGTGACAAGCCCTCCATAAGGAGCTATATTAGCTACTAATAGCTATCAGCTTGGGAAAGATGAAGTCATCACACAGCACTCTGTTTAGCGTGTTCCTGTTTTATGAGTACATTAAGTCAAATGTGGATAATGATACAGCTTCCTTCTCCAAACCCTTCCTCCAATGAGCCCAAAGTGCCTTGGAATGTTTTCTTGTTGATTGCCATCTCTCTGATGGGGCGTTTAGAAGGCACCAGAGGGGATTAAGGCAATTGAGGCAATTCACAGTGAATGGAAACATCTAGTCACCTCTCTTCTTGCTTAACTCAAGATTGGCTTCATCTTGGGCATGACAGGGTCCTTCTTCACTTCTTCCTCCTAAATAAAAAGAGGCTTAGCCAATTAGAAACTGCAGTTCTTTACACAGTGCACCGTTTTACATGCCTTCACTTTGTTCACTTCCAGAAAACACATGTAAGTATTACTTCCTTGGGAAGCCCAATGTGGTTAAGCATTTCTCCATTTGGAAACAATTCTACCAACATTCAGCCTGCTTTCTTTTTTTGTATCTGTATATAATGGACAATGACAAACATTGAAACTTGATGAGAATTTTTTTTTTTTTTAAAGGAGGGAAGGAAATTTTCTGGAAATCCCAAAGGAAGTACTTCTTCTTGGCTTTAGAAAGACACACACACACACCCACACACACACCACAAATACGTCAATATGTACACATTTTGATCTTTTAGAACAAGTTAAAAGGGGCAGGGGCACCCCTAACAATTGAGTTTTACTGAAACTGTTTTACAGATCTTTGAATATAGTTTGCCTTGAAGAACCGGAGAGGCCCGTGGAATGGACAGTTCCACATATCAGTGGCTGCACATTTATGCTCTGGTTTCTGTGTCAGAGTTTGTCCAAGAAGTCACTGCAGTCATCAAGAACAGCACAGAGCCTGCAGCCACTTTCGGTATTTCTTAGTGGCAGCATTATTGACATGCTGGACCAGCTCATTCTTTGTCTTGTGTATTATAGAGCATGGAGCAGCATTCCCGGTGTCCACCCACTGGACACCAGCAGCATCCACCCCTGAGTCATGGTGATCAAAAATATTTCTAGACATTGCCAAATGTCCCCTGAGGAGCAAAGCTGTCCCTAGTTGAGAACCACTGTCCTACAGCTTTCACTCTGAAGGGTTTTTAAATCTAAATATCTTCCCAAAATTGGCTATTGTTAAATATTTCCAAGAATACCGTTGTTACATGTGGAATGAACCAGAATATAAAAAAATCAAGAGATCCCCCCCAAACACACCCATCAAACACTCATACATCCAGTAGCAGAAACTGCATACCCATTCAAAAACAGGGTACCTTACTTGAATGCCTTTTTCCAGGGGAAACTAAAGAAGGCCTTCCAAGCCAAAACTCTTCTTTCGATACTTAAGGCTTTAGGGATTAAGAATGTTATCCCTTGCCTAATTATATGTGTCATTAAGAATTCAATGGAATGTTATACTAGTGATCAATTTTAAGATGAATTGTTTTGCCCTTAAAAATGCATGTAGATTACAGGATGGCTTAGTGATTAACCAAACAAATTAACACACATTATAATCATGTCACCACTACTAACAATTACCTGTTGATGACTAAATTATAGGCTTCCAGATAAAAAGTAAACTCCATGCATGTTAATGTTTTTGATTGTTGGAAGTTATTTTTAAAAATAATCCATCCATCATTAAGAGCTCTTTTCAAGTGATTTGATTTATTTGGTTAGCAAGCAGTGCTGGTATCATTAATTCAACTGCTATAAGCATTCATTTTTTGTCATTTCCTCTTTTTTTATTTTTTTAACTTTTATTGATTTCATTTTTTTAAATACACGACAGTACTGGAATGCATTACAATTCTTATTACACATATAGAGCACAATTTTTCATAAAGTATGTTCATACTAATTCATGCCTTTATATATGTACTTTTTTTGTTTTTGTATTACAATGCTTAATACACGTATATACCACAATTTTTCATATCTCTGTTTGTATATAAAGTATGTTGACACCCAATTCAAGTCTTCATGCATGTACTTTGTATAATAGTGTCCATCACATTCCACCATCCTTGCTAATCCTCCTCCCCATTCCTTTCCCTCCCACCCCTCTGCCCTATCTAGAATTCATCTAATCCTCCCATGCTCTCCCTCCCTACCCCACTATGAGTTAGACTCCTTATATCAGAGAAAACATTCGGTATTTGTGTTTTGGGGATTGGCTAACTTCACTTAGCATTATCTTCTCCACCGCCAACCATTTACCTGCAAATGCCATGTTTTTGTTCTTTTTTAATGCCGAGTAAAATTCCATTGTGTATATATGCCACATTTTTTTAACCCATTCATCCACTGAAGGGCATCTAGGTTGGCTCCACAGTTTAGCTATTGTGAATTGTGCTGCTAGTAAACATTGATGTGGCTGTGTCCCTGTAGTATTCTGTTTTTAAGTCCTTTGGGTATAGACCGAAGAGTGGGATAGCTGGGTCAGATGGTGGTTCATTCCCAGATTTCCAAGGAATCTCCATACTGCTTTCCTTATTGGCTATACCAATTTTCAGTCCCACCAGCAATATATGAGTGTTCCTTTTTCCACACATCCTCGCCAACATTTATTGTTCTTTGTCTTTATAATAGCTGCCATTCTGACTGGAGTGAGATGATATCTTAGAGTAGTTTTGATTTGCATTTCTCTAATTGCTAGAAATGATGAACATTTTTTCATATATTGTTGATTGATTGTATATCATCTTCTGAGAAGTGTCTGTTCAGGTCCTTGGCACATTTGTTGATAGGGTTATTTGTTTTTTCAGTGTTTAGCTTTTTGAGTCCTTTATATACCCTAGAGATTAGTGCTCTATCTGATGTGTGAGGGGTAAAAATTTGCTCCCAGGATGTAGGCTCTCTGTTCACCTCACAGATTGTTTCTTTTGCTGAGAAGAAACTTTTTAGTTTGAAACCATCCCATTTATTGATTCTTGGTTTTAATTCTTGCACTATAGGAGTCTTACTAAGGAAGTTGGGGCCTAATCCCACATGATGAAGATTAGGGTCTACTTTTTCTTCTATTAGATGCAGAATCTCTGGTTTAATTCCTAGGTCCTTGATCCATTTTGAGTTAAAGCTTTGTGTATGGTGAGAGATAGGGGTTTAATTTCATTTTGTTGCATATGGATTTCCAGTTTTCCCAGCACCATTTGTTGAAGTTTTTCTCCAATGCATGTTTTTGGCACCATTGTCTAAGATAAGATAATTGTAATATTGTGGGTTTGTCTCTGTGTCCTCTAGTCTGTACCATTGATCTACCAGCCTATTTTAGTGCCAATACCATACTGTTACTATTGCTCAGTAGTATAGTTTAAGGTCTGGTATAGCGATACCACCTGCTTCACTCTTCCTGCTAAGGATTGCTTAGCTATTCTGGGTCTCTTATTTTTCCAGATGAATTTTACGATTGCTTTTTCTATTTCTATGAGGGATGCCATTGGGATTTTGATTGGAATTGCATTAAATCTGTATAGTACTTTTGGTAGTATGGTCATTTTGATAATATTTATTCTGCCTATGCAAGAGCAACCTAGATCTTTCCATCTTCTAAGGTCTTCTTTGATTTCTCTCTTTAGGGTTCTGTAGTTCTCATTGTATAGATCTTTCACCTCTTTCATTAAGTTGATTCCCAAGTATCTTTTTTTTGTTGTTGTTGTTGTTGAGGATATTGTGAATGGGGTAGTTTTCCTCATTTCCTTCTCAGAGGATTTGTCACTGATATACAGAAATGCCTTTAATTTATAGGTGTTGATTTTATATTCTGCTACTTTGCTGAATTCATTTACTAGTTCTAGAAGTTTTCTGGTAGAGTTTTTTGGGTCTTCTAGGTATAGAATCATATCTTCAGCAATGCTAATTAAAGTTCTTCTTTTCCTATATATATCCCTTTGATTTCTTTCATCTAATTGCTCTGGCCAGTGTTTCAAGAACTATGTTGAATAGAAGTGGTGAAAGAGGTTTTCCCTGTCTTGTTCCAGTTTTTAGAGGGAATACCTTCACTATTGGCCATTTAGAATGATGTTGGCCTCAGGTTTAGCATAGATAACATTTACAATGTTGAAATATGTTCCTGTTATCCCTAATTTTTCTAGTGTTTTGAACATAAAGAGGTGCTGTATTTTGTCAAATGCTTTTTCTGCATCTATTGAGATGATCATATGATTTTTACCTTTAAGTCTATTGATGTGATTGATGAATTACATTTATTGATTTCCATATGTTGAACCAACCTTGCATCCCTAGGATGAATCACACTTGATCATGGTGCACAATCTTTTTTGATCTTTCACTGCCTGTATTTGTTCTCTTATGTCTTCTTTGAGATCATAGAACATTTTAATCACATATATCCTGAAACCTTTCTCTGTAATTTTTCTGCTGTAGCTGTCAATTCTTCTAATGATGTGTTGTCTTGATTTGTTTGTGGCACTTCCTTCCCTTGTCTTTTCATGTTGCTCGAGTTTCTTTCTTTCCAGCTCTGTGGGACTGGTGTGTTATCGTTTTTAACCGTATAGATTTGTGGTGCTCTTGTATGGTTCCAAGGTCTCTCCTTTGTGGGGAAGGACAATGTTAACAGATCCCAATATCAACAATATCTCACCTATGTACAAATTATTGTTATTAAGACATTTATAGTTTAGTCTCAATGTCCAGAAATGTTGGGTTCAATTGTTATTTAAAATATAATCAGTAGTTTCATAAATGGTTTACAGTTTATGGCAGCAGACAGTGAACTGGGGGTCGGGCATAGGACGATATGCTAAAGGAGAAAGATGTGAGGGTATGGGGTTAATATAACTTAGGAAATTTGAAGGAGAACTCTAATGAAGAGGGTTAGTAACAGGAGTTTACACAGGAAATAATTTAGGGTAGACATGTATGTGGGAGGACAGTAGAGTACACAAAATCAAACACACACATGTAATTAGAAAGTTACAGGATGTAAAAAGAGTAAAATTTGGAGGGTGAAAGAAGAAGAAAGAGAAGAAGAAAAAAGAGAAAGAAATAGAAAAAAGAGAGAAGAAAATGGGAAAAAAGGGGGTGGCTTATGCAGTTCCTCTCTATTATATTATTCAGGTGACTCAGTTCTCAAAGTTCTCTTTCATGCAGAGTTCTTGGTTTTATATATGTCAGGGTTGTGAGGGCCAGAGGATCGAAGGGTAGAGGAGAAAGAAGAAGAAAAGACTTTTAGAATTCTGTTTCCTTCCTGTTCTCTTCTCTTCTCTTCCAGTAGTTGGAGTTACCTATTTTAAGCTTGAGTCTCTGCCCTCAGGGTGGTGCAGTAACCAGGGTGAGAAGACTTGAGCCCCGCCCACTGCCTCCCTCTCCAGCCTGGAGCTACCCCATCCTGGTCTCTCTGTTTTGCTCCAGGCTTTAGACAGCTCCCCTCTCTTGCCCTCAGGCTCGCACCAGGTTGGTGGTGCCCTGGTCCCACTGCGCTCCTGTTCAACTGAGAGCTGTTTTTGTGTTGGGTAGTCACTGTACCGGGTTTTTGCAGCTGGGAAGGGGGGGGAGGAGGGGAAGTTGGAAACCAGGTACCTGTTCAGACAGAGATCCGTGCTGATAGCCACCAAAAAAATGGTGGGAAAGGTTTTCCCAGGTGGAACCGGTCTGCTTCCAGGGCCGGGTGTCTGGTGAGGTGGGGGGAGCTGGGATGGCCTTGTGCTGTGGCTATACAGCAGGCGAGGGACCTGCATGGGAGTGGAGCGCAGTCTGGAGTTCTGCAGAGGTGTTGATTAGGTGATTCTGCTCCGATACCTGAGAGCCGCGTGTGCACTAGAACTGCAGGCTTTGGGTCTGGAGTCTGGAGTCTTACTGGAAAGCAGAGGCGCGGTTTCTGCATGGATGGCCGCAGTGCTGGTGGTTTCTGGGAAAACCTGCTGCACAGGGATTCTCTCATACACCCTGAGATGTTGTATTCCGCCTAGGCGAGACCTTGTGGAGAAGCTGCCTGACTGCTTTCTTGTTTTCGTGCCACAGAGCAGCTAGAAAGAGTACCTCCTCCATTCCACCATCTTGGATCTGTCATGAGATATGGCCTCATGACAAATATTGATTGACTTTAGGAACAGAAACTAGACCCCAGGACCACCTTGCAGGTGGTATGTTCTCAGTGAGAAGCATTCTCACAGAGATGCCACAACGAAACTTTAGAATTCTGCAAATCTAAAAATCAAAATCATCTGTATGTATTGGGAGAGAGAGTATGTGGATCTGTTCTATAATCAGACACATACTTAGAGGGATGGTTGGTTAGCAGATAACCCTAAATTACCACAACCTTTCAGTTATCTTCATCTTAAACCAAGAGAGAAGGTTGCAATGTTCAATGTGTTAAAAATCTCAAACTACCAGGATAGACTTGAAGACCAGATTAGTATGTTTTTAAGCCTACAAGATAATCTTTGATCACTTTTTTTTCTGAGACTTGCTGGCATAATAGCATAAACAGGGTAGTGAGGTTAAAAAGGAGAGGGCTATAACCCTTATCTGACTTTTAAGTAACAGACAACTACAGAGGCTACTAGTACTTTCCAAAAGAGATATATTGTTCACAGATTGGAAGATTCCATATTAGTTTTTTTGTGATAAAAAATAAGGCACCACATATTTTTCCTTTATTAATCACCTTAAGAGATGTATGTGTAAAGCCAAATGGAAAACACTGTATTAGTAAAATCATAATATTTGTATATGAGCACAGAAACATTAAAGAGGAGGGATTAAAGTGTACTGTATCAGAGTTCTTGTAATTTGCCCCAAATAATTACTGTGGCCTGAATGTTTGTGTCCCCCTTAGAATTCACATGCTGAAATTTTAATGCCCACACTAACGGTACTGGGAAGTAGTGCCACAGCCTTTGGTCATGGTGATGAAGCTCTCCTAAATGGGATTAAGACATCAGTTAGAGTAATTGACACAAATAGAAAAACAAAAAGCAGTAAAGGTAGAGAAAATCTGAATAGCACTATCAACCACTTTAAGATTCCATATTATTAAAAAGTCACTTCTTCCTCAATTGGTTTACAGGTTCCACACCAACCCAATCAGTCTCCCAGAAGGCTATTTTATAGATACTGATAAGAGGATTCTAAAATTTACAAAGAAAAGCAAAGGAATCAAGATAGCCAAAACAATTTTTGTGGAACAAAAAAGAAATTCAGAGGACTCACATGATTTCAAGATTTACTCCAAAGCTTAAGTAATCAGGACACTGTGGCATGGTTGAAAGGATAGGAAGACAAACCAATGGTTTCATTTTTGCATATGGTCATCCAATTGTTCCAATATGATTTCTCCTTAGAATCGCCCTTTTTATCTATGTCACAAGCCATTTGACTACTTTGATTTCTTTGCCATTGATTGAATGCTCTAGAAAAGACAACCAGGTCAAGTCAGTTGAGTGTGGGTTAGGTCATCATCCCTACCCCACTTTCTGCCTACTTGTTCTCCCTGTTACTGAGAAAGGAGTCTTGACGTCCCTATTCACGTTATGCATTTGCCTGTTTTCCTTTCAGTTCTACCAGTTTTTGTTTCATGTATCTTGTAGCTCTATTGTTCAGTATATATGCCTTAGTATTACCAAGTATTCTTGAGAAATTCCAAAGTCTATTTTGTCTGATTATTAGTAGCCCCAGCATTCTATTGATTATTTACACCATGTATATTTTCAACCTTTTATTTTTAACCCCATTTACCTTTATATTTGAGTGAATCTCTTGTAAGCAGTATAAAACTTCAGACTTGATTTTCCAACCAACTTGATACTCACTGCCTTTTAATTGATATGTTTAAAGCATTCACATTTATTGTGAGTATTGATATGCTTGGATTAAAATGTGTTGTTTCTGGTTGCAAATTGAGCATCTTATTAGTCATTTACTGTTACTATTGTCTTATTATTCATACCTGGTTTTTTTTCTTTGAAAATCATTTGTTAGCATTTAATGAACCTTCTTACATGTGGCTTCACATCGCCAAATACAGGCCCACAACATATACCTTAATCTCTCTTCAGCTCCTGGGCTGAAGAATCGGACCTTCATAATGAGTCTATCTGGGGATTTTTCCTCTCCCCAGGACTTTCTAGTCGTCTGATTGCACTCCATCAATGGTACAAGCAGCTCCCAGTCTCGCTTTTGGCAGTATTTACTAAGGTCTGCTCCCTGACCAAAGCCCACAATTTATCAAAGTTTACTGTAGGCAGAGGCTGTGGCTCCTCTTGAAGTGGTAAGGCCTTACACCAACTTTCCCAAAGGAACTGGGTGATATTTGCTGAAGTCGATCCTGTGGTGAGGCTCCAGCTCTGCCCTGGTCTCCCAGTGATTCTGGAGCTTGTCCATGCTGCTAAGGTTCATGTGGCCACAAAGGTTTCAAGCCTTCCTTGGTCTGGACAGCATGTTTGTAGCCAAGATGAAAAAGCATAACTATTTTTATTTAAACATTAGCGATTGCCCTAGAGCCTATAATATACATCTTTAATTAATCAGTCTACCCTCAATCATAGTCCATGTCTTTGCATGTAATGTGAAGCCCTTAACACAATACTTCCCAACTCTTTTGTGCTATTGTTGTCCTATATTTTGCTTCTGTTTTACTCTACACAGCTGATTTTCTTTTAGAGAAAGTAAAAGTGAGAAAAAATATTTTACCTTTATTTATTCCATTTCCTATATCCTTTATCTTATTGTGTGGATCCAAGTTTCTGTCTGGTATCCCATTTCTTCTTGCTTTAATATTCTTACGGTGTAAATCTGCTGACAATGTGTTCTCAGTTTTTGCCTGATCGTCTTCATTCTCCTTGATTTCAAAAGATATTTTCTTTTTATGCACTAATCTGGGTTGATACTTGTTTTTTTTTTTCCTTTAAGCATGTTAAGATGTCTTCTGGCTCCCATAGTGTCTACAAGAAGTTTACTATAATTCTGACATCAGTTTGCTATGTCTTTTTTTCTCTGCTTCTCTTCAGAACCTTTTCTTTGTCTTGTCAGAAATTTAAATATGATGAACCTAGATATATAGGTTTCTTTTATGGATTAACTGTGGGTTTTATTGTTGTTTTGGTTGGTTGGTTCCTGTTTTATTTAGTTTTCTGTTCTATTTATCTTGCTTAGTGTTCTCAGTTTTTGACAATGTGATTCTTTATCAATCATTAATTTTGAAAAATCTCTGTAATTGCTTTTTTAAATATTTCTTTGCCCCTTTCTTCCATTTCTCCTCCTGGGATTCCAATAAATACACATGAGACCAGATATTGTCCCACAGATCTTAGATTCTCTGTCCTGTTCTTTTACTCTATTTTTGGCTTGCACTCCAATCTATGCAGTTTCTATTTATCTTCAAGTCCTCTGATTCTTTCTTTGGTTGTGTTGAATCTGATGATGATTTTGTGAAAGGTGCTCATCTAAGCAGGTCAAGTCTAAGCATGACTAACAGTCACAACACGACTCTGTCAGCACCTATGGTAGTGGAAGTAGTGGAATAGTCACACCATGACTATTCTGTCACTGCCACTCCCTTCCAGGAGGGGGACTAAGTGGTTTGATCCCCACTACCCAAGGTGTGACCCCCTGCATGTGTATCATCCTTTTATGCCCATGACCTCACCCCATAGGGCTTGCAGGAAGGAGAATTAGTAAACTGTTTATGTTCCTGCTGTGAGCTGGGCTATGAATGATGAACTGCCTCGATCTAACTCAAAAAGCCTGTTGTCTACTTCTGCACCCATGGAGTGGTGGAAGCCCTTCCTAACAAGGAGAGATGTATACTTTTCTATTATCTGTCTTCTACCAGAACATAAGCTGGAAAAGGGCTTTTATAAAAGTTATGTTTGTGACTTACTCTGTGTAAAGCATCCTACTAAACAACACCAAAGAAGTGACAGATTGAATGTCTGCCTCAAAGTGTTGTGATTCTGTGGGGAAAAAAAAAGGAAGAACTCAAATCTCAAACCACAGAGACCCAAGGAATCACTCACTCATTATTGTGAATTCCTTAAATGTAATATTATATTTATGTCATCCTCAATATTATCTTTGAATCCAACATAGTTCCTTGTGCATAATGGATACATAATAGTTCCATCAACAAATGTTTGTTAAATTGATGTATACAGTGTTCCCTGTACTTTGACCTTAGGATGAACCATATAAAATTGTACATATTGGGCCATCTTTAATTCTCAAAAACTAATTTTATGTCGCTCAACCTAATAGAAGCCCGTAATAATTATTTATATATTCCTTCTGGAAAGAATTTCAGGCAGAGAGTTACAAATGCTGAATTAAAAGGATAAATGTGAGTACTCAAGGCTGGAAACTCAAGACCTGATTTTCTTTTTCAATTTACTCCTCAGGAACTTTTTTGGTCAAAATATCTTTGACTCTTAGATTTCACGTGTGTTCTGAAAGTTGTAGGGGAAAAAGTGACATAAAATACAAACTAGAAAAGTGTATAGAGTCATAAGAAGCCATAAAATGATCCTTTATCTTGACTTCTGACACAGCCAATGGGGAATTAGTCATCATGATCTGACGGCGATGAGATAAAACTCGCCAGAGCCTCTGGAAGGTAGTCTGCAGTATGTATCAAAATATCAAGCATGCATACAACTGCAGGGTGTATCCTATGAAAGATTTGCCACCAACACAACACAGAGATAACCTCACAAAGATGTTCACTGAGTGTGACAAATAGAAATCCCAGTGATATTATATACAACCGGAGATATGAAAAATTGTGCTCTGTATGTGTAATAAGAATTGCAATGCATTGCGCTGTCATACATAAATAAAAAGAAAAAAGAAATTCCAGTGATACATTTTTAAAATGCAATATTTATTCTTCAATGTAAACTTACTTGGGATATAAGAAAAGCAGCTAGAGAGGCCAGCACAGTGGAAAGTCACAAGCAGTTAACAGCAGAGTGTGAAAAGGCACAAGCCCTTGACAAACAGGACATGAAAGGGAAGGAGTCGGCCTGGTGCCCTCACCCCAGGAAGGCTTTCCCACCACAAGAGAACCAAAGGAGGTGGGGACAACTACAGGTACACTTCTTTAAATAACCCAGGAAGAGACTCTGAAACCTAGGTGACATTCAGGAACACCATACACCCCACAGTACTCAGCCCATGAGGAACCGGGGAGGGACCTTGCACAGGAATAAAATGCTGATCGTAACCACTGTGGGTGTGCCTGCTCCCCCAGATACCTGATCTGGCAAGACCATCAGTAAAAAGTCTCACTTTTGCTGCACCTCTTGTCTCTTAGTCATTCTTTGGGTGTGGACAGGTGAGCATGTTTCTCACACTCAAAATACAGAGACAGACTACATGCTTTTCCATGTGGCAACAGATTGTATTACAGCCACATAACAGAACACTATGGGAAGCTAAAAATAGCGAAGGCAATACCTATAATCATGAAAGTAGACCCAAGATACACACTGAATGATCTAATTCAGATGATTTCTTTTTTTTACAGAAAAAATATTTTTAATTTGCTCTAATCAGTTATACATGACAGCAGAATGCTCTCTGATTCATTGTACACAAATGGAGCACAATTTTTCACTTCTCTGGTTGTACAAAAAGTAGGATCACACCTGATTTCTTTAATATTTTATAAGTGAGACATCTGTGTGTTTGTAAATGGAATAATACCCATCCAACTGCTAATAGTGGTTAACTCTGAGGAAGGAAGTTAACAGAATGCAAGTGTGTGTGTGTGTGTGTGTGTGTGTGTGTGTGTGTGAAGTGTGTTTGGGTATAGAAGCAAAAGGATCTGACTCACCCAGGTTCAATGAGGAGAATAGTAGCCACCCTAGGCATCCAGGGTCTAAAGCATTTAAAACAGAAGCAGGAGCTTCATGACTTTTGTAAGAGCTGGGGGAGTGGACGCCAGGAGAGCCAAATGTCAAGTCCACAGCAGCGGGTGCTGGAGTTCCCCCACATCCACAGAACAGCTGCAAACTGCTGCCTCCATGCAGCTGGAACTTGTAGGAAAATCTTCACCTGCCTCCTCTGACCCCAACACTTCCCCAAAGCGACACCCTCTGGTAGGCTTTGCCTTCCACATCTGTAAGTTTTTCTCTTTGACTAACTCTCACCTACGTGGGGAAAGTGTCCCCAATACAGGGAGTGTGAGAGTGAGTGCCAACCCGACCACAAGCAATCTGGGACTGGACCTGTGCATTTTCACCATATAGATATTGACACGGTGGAGGGAGGGAGCATCTTATCCAGAGTTCATACCATCCCCCATGTTGAAAGCCCACCTGAGAGAAAATGCTTCTAACACAACTAGTGAAATCGTGGCCACTGTTCCTGTTAATTAACACCTTTTAAGATTTTTGTTTCCTTAGAACAGAAATGTATTCCAGCAAGTTGGTGGCATCTATTCAAATGAATCACTGAAAGGCCGCTGGCCTTGTAAATGGCAATGTAAATGCCTACCGGAGTGATCTCTGAAGCAAGGGGAGGCAGCATACTTCACCATTTTTATTCAAAGTAAGAAATGCACCAGAGGCTTACCCTCAGGATCATTTACCATATGTCATTTTGCAACATACCTCTTTGGGCAACCTAAATTTCATGACCGTGATGTGAATGCATTTATTGCCTACCATGGCCACTTTATCCTTTCTTCATATATATGTTAGTTGTAGACAGACACTATACCCTTATTTCATTTATTTACTTTTATATGGTGCTGAGGATAGAACCCGGTACCTTACACTTGCTAGGTGAGCACTCTACCACTGAGCCACAACCCCAGCCCACTTCTCCCTTTCTTTGTAGCAAAACCCCAGGTTTGCTCGGACACTCATTAAATGATGTTTACCCAAGCCAAAGCTGGGAACCCTATATCAGGTATTGGTTTAGGGGTGACCAAATAAGCCTGGAGGGGAAGTGGCTAGGGAGCCTCCTGGAAGAGTTTCCTCATTCAAGTTCATAAAAAGGGTACCCCTCATCCCAGCCAGACCTTGTCATACCTGCATAGGATGCTGCCTGTTGCCAGCTGCTGTCATCTTGAAGCCACGCTGGAAAGCAACCCGAGGACAGAGGTCAGTCTCAGCAGAGCACAGAGAAAGGACATAGACGCCTGGTACCTAATAACACCAGGGACTCACTGCTATGCTCCACCCTTTCTCTGGACTTCCAGGGATTTGGACACTCAGTGTTCCTTGCTTTAAGTCACTGATTTAACCATCTTACCTGATAACAGCTGCTTTTAATACAATTCCTTAATTATGGCCCCAGGTGACCTTTGTAATAAAATGTCCTGGTGGAGGGGGTATTGTGCTGCATTAAACCCAGGATCAGCCATTATTCCAGCCCTTCACTTCCCTATTCCAATATCTGTTCCTTTAGGAAATAAGGGTGCTAGCCAATATTTCCATTCTGTTATGATGTTCCTGATTTGAATCCTCCATGAAATTAAATGAAAGCTAGTAATAAAATTAGGTTCAGAAGGAGATAGGAGAGGAGAATCAACGAGGTCTGTAAGAAACTGCATAATCACAGTGCACACATTTATGCTGCAATACGGTGTCTAGGCTCTGACTGTATCAAACTGAAAAGGATACTACTGTTTGAAAAGTTGAACATATTTTACTGGGAAAACACTAAATTTTCCCCTTGTTTTTGTGCTTTCACACTAATAGGCTGGTTTACTAGTTAATATGTGAGAATGTTTTTCATTAAAGAAAAAGACTAAAAAGATGTCTTAAGGTAAAACCTTTTGGCCACAATGCTGTCCATGATAATTTGCATATCGTAGGTGCTTAATAAATGCATGAATAAATTGATGAAACCACCAGCTGTCTGATACAGAGCTTTGACAGCGACAAGACAAGACTATCACTTCTCAAGCACCATCACCCATTATTTGGAGATCCAGTTCAAGGCTGGTGACTCCCCTTTGACACTTGGTAACTGCACCGTCTTGGGGACTGAACATTTTCAACAAGCTCCCGTTTGCTGATCTGTACACTGAAGTTAACAGCAAATGCTCTTGCAGAGGGTTGTTACGATGATTAAATAAGCTAATGTCTGCTCCCAGCCCCCAATACACACACACACACACACACACACACACACACACACACTGGAAATAACCAGGGCTCTATCCCCAGAGAGCAGGTTCCTTATAGACTGCAGGAATGTGGAATGTGGCCCTGTCCTCTCCTGGTTCTTGTTTCCTCTCTGTTCCCAATGTGCCTCTACCCCTGACAGGAGGAGCTGTCAGTGGTAACCAAGCCAGAGCCCTGCTCCCTAGGGGTACCCACACCTATGCCAAGAGGACGCCCCCTGGGTTTTGCTGGCCCAGCCAGGAAGAGCAACATGAGAGGGAGTAACCTGAGCACTCCCAAGGCAGCATCTGTCTAATGTGACACTAAGGAATTTCCACCTGAGAAGTCAACTTGAATAATTTAAAGGTATTTAGAGAGTTACAAGTTAATAACCTACAAATTATTAACCCGATCCTTCAGTCATCTGGAGATCAAAGAGCATTATTTTCAGCTGATCTTTCCTCTCACTGAAATTTTGAAACGTGTTTTCCAGGGCTCCCAGCCCCAAAAGACTACAGATGAAGCCCTAGAGCTGGGGAACATACAGCGGTTCTCAGAGACACCAGGACACCTGTTAGAAATGCAGGTTCTCAAGGGCTACCGATGAGACACTCTAGGGGCTGGGACAGCCGTCTGTGCTTTCAGAAGCCCTCCAGGGGATCCAATGTGCATTCCTGCTTAACAACCTCTGTGACAGTAGATGGGCTCTGACTCAAAGAATTAGCTTTTTCTAATATCAAAAAAGACTGAAATAACAAAACCAGGCATATGTCTGCTGAAATCAATCTGTAAACACCCAAACTCTCTTACAAGGTAACAGGAATAAAACCTTCCTTCTATTCAAATTCCCCTGGGTACAAGTACTTGGGGACTTAGTTTGACAGTGAACCCTCTGCAGTGACACCCTAAGCATTTAGGTTAATTGATAATAAGAACTCACATGGATCCTTGTTTATGTCTTAGACTGTATACTTACACCTTCTATTATCTCATTGAATCCCCACAACAACCTAGAATATTAGTACTATTATTATTATCATCTCATAGTTGTATAAGCTTAAAATTACACACTGGCTACATAATAAGCTATTATCTTAGTTCTTTTTTGTGGTTGTTATTGTCATGACAAAATACTTGAGGATGGGTACTTTAAAAAGTAAACAGGTTTTTTTAACTCACAATCTGGCAGGCCAAAAACCCAACATCAGGTGTCCCATCTGTTCAGCCTCTGGTTAAGGCCACCATGGCTACATCACAACCTGGTTTAGAAGCAGAAAGGAAAATGATCAAGTGCATAAGGAACCAAATGTAGGGCCTGGTCTCACTTTAAAACAACTCCCTCTTGTAAGAACTGCATGGGGTTCCTTGAAAACTGCACCAATCCCTTCCAAAGACATTCATCCAGGGCCCTAACCGCCTTCCACTAGGTCCCACCTCTAAAAGGTTCCATTATCTTCCTTGAGTTCCATAGGAAACAGTTTGGAATCCTCTTGGTAGGCCACAGTGGGTCTCTTAAAAATCTTAAGCCTGAAAGCACCATAATTGGGAGAAGAAAGCAATGCTGAAGAAAATCTACATTTAAGGGTTCAGCAAAGAAAAAGCCATCAATATTTATATAGATATAAAAAAGACTCTTTGTCCTTCCAAATGGGTGTAGTCCTCATGAATGAAAGAATGAATGCAAACACTAGTGTCAAGAGTTACAGAAAGGTCAAGAAACGTGAAAACTAAAAGCAGATTTTAGATTTAGAGGTGGAAAAAACAGAGTGTGACTTGTCCCAGTTCCCACCCATTTCTTGGAACAGGCTTGCATTGCTGTGTTTTATAAGCACTAATGACTAGTGCTTATAAAATGCCCAAGTATGATTTGAAAAGTGGAGTACACTCCCTGGACACTTCAGACTCAGGGAAGAAACTCTGCGGAACACATAGTGTGACAATCCTTTTATCCCTTTAGGTGCCTTTGTAATAAAAAGACATTGGTCTCATAAAATAGTCTCAAGCTACTCTTCTAAAATTTGTTGTTCAAGTTCGGAATATCTGGCTTGATCAGAAAATAGAGAGAGGACAGATGAACCAAACATCATGACTTCCTGGATGCTCTTTTGGTTGAGAAAATATGTGACTGTGGCAAGACATGGTAACAGAAGAAAAACGTCTGCTGGAATCTGGTAGCAGGATGAACACCTGGGCCTCCAGAAGGATTGGAGCCAGGGACAGAAACAGGGTTGAGGAGTTACCTCCATCTCTGGGGGGCTGGTAGGTCAATCCTGGCTACTCATCCAAGTCCACTGCATTCTTACCCTCTTAAAACTGACAGCCCTATTTTGGTACTGAATCTCCCAAAGATGGCTCAGAGATCACATCTATTTCCACTTTGAGTACCTAATAGAGAAGATTTAAGAGAATGACTGCTATAACAGAGTATCGTATACAGAGTGTCTCAGAAAAACAAAAACAGCCGGGCACGGTGGTGCACACCTGCAAACACGATGGCTCTGGAGGCTGATGCCGGAGGATTGTGTGTTCAAAGCCAGCCTCAACAAATTATCAAGGCCCTAAGCAACTTCGTTAGACCCTGTCTTTAATAAAACATAAAAAAAAGAAAAAGGGCTGGGGGTTGCTCAGTGGTCAAGCAACCTGGGTTC
This sequence comes from Urocitellus parryii, assembly GCF_045843805.1. Taxonomy (NCBI): domain Eukaryota; kingdom Metazoa; phylum Chordata; class Mammalia; order Rodentia; family Sciuridae; genus Urocitellus; species Urocitellus parryii. The sequence continues at coordinate 37,264,748 of NC_135548.1, forward strand.
AATTTCTCCCCCTCCCCCTCAAAAAACCCCGTAAATTCATTTCTCACAGTTTTAGAGCCTGCAAGTTCCTGATCAAGGTGCCAGCAGATTAGATATCTTCTGAGGTCCACAGGTGGCCATTTCCTGATTCATAGTTGTCATCTTCTTGCTAGGTCCCTATGGTAGAAGGAACAGGGAAGGAATATTCTGGGATCTCTTTTATAAGAAGAGAATCATATTAACGAGGGTTCATGCTCATGACTTAATAATCTCCAAAGGCCTCATCTAATAACATCACAATGGGGATTAGGTTTCACCATATGTATTTCGGGAGACATAAACGTTTATTCTACAGTAGAGGAAAACCTAGTATTTCTGTAGTGCAGTCACAAATTTAAGAGAGAAAAATCTGGATAGCCCAGCTTGTGTCCGAAGATCAAGTAAGTACACCCTAAAAGCGCTGGCTCAAGTGTTAATCCTGCAAATCCAGTGGCCATAGGTGGGCCCTGCTCAAGGCCCAGATTAGGCCGATTGCCCCATAATTGTCCCCAACAGGTATGTTCCTGACAAGCTGTATGCATACCACATCTTACTACAATGAGTCTATTCAAAATGCATTTAAGTAACTAACACTTATATAGCAATGCTGAGGTTAAAGATCTATTTCCACATGTTATTCAAGTTCATGCCCACAACAATCCCCATGAGGCACATGGTATAATCTCTGTTGTGAAGATGAGAAAACCGAAGCTCTCAGAGGATGGATGGATGAATGACAGATGGTGACAAAAGTAATCCTCCTCAGTAGCAGCAAGCATCACAGGAGCACTAAGTACCAGTTGTTCAAAGAAGGACACAGGCTTTGATGTCAGTGGCTATCTCCATACACATGAAAAGAGGAGTAGCAAAACCAGATCCAACATGATGGAACTAAAACAACCAGACAGGAAGTCAGAGCTGCAGGAGATCAAGGAAGGAGAAACTAGGGGCTAAGGCAGGCCATCCCAAGAAGACGGGACTCCAGTAGCCTTTAAACGATATATGAGACATAGATCAACTGCAAGACTCAAGAGAATGTGGAATAAGAAGTTTCATGGAGTCTTAACACAAAAGCAGAACTACCTTCAGATGAAATCTTGAGCCACATCTCTTGATCTGGCCAAGCAAGTGAATCATCTATTTATCCAGCGTTTACGTGGTGTATACACTACCAACCTGTTAGTTGCTTAGTAACCATCTTGTTTATCAGATCGGCTGTTACTGTATTGCAGTGCTTGTATTCAAATAACCCTTAGATAGCAACCTAATGCTGTGTCCCAACGCCTGTCACCTCACTTCATCTCACCATGTAGGCATTGAATCATCTCCCATCATTACAAGAAGAGGAAGGCTGAGTGTAGGACAATGAGATATTTTGAGGGAGACTACCCTCATACAACTTTTATGACAGTATATTGTTGTATTTTATTACTCATTGTTATTAATCTCTGCCTAATATATATATATATATATATATATATATATATATATATATATATATATATATACTGAACTTTATCAGCAGCATGCACGTATAAGAAAAAACACATTATATCTAAGGGTTTAGGATGTATTCTCCATGAATGAGGGTGACTAAAGTTTATAATACACACATATACATTTAACATATCTATCGTGAACATATACGTGTAAGACATTCTATGTTTATATATTCATACACATACACAAATTTTGGAGAGGACAGAGAGAACATAGAAGTCATCATTTAGTCAAAAAGTCCTTAGTGAATTTGTTTTTCCATATAAGTGAATTTTTTAGTCAACTGCAACTTCAGTACCAAAATATTTTTAGTTAAAGCTATTTTGCATGGAAATATTTCTAAAATGAGATAATCCCTGTGAAGCACGTAGCACAGACCCTGGCACATAGCACTCAATAAATGTTAATGAAATGTATTATGTAAGTCCCTGCATTAGGAATCAGAGGAAATAGAGTATGATTTAACTTCTCTTGATGGCCCAAGGTCATCATAAACATTAATTATTTAATGGAGCTGTAAGCACAGGAACATCTTGGGAACGACTAGGGATTGTGGGGCTGCTTGTCCCTGCATAAAACAGCCCCAAATGTGAGGCATGGCTAATGCTGGGATGGCAGTCAGCTCAGCTCCTCCATCCCTGGCTGTCAGTGTGCCTGCCTGGCCATCCCAACTTCACCCCCAGCTTCCTACCACTAATTGTCTATGAGCTGAGACTCTGCACCCTGTGGATCTTAGTACTATATTCTGGCAAAAGCATTCAATTTCTCTAAGCCTTAGTTTCCTATTTGTCCAGAAAATCTTGAAGCTTCCAGCTTTAAAATCAATAAGTCTATTAAAGAGTTCAGTAACATTCAAAGTGAAAGCAGGGATTTCCAGTGATTTGGGGCTTGGGGTTCCATTTGGCATATTTCTGGTAGTATTCTAAGGAACTGAACATTGATCAACTCCCTGGTAATTAAAAACTTAAAATATTATTAGATTTTCAAAGCAAAGAAAATAGCAACAAAAAATCAGAGCTCTATTAGAGTCATGCTATAGTGATGGTGTTGCTTTATAATAGATCCAGGACTGTTTGCAATCAAATAAGACTTGGGTACATTCTTCTTCTATCAATGGGCCTGGGCCTTCCCCATGAGAAGATAAACTCATGGGAAAATAGGAGGAGCTCAGATGCAGAGGATTTGGAGCAAAAGGGTCCAAGTTCTGATTAACTATATGATTACATAACCTCTCTGTATTTCAGTTTCTCTATTTGTACATCTGGGACCACAATACTTGCCTCACAGGATTGTTGTAAGGATTAAATACAAGAATATCTATATTAGTTTTCTGCGTCTGCCATAACAAAGCACCACATACTGTGTTGCTTCAATATGACATTTATTTTCTCACAGTTCTGGAGGCTGGAAGTCCAAGGTCAACGTATCAGTAGGTTTGGTTTCTCCTGTGGCCTGTCAGTATGCAGAAGGCCATCTTTCTGCTACAATGTGCTTGCACTATCTTTTCTTTGCATGAGCGAATATCTCCTGGTGTGTCCAAATTCCCCGTTTATTAAAAAAAGACATCAGTCTGATGGAATCAATTCCTGCCCATAATGGACTAATTTTAATTTAATTATCTCTTTATAGGACCTATCTCCTAATATAGTTACTTTCTGAGGGATTGGAGATTACAGCTTCAACATATGAATTTTGGGGAAATACCATTTGGCCCTCAACACCACCCATGAAAATACTTTGAACATGCCTTATACATGGGAGATATGGCTGCTGTATACCTGGGGCACAGAGAGACCTTGACAAATGTGACAATAATGGATGTGCAGTGGCTCACAGAGAACAAGCCAGGGTGATTTTCCCACCCAAACTGGAAGCACTGAGATGGTCATTTTACACTGGACAGCTGGCCATCCAGCTGTGTCCTTTTAGCAGTAATTTCTTGTGTATTTGCCGAGTGCCAGGCACTGAACGAGGCACTCTGACTCAGTTATGGCTTCTCCAGAACTGAGTCAGGATGTGGAGCAAAGTCCTCCTGTGGCTCATCCTCATCCTAAGCACATGCTACACACCGTGCATGGGGTGCTGGGTGCCTTCAGAGACATATGCCTCTTAGGGGCACAATATACCACTTAGGGGTGCTCAGGAATAGAAAGAACTAAAGTTACAGAACTAAGAATCAGGTACACACATATCAATGGGAGAGGCTTCTCTTAGAAACTGCTCAAGGTTTCAGGGATGTTGTGGTTTGGATACGTGGCGTTTCTCAAAAGCTCATTCATGATACAATGAAAGAATGTTGAGAGGTAAATGATTGTGTTATAACCTAATCAGTGGACTTAAATGGATTAACTAGCAACTGTAGGCAGGTAGGGTGTAGTTAGAAGAAGCAGGTCACTAGAGGTGTGATTTGGTGTTTATCTTTGGTCCCTGGTGAGTGGAGCTCTCTTTGCTCCCTGGCCCTCCTGTCCTGAGCTGCCTTCCACCCTGATGTTCTGCCTTACCTTGAGCCCAGAGCCGTGGAGTTGATCTAACACAGACTTAACCTCTGAAACCATGAACCAAAATAAACTTTTCCTCCTCTAAGTTGTTCTCATGTTTTGGTTACAGCAATGAAGACTAACACACAGAGATAATTTGAGCTTTTGTTACATAGACTGTCACAGTTCAATCAATAAGGCCAGCATAAGAGCAATCACAAAGGTTGGAAAGATACAATAAACAAATAAAAATACTTAGAAACTAGAATGGATCACAGAATTGCTATATTGTGTCTTATTCTGTGAGTCCAAGGGATTCGGAATAAAATATTCACAAAGAAGAGTATAGGTCTATCTCTAAGGAAGACATAGCCATGTTCTTCTCTGTAAAGGGTAACCCTCTTGCCTCAGACCTAACCCTCGCCTCAGACTGAAATTGCCTTTGTGATTTTTCTCTGCAACAGGAAGATAAGATTCGCCCAAATTTCAACTACTGTCAGGAATACTAAACTCATTGTATCATCTCATACTTAGAACTATATCTTTGGTTTCAAGAAATGTTCACAGCATTAGGTAAAATTGAAGTGTTTGTTAACTTCTTACTGGTTTGGTTTATGAATGTGGTCCTTAGACCACCAGAAAAGCATTTCTGCAGTTTCTATGCTCTCATGAAATATGCTTAAGACAGGGTTGTCTACACATCTAACTAGAAGTTTATGTGCTTATTGGTGGAATTTTTTCACAACAATGCCCACATACCTTAGAGCCTGTGTGTTTATGTGAGTATGTGGGAGATGCTGATATTGCATCAAGACATAATGTGGTTGTGTCTGCTGCAGGAACCAGACACAAAGTGGAAGAAACAGAAACTTTCATAAGAGCTTTTAACACTGAATTCTGATTCATTGATAAAACATGGGAAGACAAGCTAGGTGTGGTGGCACATGCCTATAATCCCAGCAACTCAGGAGGCTAAGACAGGAGGATCACAAGTTTGAGGCCATCCTGGGCAACTTAGAGAGAAACTTTCTCAAAATAGAATTTTAAAAGGATTGGATCTGTAGCTTAGTGGTAAAGTGCCACTGGGTTTAATCCTCAGTATACCCCCCATACACACACACACACACACACACACACACACACACACACACACACAGAGTTCACTAATGAAAGTGCTGGACCTTAGAAAAATCTTAGTAAGTAATAAGAGTCTGATCAATATCTACGGAACTGAACCAAGATGTAACTATATTTTTAACTGGCTAAATTATCTTATGACAACTGGAATATAATATATATATATGTAAAGTATATATATATATATTTTTTTTAATTCAAAATCACATACTTCAATACTCCTCTCTAAACATCCTGATAGATTTATTATTTATTTGGAAGAGTTAGTCTGATAAAATTCCTTATACAAAAATGGATTAAGTTGAAATATATGTTTCAACTTAATTTCTTAAGAGGGTTACAGTTTACAGAGAAGAACATGGCTATGTCTTCATTAGAGATAGACCTACACTCTTCTTTGTGAATATTTTATTCCAAATCCCTTGGACTCACAGAATAAGACACAATATAGCACATAAACTTAATTAAAAATAATCCTGTGTTTTTTTTCACTCTTTATAGATAGGTAGATAGTTTGGTTGATTGGTTGGTTGGTTGTTTGGTTGGTTGGTTATTTGGTTAACTCTAAGTAAATCTTCAGAAGTGAACCCAACACTCCCCACTAGGACCCACCTCCCAACACTTCTGCTTTGGGGACAACCTTCAATGCGCATTTTATTGGAGACAAACATTCAAATCATAGCATTCACATAGACACGTGGCTATTAAATATCAAAACAAAAATCTCATAGAAGACATTTACATTAAATCTAGGGTCAAGCACCCCTCTGAGCCTCAAAATACAAATGAATAGGGACATAGTATCATCCAGAGCCACAAGACACACTCAGGATTGTCGGTGGCCATGTAGGGGAAAACAGACGGAGGCCAAGTGAACTCCTCCAGGGTATTCAGGGACTTCCCCGGTGACTTCCAGACTAGAAGTGTTTTTTGAGTAAACAGTTTTTGATTAAAATGTCTGGAATTATTTGCTTTTGTCCTGGCCCTTTAGAATGCAGGGCTGCTGTTGTTGTTATCTTATAGGAATCCTAGGAAATTAAAGCAAAGCACCTTCTTCCCTTATGCTTACAGCCAGATCGTGCCCTACAATTTTTTAAACTCAAAACTCACCTCCCAAGGAAAGCTTTTTATATTTGATCCTTCACATTAGTCACTTCCCCAGGATGGCTCAGGATGACCTGCCTCCAGTTCTCATATGCCTCATTCCCACTGAATCAATCTCTTCTTGCCAAGATTTTGTGCTTTTCCCAGTTGAGCCTGCTCAATAGGCTGAGACATTCCCAGAGAGAAGGTTTTTCCCCCTCCAGGGTCACCCGCTGTGTCTGTGACACCTGAATCCAGGTGATGCGTGACACAGCTGAAAGACAATGCAGATGCCGTCTCTGTGTGATTTCTGACTGCCCATCAAAGTGCCACATCGTGATTTAAAACGAGGAGACCATCACTAAAGAAAACCAAAGTCTGGCTAATTAATCCTGAGGAGAGTATTGCACTGTGCACAGTAAATTTTCCAACAGCTTTTCTTTTTTGAAATAGAGCTTTCAGCGCTTTTTAATCTCAAAAACAAAATTATTTCTAGGTGAGCCAGCATTCTGAGCACATTTCCAGCAGCCCATTCTGAATGTAATTGGTACCTTGGCTAAAGGAGAAAGGGGAGCAGGATATTATGCAAACCTGCTTGACCAAGCACATTTTACAAGGCTGTCCACCCACGTGAAGGGAAATATATAATACTGATTTGCAATTTAGGTACTAATTAAAGCCCCTAGCTAATGAGCCATCTTTTCCAAAAGGCTACAAAGCCTTCTTTCTATCTCAAATAGGTTTCACCTCCCTTCCCAGGAAAGGAAGAGGAGAGTACCAAAGATGTGCCATTAATACTTTTTTGCAAGTCTTTTGAGTATTCACTCTTAAAATTGTCTGGTGTCACTATGTAGCCATGTAATTAGAGTGCTTAAAAATTAATTGGACGTCTAATAATGAGCAGATTGATAGTAGATCAAGGTGACTATTTAAAAGAAAAGGAGTCTGCCTCTCAATTTGGTGATAACAATGATCTTCAGAGGCAGACTGTGCACGGTGCTGTTGCACATCTGACGGCTGCTTTTGTCTTCACTGATGGGAAGTTAATTACTCAACACACCCCAGAGAAATCAGGGTCTTTAATGGCTAATGCAAGCTTCACAAAAATAACAAATTGAAATGGCGATCTGCCTGTATAATGCACTTCCCTGGAGTCAGATGGTCAATAAGTATTTATTGAGCAGCCGCCACTATAATCGGTGTGCACATTAAAAACCAGAATTTATTACCCACTCATCAGAAATCTCACTTTACTGGGGAGGCACTGTTACCAGTTAGATAGACAAATCATAGTTCATGCCTCCCATGACACAAAAGAACACTTTCAGGAAAAACCGCAGTACATTTCTATTTGTTTTGTGCTCTTCACTAACAAATAGTCGCTCAGCACACGGGTCTTTCTTTGTATGTTCCTCTTGCAGTTCTGAAGAAGCTCAGAATCTAACCCTTCAAAAATTACAAGTCACGCCACAGTGATCTCCTTCTGAACTTGGTTTTGATCTTTTGCCAGTGAAACCCTCTGTTCTGATGCTATGGTGAAGCCCTGCGAGCTGGGCTGGGGAGGTGTCGATGAGAAAAGCTGCTCTGTGACGTCTGCAGTCACTCTCCAGGTCCCTGAGTGCACCCCTTCCAGTCCCTTTGGCTTATCCATGAAGACAAACACCACCAGGAAATGGAGGCAAGACCCCAGCACGCTCTCTCATACCACCTAGTGTCATTCACGGAATTGGCCTTCTCTGGCCCAGGATCACAGGCTCTGTCACCAGCATCTCCTTTATTCCTGTGAGAGAAACCACCCCCTGGAGTTCGTGTCGGGCTTGTGTGGGTCTCAGCTACACCACAGGCTCTGGGCTCCAGGCAGTCCTCTGGACATTTGCTCCCTCTCCGCTGTTGCTTTCACCATCAACGCCCAGCCCCAGCCCCACCTCGCCACAACAATGGATTCATGAGCAGTAGGGGGGAGGAGAGGTCAGGGGTCGCACCCCTGAATATACTCCTCAACACAGTCACCTCTTCAACAGTTTTCCAAAGATAATATAGTGGTCTGTATCCCCAGGCTCTGCATCCATGGATTCAACAAACCACAGGTAAAAGATATTCAGGGGAAAAATTGTAATGGTACTGAACATACACAGACAATATTTTGTCACAATTTCCTAAATAATAGAGTAGAGCAGCTATTTGCATATATTTACATTATATTAGATATTGTAAGTAATCTAGAATTCATTTACTATTCATTTACTATATACAGATACTATATAGGGGAGGATGTAGATTCTATGAAAATACTACACCTTTTGTTTTTTTAACTGGGAATTGAATCTAAGGACACATTACCACTGAACTACATCCCCAGCTCTTTTTTTTTTTTTTTTTTTTTTTTTTTGAGACAGAATCTCGCTAAGTTGCTGAATTGGCCTCAAACTTACTCAAACTTACAATCTTCCTGCCCTCATCTCTTGAGTCACAGGGATTACAGGTATGCACAACTGTGCCCAGCCTACACTAGTTTTTATAAGGAACGTCCTTGAATTCGGGTAACTACAGAGGTCCTGGAACTCATTCCCCAAGGATACCAAAGGTGGACCATATGCTGGTTGTTAATTCATCCCCATACCAGCTGTCAAGGCCACAATGAGAAGATGCTAGAGGAAGATGCATAACCCATTAATCTGGTTCATGTGTGGTCGGACAGGAAGGAGCACAGAGAGGCAATTAGTGATCCCCAATCCTCCTCCCATGTCAGTCCCTGATCTTAGATCCAAGACAGGCCTCTCTGCTTTCTGTTTTTTCCTCCAACTCTTCCTGCAGACATCTGCAGGGGTGCCATATGGTAGAGTTAGGTCACACAGATATCTAACTTATATGTTATAACTAACCATTATTCCCAGGTATGAGAATACTGCTCAAAGGGCAGCCACAGGCAGGAAGCAAGTGTCCAATTCTCTCTTTTCAAAGGCCAGGGTATATGTGGTCTGATGAATCAAGATTTCTTCTCCAAGCAAAAAACATTTATTGCCACCTGCTAGTAATCAGATCCTTAAGCTCCGTGCTTTCGATATCTGCTCAGTGCTATGGTTGGAATGTGTCCCTCCAAATTCACATGCTGGAGACTTATCCCCAAATCCGTATTTTAATGGCATTTGGAGGTGTGGACTTGGGGAGATAATTAGTATGAGACAAGGTCATGAGCATGGAAGCTGAAATTATGGTATTAGTGATTTTATAAGGAGAAAAACACCTGTACTAGCATTTCTGCTATTTCACCATGTGCTGCCCTCTGCCATGTTATGACGCAGCAAAAAGGCCCTCACAAGATGCTTTTTCCATGCTCTTGGACTTCCTAGTGACTAGAGCCATAAGACAAATAAACCTCTTTTATTTAGAAATCAGCCAGTCTAAGGTATTTTGTTATAGCAACAGAAAATATTCTAAGATATTTGGAATCTTTTGTTTGTTTTGTAGACAGTTTGGGTATAGAAACTCTCAGGGATGTAAATGTAGATTTGATCAAATGTCCACTTGTAATATTCAATTTATTGATTTAGCTACAATATGACTTCTAAAACATATGCACCAATATATGTAGAAATCTTAATTTTTACATTATTTTGTTTCCTTAGTTTTATATTAACTCTTCATGTGAACATTTGACATAAGTATCTTCATTATTCCTCGACCCAAATATGAGCCTCTAACACATTTTTCTAGAGCACATCATTTTCAATTCTGTACTAATGTGAGATTATAGCTAATTTTGAATTACTATATTATACTTCCAATGGAAAGATGAGGCCAAATCTAAAGTATTCATTCCCATAATTAACTGGGATGTTGAGTTTTTCATTCAACTTACATATGATCTTCATAATTTGAATAATTACTCCTTTCTAAATTGATCTTTTAAAAGTTCCTGTAAAATGGTTTTCAATATTTACAACTTGAGGACACAATGTCATATTAATTATTAAACTTTGCCAAATGTCTCTCCTCCTTTTTTTTTTTAAAATGAGTGACTTCTTAGGTAACCTCTACAAACAACCAAAGCTGACTTTCTTGAGGTTCTTTCAGATTAAATTGTTGTTCAAAATAATGTAATTATGATAACATTCCACAGTATGAATTTTGTAATGACTTATCATAAGGTGGCTCTTTTTAAAAAGTACACTTCAGGGAAGAAAATCACTTCCCTTCAATTAAGGGAAATATGGCATAGTATCTTGTTTAATCATTGTAATAGCAATCAAACTACATTATAGAAGTTAAATTTTATAACTTAATAGAATAAATCCTAGTGATTGCTAGGCACTTAAGAGCTATTTTTTGTCCAAAGAACTAGCATAATATCTAATATTATTGAGCATTTATAATGGACCCAGAACTTTTCTAAGTATTTTACATGCATTAACTCATTTAATCCATAAACTATGATTCAGATAGAGGAAGCTGAGGAACTAGGTAATTTGTTCTGATCTGAAGCCAAATAGACATCAGACTCCATATTTCTTATTCATAAAGGCTAGACAACTCGTGAGAAGATAAATTTGTTTTTTTCTAATAATGTCTAAAATTTCAGTGGTTCTTAGCCCTGATTGCACATTATAATCATCAAGTGATCTCTGGGCTCTAACCAAGACCAACTCAATCAGATCTCTAGAGTGTAGTTTTTTTGTTGCTGTTGTTTTATTTTTTAATGCCTGCCCCATGGGATTTTGATGGGCTGCCAATCTGAAAATCCTCCCTCTAGAATGATAATTCTCAAGTTAATGCACAAAGGAGTTACTCAGCAGGTTGCACACCCAAATCAAGTAAGTTCCCCTTAATGGACAATTTGAGGGATTTAAGTTATTCTGCCAATATAAAATTTGTCCTAAATCTCTGGCTTTAGAACCCAGTCATGGTATTTGGAAGAGGTTGAGAGCCAATGGCTTTGAAATTGGATGTGCTGGATGGTAGCATTGCTTTTTATCAGCTGCCTGACTTTCACAAAAGTGAAAGAATTCACCTCACCCTGCTTATCTGCAAAACTTGGATATTTTCATTATTTTGGCATAATTGAAGGAAGGATTAAATAAAGTCATGTGTAGATCACAGCATAGCTCCAAAATTGAGCATCTACAATAAATAATTCTAAATAAAATCTTTATAAACCATGATCACCATCATCATTATCAACAACACCATCATCAGTTCCTTTAACTGAAGCAAGTGGAAAAGGCCAGATCAAGCAATGGGGTAACCATCCGAATGGAAGAGACACCAGGAGGCAATCCCAGGGAGCTGGAGCCATTGGCTACAGGAACAAAATAGGTCACAGCTTCTCTCATGAAATAACCAGGGGGTCTCCATGGTTAAGTTTTCTCTATTACACAAATTGGCTCTTTTGACTTGTGGAGTCATTTTAACCATACCAATAACTGTTTCTTTCTGCTTATTTATGTATTAGTTCTCATCAGTTATACATGACAGTAGAAAGCTCTTTGATTCATTGTACACAAATGGAGCAAAATTTTTTACTTCTCTGGTTGTGCATGAAGTAGAGTCACACCATTTGTGCAATCATACATATACCTAGAATAATGATGTTCTCATTCCACCATCTTTCCTACCTCTTTGCCCCCTCCTCCACTCCCCTTTGTCCCATCCAAAGTTCTTCCACTTATCCCATGCCCCTCCATATGGATTAGCATCCACTTATCAGAGAAAACATTCAGCCCCTGTTTTGGGTTTTCTTTCTTTTTTTTTTTTTTGACATTGGCTTATTTCACTTAGCATGATATTCTCCAACTCCATCCATTTACCTGCAAATGCTTTTAATGCTGAGTAATATTCCATTGTGTATATATACCACAGTTTCTTTATCCATTCATCTATTGAAGGACATCTATGTTGCTTCACAGTTTAGCAATTGTGAATTGTGCTGCTACAAACATTGAAATGGCTGCACTACTATAGTATGCTATTTTTAAGTCTTTAGGGTATAGAATAAGGAGTGGGATAGCTGGGTCAAATGGTGGTTCCATTAAGAGTTTGCTAAAGAATCTCCTACTGCTTTCCAGATTGGTTGCATCAATTTGCAGTCCCACCAGCAATATATTAGTGTGCCTTTCCCCCCACGTCCTGGCCAACACTTATTGTTGCTTGTATTCTTGACAATTGCCCTTCTGATTGGAGTAAAATGAAATCTTAGTTTTGATTTGCATTTCTCTAATTACTAGAGATGTTGAGCATTTTTTCATATATTTGTTGATCAATTGTATTTCTTCTTCTGAGAAGTGTCTGTTCAGCTCCTTAGCCCATTTATTGATTGGGTTGTTTGGGGTTTTGGGTGTTAAGTTTTTTGAGCTTTTTATATACCCTGGAAAAGAGTCCTCTTTCAGATGTGCATGTGGCAAAAATTTGCTCCCAAAATGTAGGCTCTCTCTTCACTTCATTGATTGTTTCTTTTGCTGAGAAGAAGCTTTTTAGTTTGAATCCATCCCATTTATTGATTCTTGATTTTATTTCTTGCACTTTAGGAGTCTTGTTAAGGAAATGGGGGCCTAATCCAACATGATGAAGATTTGGACCTACTTTTTTCCTCTATTAGGCACAGGGTCTCTGGTCTAATTCCTAGGTCCTTGATCCACTTTGAGTTGAGTTTTGTGCCTGGTGAGAGAGAGGGGTTTAGTTTCATTTTGCTGCAGGTGGATTTCCAGTTTTCCCAGCATTTTTTTGGGAAAGCATTTTTTGAAGAGGCTATCTTTTCTCCAATGTGTGTTTTTGGTGCCTTTGTCTAGTATGAGATAACTGTATTTATGTGGTTTGTCTCTGTGTTTTCTATTTTGTACCATTGGATCAAGGACTGTTTCTTACTTGCATTATTTACCACCCAAAAAAATTTTCACTGAATACCTACAATGATCAAGGCAGCAGGAGAAATCAGAAAAAAGGAAGATGGCATCCTGCACACCAATACTGTCTACTAGGAGAGATAACATATGGATGTAATAATGACAATCAAGCTTCTCTGTGTATGCAACTGGAAGAGCTAGAAATAAAACACTGAGAGAATTCAAAGGATTGGGTCTTGAAGAAAACCACATTTGCCTTGTTTTTAAGTGACTTACTGTTGTTCCAAACATCCCATCTGTGTAGGGAAGCCAATTATCACCAAAAGACTAAAAATTTTCCGTAAGTTTATCATCTCTGGACATGTCTTTGGATATTGTAATAAGATATGATTTTATTAATTACTGTGGATAAATAACTTAAAAATAAGCCATTTGGAAACTTACTTTGCTGTCTCATTTTCATTTTTGTGAAGAACTTCTGCTTGACGTCTTGTTTTAAATGATTTTTCTAATTTTTTTCACCTTCCTGGTGAACCGGGAATATTGCTGATTGCTTAATCTAATAATGTCAACCTATGTCGTATTCATTTAGCACAGCTACAGTGTCACTGAATAATGAACAATAATGGTTTGCTCTCTAATCCAATAAAATAATAAAAATTTCTTCTATTTCTCAAAAGTGTGACATCCAAAGTCCACTGATCTTTTTACTGTGATATAAAGAATATACACTGGTAATAGAAAGTAAAATGTCATGGCATTGTGATCTCTGTGGCAACTGAAATACTGTTGAGTTACAATGGTGTCACTGGTATTTGAATGTGTATGGCAACAAGGCAAAATGACCAGAGTGTTACATATAGTCTGTCACAACTATTCATCTCTACCTTTGTAGTACGAAAGCAACCAAATACACAAACGTGGCTATGTTCTCATAAGACAGATGGGCACAGAAGTGTGAAATCTCTCTCTATAAAATTCTCATGTCAAAAATATTATTCTCCTTATGATTTTTTAATCACTTAAAATGCAAAACTATTCTTGGATTGTAGGACATACAAGAATAGGAGTTCCACAAACTAGTTTGTTGACTCCTGAATGGTAGTCATGGGATTCCCTGAGACATGTTTCCCTCCTTTGAGGGATAAATACCTCTCTATTATGCCAATGCCCAAAGAGAAGCAAAGATGTGTATCTGAGAGAGGGAGCAGGGATGGGGAGCAGAAGAGGGAGGGAGTGTGGAGGTGGGGAGAGTTATTGTGCTCCCAGTCTAGGTCTGAGTCCTGACTACCCAGTTTCTATTGTTCTTCCTTGATTTTATTAATTATCCTGGCACCCTTCTTTCTCAGTGGCAAATCAGGTTGATTATGTCATTTGCAACTGTAAATTTCCTAAAAAAACAACTGAATTTATCAACTGCCAGTTTCCTGAGACCATGTTTCTCATATGCTAAGAGGCACTTAGCAGCATCACACCCGAGGGTTCCATTATGGAATCGGATGAAAAACTGATTAAAGGCTGAGGAGAGTCTGTGACATTTCTCTTAGTGATGACATCCTTCTTGCACCTACTACTAAATCACAGCCGGTATTTTTGCAGTATCTGCTGTTTGTGACAGTCCTTATCAAGCGATGTGACACATTTTAAAACAGGTATTTCCTTCTTCACCAGCCACAGCAGTTGTCAGCATGCCTTAACTTTGCGTTTACTATATGATGTTTTTGCTTCTGAAAACAGGAAAAAAAAAAACAACGAGAAAATTTTTAGGAAAGTTCAGAGTTAACTGAACTACCTGTGAAGGAGGTTACTGAAATCAACCAATCCCACTAATTGTTAGAGTTGTCATGGCTCTCAATCCAACATTAATCTCACAGGTTTGAAAAGACACACTTTGCCACTATGTATTTATTAAGAGTAGGTTATTCTGAATTAAAACCCCAATAAAGCCAACACAAATGACTGTAATAATGGTTAATGTTTATTGAGTGTCCATTAGGCGACAGGGCCTGCACCACTTTACATAAAATATCCCTAGCTCTCTGAAAGTCATGTGTTGTTCAACACATCTTGCAGATAGATGTAGGCTCTGGGAGGCTAAGTAACTTGTCCAGAGCCATATCAGTTGCAAGCTCAGAGATGGAATCTGCAGTCATCTGACCTCAAGTATTAAACATTGTTCCATTTTATCCTTGTCTGGAAAGTGTGGCTGCTAGCCACCCTTGGTAGGGGAACGCATAGGTCTTTGTTACATGAACATTAGTCTGAATTAGTAAAGAAGTCTAAAATGTTTTCTCATGCCAAAGTGACTATAAACATCCTTTTTCATGGCAACAGAAGACACAAAATATGGTGATTTTAAAAATACTTGAATGTGGCAGGCTATCCCCAGTGCAGTTAGGTTTCTCAGCTGTAGCATTAGATGCATTCACATTGTTGTGCACATCACCATCAGAATTTTTTCATCATTCCAAATTGAAATTATGTATTCATGAAACACTAATTCTCCATGCACCTTCCCCCAGCTCCCTACAACCACCATTCTGCTTTCTGTTGCTATGAACTTGATGTCTGCTTATTGCTCATACATGTAGAATCATACAGTATTTGTCCTTTGGTAACAGGCTTTATTTCACTTCTATATAATGTTTTTAAGGTATCCATGTTGTAGCATGGGCCAAAATTTTTAGGCTGGTTAATATTCATTGTATGTTTATACCACATTTTCTTTACCCATTCAACAGTTGATGGACACTTGGGTAATATCACTTTATTTATGTTTATAAATTCACTTAGGAATAGCTCTTCTGAAGTTCTTCTTTTCCATTGTACATTTCCCCCCAAGCAAGCTCAGCATTCAGGAATAGCTGCTTTTCACATGGGAAGGAAGAAGGCCCTGAATTTTCTTGACCTGCTATCTCATTGATGCATCTTGCTTCCCCTTAAAGCTGTGTATTAAACCAAGCTCATGGGTCTTTACGATGAACCAAACGATAACCATTTTCAGTGAACATTCTGCCCTGTCTCCTTCCCTACTCTGTTTTATGTCCGTAGATTGCTTTGTCCCATCTCCCATTTATGATGGAGATTCCCGACCATCATGGAATCCTGACTTTGGTTTTTATTTTTAATTTAAAACTAATGGTCACGTTGCATATGAAGTAGGCCAATCAAGGAACTGACTTCTGCACATATGTCCAAATGAACGTTGTCCTTTAAAATTATCACCTTCTCAAAATGCCTGTGGCTTTGTCTTTCCAGGTATTTTATGTGTTTTGGTAGTTTTGAGGTGATTACCTCTGTCCCTTTTTGACTCAATTCAGTCACATCCTACCTTCTGCTGACTGTCCTTGACTGTTTTTTTTTGTTTTTTGTTTTTTGTTTTTTTTTTGACAGTGAAGTGGAAGTAGAGGACAAGAGAAAGGACTCTACTTTGTGTAGGTTTTTGTATGCATCATTGCCTGTCAGAAAGTGCCTAAGTCCGTCAGGATTGTGTAGGGAAACCCCAATCAGAATAAGTCTAACTGTTATAGTTTCATAGTTCCCAATGCATACAGAGAAGTCTTTTTCTTTATATCTTCTCTTTTACCTTCTCACTCCACACCATTCCCACTTCTGGCTGTATATACATACAGCGGTACAGGTTGTGCATTGACCAAAGGCACAATATCATAGAAACATACATAGATATTTACTATGACAATTTCCTGCAGATGGAAGTAGAGTGTATTGAATAGAAGAGCCATTTTTTCTTTCCTATCAAAATGTCATATAAAGCCATTCAAAAACCCTGCTTCTAAAGATCCTGTGTATGTATACACTTGCTCCCATACCTTAAGACGTCATAAGATCTGAGAAGTATGACTTGGTAGTGGCTGATACCTAATCCACAATTAATTAATTAATACACTACTATCTATTACATAGTGCTCTGAGCAAAGCTCAGACAGGTTTTGTTATTGTTGTTGTTTTGTTTTGTTTTGTTTTTGCTTTTTGTTGTTATTATGTGTGTGTTGTACTGGGGTTAAGCCCAGGGTGCTTTATCAATAAACTACTTCCTCAACTCTTTTTAACTTTGAATCAGGTTCTTGCTAAGCTGCTGAGAGGCTCACCAAATTGCTAAGTCTAGCCTTGAGCTTGTGATCTTCCTGCCTTTGCCTCCTGAGTCATTAACATTATAGGTATGTGCCACCATGGCTATCCCAAGTTGGTTTGGGGGACTCATGTTAACGGGTTCTAACCCTCCTTTGACTATTTTAGTCCATAATACAAGACTGGCCTTAGATTAGCTATGGCCAAAATTTGCCTCCAAAATCTGATGTGAAGACTTTTGATTAAAATTATTTCTTCCATTGGTAGTTGTCAGTACTTAAAATTCAATGTCATGGTTTGGATATGAGGTGTCCCCTAAGCTCTACAGGAATGTTCAGAGATAGAGGGATTGGATTGTGAGAGCTGTCACCTAATCAGTCCATCCTAGTTTTTGAATGGACTGACTGGTAACTGTAGATGGAGGCGGTGTGTCACTGGGGACATGACCTGGAGAGGTTGTTCTTCCTGTGGCCCCATGCCCCCCACTTCTTGCTCTTTGTTTTCTGACCCCGCCGTGAGTTGAGTACCGTTCCTCCACTGGGTCCTTTTTCCATGATGTGCTGCCTCGTCTTGGGACTAGAGCAATGGAGTTGACTATCTGTGGCCTGAGACTCTAAAACCATGAGCCTCCAATAAAGTTTCCTCATCTAAGTTGTTCTTGTTGGGTATTTTTGTCACGGTGAAGCAAAAGCTTACTCAAACATTCATCATAAAATTTCTGAATTAGACAGACCTTTAGATGAAATCAGAAATACCAAAAACAGTCATAGTCCTCCAGTCCTGACCCTCCTTGCCTCAACCATGCAGGCATTACCAAATCACTACACTTTCCCACCATTTATATGATGGAGATTTTCCTACCTCTGAGCTTCAGGTAGCCTCTATGTTTCTACAGAAAATGGCGTGCATTTGAAATTTATTTGTCTACTTTGGATTCTAGTCCAGAAGTCTCATTAAAATGCAAACACTAGAAAGGAAAAGTACCTTTATTGTTTGTTGAATAATACCTCCAACTGTCACCCCAGCATGAAATATGAGAATCCTATTTGATTAATCTTTGCCCCTTTTGATCTCTACAATCAACCAGAACTTCTAGTGTTCTGCTTCTGAAATAACTCTCCAATTAATTTCCATGCCCTTTCCACCATGGCTAGGCGCTTATTCCTGCTCCTGTCCACCTGCCCTGTTGGACCAGCCTTCTATGCCAGGGTCCTGTCCTATCCTGCCTTGCCCTGTCCAACAACTTGCCTGCACAGTGGGAGTTTGGGACCTGTGATTGATACTCATACCCCACTATCTTAGAAGACCAGACTCTGATCCTGATAAATCTTATGACCCTATTTTAAGGTTGACAAGCAAGGACTTTTTTAGGGAGGAAGCTAGATATGCTTAGAAAGATGCTTTAGTTGGAAAGATAGGTGAGAACAATAAGTTATTTGGGAATGGACTAAACAAGGAGAGACAAAAGAGACAAACTGACCCACAGAAATAAACAGGAATTCCAGGATTGGGATGGGATAGGAGGTCGGGGGAGGAGCAGAGAAGAAAGGAGAGGAAAGGTCTGTGTGTGTATGTAGGAAGAGGGATGGAAACCTGCACAGATGCCATTCCAAGTGGTGATGTAGCCAAACACTCAGGTGACACTGGTATGCATGTGTACTAGAACTGGACAATTTGGTAAATGGATGGCAGATGGTAGGAGCCAGGTTGTGGGTATGCAAGGAGAAGGCCAGAATGATGCCTGTGGCGATAGAATTGTATTAGAAACAACAGCAAGAATTCCTGTGTATAGATACAAATGGTTACCTATAGAAATATCTCTCGAGATGTGTATCAGTGCATGTTTGTACACACATAGATATTACTCTGCTCTATTAGCCAACAAGGCCAAGAAGCAATGACACCCCATAGTGCCAGCACACCTCACTTCACATCATGGTTGCTAATAGCACTTTCCAGAAAAATGGAACCAGGGATTCTTAGAGAAATGGCTGATTCTAGGCCTGGGGCAGAAAATATATAAGATAAGCTGGGAGTATTTTATAGTACTAAAAAATAAAAGAATACCTAAAAACAAAGAAAAGGAAAAAAGAAAAAAAATCCCACAATGATTAGCAGTTTTTCAAAGAGAAAAGGAGCCAACTGAAAAAACTCCCAATAAGAAAAGCTGAAACAATCTGAACAGAAAAATAAATATATTACTATATTTTAACTTGAAAGTATAAAATAAATATTCATGAGTTCATATTGACAGAAATGACTAATTAATAAAGGGAGAGAAGAACTAAACCCCTGGGCGGTAGAATTCCAAGTAATTTATGTACATTTCTCCCCCATGAGAAGAGCATCCCTCCCTACCCTACAGACATGGGGGCTGCAGAGTGAGTGTCCTTCCAAAGACTACAGCATGGAAGAAGGGAGAGTGACTGCAGTGGAGAAACCTAAACTGGGTCAAGGTCACTTCAAGGGCAACATCAAAATCACAGATCCTGTTGATAATGTGAACCCTGGATAGGAAGTGATGAAAATCCCATAAATGCAAGATGTTCATAATAGGGGAAAGAGAGAGCGGGGTATGTGGCAACTCTCTGTACCATCTTTTCAATTTTTATGTAAATATAAAATTGTTCTTACAAATCAATTTTAATGACAGCAACTCGGGAGAAGCCCTGGCCCAAGCCTTCTTTATCAAATTTCCTAGAGGAAGATATATTAGGTCTAGTCAGGAAAATTATTCTAAGTACTTCACATAGAAAAATTAATATAAGGATTTGGTTGCAAAGATGTTCACAGGGTCAACAAAACCAAAAGAAAGAGGAGGTATTAGGGGGAGCAAAACAGAAAGAAGCAATCTCCAGAAACCTAAAGCTGCAAAGTTTTGTGAGCTGGCAGCTCTAATCAAACCAGAAAAGAGGCCTTGATTATGGGGAGTGGACCTCTGAGAGGAAGCTGCCTCCCATGGGGCTGCTGGAGTCCAGAATCACCCCACCCTTTCTGCAAATGCCAGCAAAGGCCTGCAGCCACTAGCATCAGGCAGAAGCATCTCTCTTCTACCCACTGATCTTCCACCAAAGCATCCTGTTGGCAGAACCTAACAGGAAGCCAGAAGACACAGTGTGCACCTCCTGAGCCTCAGCAGAGCTCAGAACATGGTACAGAAGAGCAGGTGGATGCCAAGAGATACTGGTGAATAGTTAGCAAACAAAGTAACCCTTGACAGGGCATGAATGACTCCTAGTTGGTAATTAACACACAAGGTCTTTCAGGATCTTACCTTTTTAACTTTTTTTTTAATACCTTTGCTTCTTGTTCTCTGTTCCTCTACCCAAAGGTGCCCATCATTCCTTATGGAGCCTTTCCTTCCCAGGCTATTTCCTGAGGATGTCTATGCCCAAATATGATCCATCCGAATCCTACACATCCTTTCAAATTCAGCTCAAATAGCTCCTGCTCTGCAAAGCTTTCCCTCACTCACTGTTCTCACTTGGAAGCAAACATGTGATATATTTTTTTAAAAGTAAACACTGCCCATTTTCACAGTATGAATACTTTCACAAGAATGTTGCTAATAGCAAGTGCTTGTGAGCCTGTACCACCTGGTCTCTGCATGACAAGTGACATTCTACAGCCTGGAAGCATGGTTCCTTCTTGCAAAGTTTCTTAGCCATTTATTCATCTCTATCCCAGAGTGAGCACTCAACACATCCCACCATTGAGGGAGATGTAGAAGGGTGTAGGCAGCCAGGGCAAGATGGCCAGTAAGGAAGTCGGCGGGCAGGGCCAGACCAAAGGAGCATGGAGAGAGTCTTTCAATGAGGTCAACTTCTTGGGTGATGACAGTGCTGGTGTATACAAGCAGGAGACCCAATCAGACAGACACTTCCATACTGTATTCCTAAGCAGGGGATCCAACAGAAAAACTAAAATAGATAGGTGGACAGGAACAGGAGCACCATTGAACAATAATCAGGAGAGGGTAGATCAGGGGAGGAGACAAGGAAAGAAGGAAATTCCAGCGATCAGAAAAAGGCCCCTTCTCTTTAAAGAAGTCTGTGACTGTCACTTTGGCAATATGCCTCTCTCATAGAAAGGGTCCTCACACAGGGAAAGCTGTGGCTTAGACCCCAGCCCTGAAATCCCAGCTACGTGAATGGTAACAAAGTAGACATTTACCAGTTGCTTAGAGGCTCAGTTTCTCCATCTAATAAAGGCAGCAGCAAAGTACATTAAAACAGCCATTAAGAAAAATAGTATGGGGGCTGGGGATGTGGCTCAAGCGGTAGCGCGCTCGCCTGGCATGCGTGCGGCCCGGGTTCGATCCTCAGCACCACATACCAACAAAGATGTTGTGTCCGCCGAAAACTAAAAAATAAATATTAAAATTCTCTCGAAAGAAAGAAAGAAAAAAGAAAAGTAGTATGGAGATTCCTCAAAAAATTAAACAGAACTATCATATGATCCAGCAATTCCAATTTTGGTATATGCCCCAAAGGATTAAAAGCAGATCATTTGTACAAATATCTCTTCAAGACCCATACTCTTGGCAGTATTATTTGCAGTAGTCAAAAGATAGAAGCAACACAAGTATCCAGTGACACATGAATAGGTAAGGAAATTGTGGTGTTTACATACAATAAAATACAACACTATTATTTCTTTAAAAGAAAGCATACCATTTGGCACAATGTAGATAAACCTGGAAGATACTAAGAGTGAAATAAGCCAGGCACAAACAGACAAACACTGCATGATACTCAGTAATCTAAAAAAGTTGAGCCCATACCAGTAGAGAGGAAAATTGTGATTACCAGGTGCTGAGGGGTACAGGATTTTGGGGCTGGGAATTCAAAGGATAGAAAATTTCACTAAGACAGGAGGAGTAAATTCAAGAGATCCATTATACAACACAGTGACTATAGTTAGTAACAATATACTGTAAACTTGAAAATTGTTGAGTAGATTTTACATGTTCTCATTACAAAATTAAGTATATAGGGTACAAGAGATGTTAATTTGCTTGTTTTAGCCATTCTATATTTCATCCTGTATTCCATAAGTATATGCAATTTTTATTTATTAATTTAAAATTTAATTTAACAAAGAATGCTACTGATGAACCCAGCCTAATTCCATCTTAAGATTGGGATTCATCTCTTCACAAAGTCATGAAAAGTTCATTTCTGTTTTACTATAAAATACTAAGATTTCTATTTGGTCTGACCTTAATTTGATGTTTTAAAAATTTGTTTGAAATTCCTGCCCATGCTCTGAACTCACCCATGCCTGGCTCTCCTTGACCAGATAACAACCCTCCCTAAAAGCTTAGTGGCCCCTCATAAATTCTTGACCAGATAACAACTCTCCAAAAAACCTTAGCAGTCCCTTATAAATTCTGATATTGGAATCTCAATTTACTCCCTACCTTGAAATGTTAAGCTATGTAGATCATTAACTTGCTATCTACCTTTGTATTTTGCTTGCCAGAACCCTGTTAGCTGTAAGTTCCCAAGACACCCCTCTTTGTAACTTTTTGTGCTATAAAAACTTTTTTCCCAGTGAGCTGTCCCTGTTCTCTAGACGGGCTTCAGTGAGACAGTCACTGGCCAGCTCTCTTGTGTACACAATATAGGCTTGCTTTAATTTGATTTAAAATTGGAGTTGGTGGTCTTTTCTTTGCATGGGTTCAACAGCTACTATCTAAAAAAGGATAGTGGCAACAAAGAAACTCTATCCCATAGAGAGTTACAAGAATTAAATGTGATAAATTGCAAAAGTTCCGGGTGTAATAGTCCCTGGAACATTGTTGAAGTTTAATAAATGTTAGTTTTTCTCTTTTCCTTTGATTTTTAACACTTCAGAAGAAGAGCCATATTATGATTCATTTTTTAATTAGCATGAGTGTGAAGAGCACTGCCTTTTAACTAGTAATTGCTTTAAAATATTGTTGTTAACAGATCCATGGGAAGAATGGAGGGGGTTGACAGCAAGGGCAATGTGGGGGTAGGGATGTGAGCCCAGAATCTGTTCCAGAATGTGGAGGGCTAGGATGAGACAGGGAAGCTCAGGGGTATCGATGGGGTGCTGTCTAAGGCCAAGGAGAGCTTGGAGGGTCTCTTTGGCAGCTCTTTCCTCAGGCCTTCTGATCTTACCGGGGCCACACTTACTATTGCTTATGCCTGAACTCTGGCTGAGTTCCTGGGGATACCAACAGTCTTTCAGTTGGCAATGACAACAGCAGCTACTTTAGTAGCAGCCCGTAATGGGATTTCCACAGGATTCATCCAAGGAGGCAGAAGTTGGTAACAGTGTCTGAGAGCATGAAAAACACTCAACTAGGAAGGTTGGATTTAAAGAGTTTTATGCAGAAATAAAATGTATTTCAGTTTCTGGTCTACCTGAACTAATACATACCTATAAATTAAACCCCACTTACAAACTATATGCTTAAAATTTGCTAGAATCTTCAGTCTAATTTTTCTGGCAGGACAGGTGTCAACAAAGTCTTTTCTCCCATCTCTGCTCCTTAGTTTTAATATAAAAACCACCAGATCATAGAATGGGAGGTGATCAGGACCACCACCTATTCTAGATACTCCTCTTTTCAAAAATCACAGATCTAACAAACCCCAAATGTCCAGTGATGAGGAAAGGAAGATTCACAGACAAAAACTAATTTGTTCCAAAAAGGTCTGCTCTGGGACCTGATCACCCTGGGACCCAGGCCTCTGGCTCCCATGCCAAGTGTCTTTTCACCTGGCAGCCTCTTTGGACACCTCAGACACAGGGAACTGGGCTTCTTGCAAGGAGGCAGCATGGATAATAGCCGGGTGGTTCTGCCCTTATGGGGATTTGCTCAGCTTCTTTCCTCAATCCAATGATTCTCAACAGTTCATGGGGAGGGATCCAATGGGGGAATGTTGCATCAGAATCCCAGAAGGACAGGATTTGTGCTCTGTAGTTTGAATGATGGGCCACATTACTGCTTTGATTTATTGCTAGTTGGGCTATTTATTTTTGTTGGAGTTTTCTAATAAAGTCAAAGGAGGTTATTCAATGACTGAGTAGAGCAAAATGGTCCGGAGGTTGCAGGAGGTCAGAGCGGTAGCCGTCTTCTGGCAGAAACTTCTCCCTGTGGTCAAAGATTAGCAGCTCCCCATTACCTTGGGAGCTTGGTGTCACACAGGCCTGTGCAACTGTCTTTTCTTCTCTACCACCCAGCTCTCTGCGAATCTGACCATGAACCTCTGATTACAGTAGACCCTTTGACTCACCATGTTTATGGTCCCCATCACAATAAATGCTTATCAAAGACATGACTTCAGGTCCTCATGAAACCACTGCAGCACGGCTATTCACCCCATAACTACACGGAACAGATAAACTCAACAAAAAGGTGGGGATGAAACTCACACGATGAAATATCTCATTTTCCCCTCTTCCTGATTCATCCTAAATTTATGTGATCAGCATGACTTTTTAATAATCACTTGTTTTTTAAAGAACGACATCCCGGTTGCTCATAACAGAAAACGTGCTGTGGTTTCGACGCTGGCACCCATCCTTTCCGCTGCCCTGATCCCAGGTCGAGAAGCTGGCAGCACAGCCCAGAGAGCCCTTCAGTCCACTTTCTGAGAGCAGCATTCAAAGAACTTCAAAGACACGCCAAATTGGGCATGGATATGTGTTTCCTTTCCTGTCAACCCTCCAGTGCCCACGGCGTGCCACCCGCAGGGCTGGGTTCGCAAACTCGGAGCCCGCGGTCGAGCCTTGAGTGCGGGAGACACACCTTTCTGACTGCGCGCCTTCCCCACCTCGGCTCCAGCCAGCCCCGGAGCCGGGAGCAAACTCGCCAAGATGCGCAGGCGCCGCGCCCTCCCTCAGGCACGTTCTTCGAAAACCCCTGCGCAAGCCTCGGCCACTGCGCCTGCGGGAAGAGGAGCCATAGGGGCGGGGCAGCGGGGGTGGAGCCGGAGGCGGGGGCGGAGCGACGCGTGCGCCGGGGTCCTGCCGACAGGAAGCCTGAGCGTGGGGGCGGGGCCGCGCGGGCCAAGGGGGCGGGTTCTTCCCGGGCGGCCGCCGCCGCGCATTGTGTAGCAGGCGGCCCCCGCGCGGCAGCGTCCAGGACCCGCGCGGCTCCTGGGGATGGTGAGGAGCCAGGCGCTGGTGCGCCTCGTGTCTGCCGTCAACCGCAGGACGATGAAGCTGCTGCTGGGCATCGCCTTGCTCGCCTACGTGGCCTGTGAGTACGCGGCGCGGTGGCCCTGAGGACCCCATTCATTCCCCGGCTCCGCGGCGGGGACCAGGTGCTGCGGCCCGTCGGGGGGCGGTGTGGGGCCCCGGGTGGCCCCGCATCAGTGTCCCTCCCTTCCCCGGGAGCTGTGGCTCTACCCTTTTGCACTTTAGCGGCAGAGCAGCCGGCCAACTTGGGCGCAGACCCCTGGACGCCTAGGCCCAGGCGAGGAGACCCGGAGGCCGGGTGGAAGGGCCTTGGCCCCGGTCTCGGTGACTACGGGCTCCGCGCGGCGGAGATGCCACCGTCCTCCGCCGACCCCGCGGCCCCGCACTGGGTAGCGCGGGACTCGGCGGCGGCACTGCTGTCCACGTCGCCCTGGGAGCCGGTGAGGGTCCCGGCCGGCGATTCCAGAGGGTGCCGCGCGGGGACACCCTTCAGGACGCCCGCGGCCGCGCTGCGGTGTGGGTGCAAGTAGGATAAAAATACTGTGGCCATGGGCAGAGTCCCCGCTCCGACTGTTGGCTCCACAGGAAAATTACTCAGCATTTAACTCCGGGGGAGCCAAGTGCTGCCAGCCCCTGCGACCGCGCCCACGTGTCCAGGCGCAGAGGCACCGGGTTGCCAGGTGTCCCCCCCACCCCCGGGCTCCGCGCGACCTCAGCCTGGCCCAGCAGGGAGCCCCACGCGAGAGACCTGGCGGGGCGTTCCCACAGCTTTGGCTTGTGAGGTTCTGCTTTCTGCCTTCACTCGCATTCTACTGCCTGGAGAGAGGACAGGAGGACCGATTTGCAGACAGGTGGTGGGTCCTCTGCTTCTCTTAAGAGAAGCAGAAACTGTTACTTATTTATTTATTTAAAGATCTGTTTGGTGGGAAAATATCTGCTGCTATTAATACTTTACCAAGTACTAAAATTTGACTAAAAATAGCTCCCAACGTGAGGTCCGTTTGAATCGTAGCATCCAGACAGTTACATAAATGAAAATACTCGCTAACTGGTGGAGTTACTTAGATCTGATTCCCAAGTGACTGGGTACTCCGGAAAATGGCTTCAGCTGATAGGAAGGCAAGTGTGAGACCCATCCTGTCTGCTACAGCCCATCTGCTCCAGGAGGTGGAGTCCGGAAACTCAAGCAGGGCTCCTGGTTGCTAGGAGAAGTTTCAGGGATGGGTATGAGATGTGAGTAGTTTTGCAAGGAAGTAAGAACTAGCCTGAAGTGTGCATGGTCAGTATTGAGAAAGAAATCTGAGACCCAAGAGAAAGAGACCACTTAGGATTGAATTATTATTAGTAATATAATAACATGACAATAATGATACCTAAGTTTGTTTAGTGCTTAACTGTATATGCACGGGTATGATTCTTAGGACCATTGTCTCAATTATCTTAACAACCCAAGGAAGTAAGTACTATGATTGTTCCCATTATAGGGGTGAGAAAATTAAGTTCAAGAGAGATTAGGAAATACATGATCATACAATTGCAGACTATGGAGAGCACAGGTTTGAGCCCTCAAATGACACTGGGGCCATTGGACACCAGATTTCAATGTTGATTTGGAGGTCCGAGGGGAATATTTTGTGCTTCACTTTTAAAGTTAGACCTGGGAGTTTAGAATTAATAAGTCAGGGAATTTATGGAGCCATAGAAAATTTTTCACCATTCACTTGTTCAGCAAATCTTACCTAGTCTTCACTCTTGTCTCTTGCTGAACTAGGTACCAGGATACACTAGGGAGTGCAAAAACATCTAGTCTTTGCCAAGATAACACTGAATCTAGACCCAATAGCTTAACAGCAGTGGTCTCATACTTTCTGAGTATACAGAAGAATCATCTAGAAAGTGTTGCTTCTTTTTTTTTTTTTTATAAATATTTTTTACTTTAGTTGTCAATGAACCTTTATTTTATTTATATATGGTGCTAAGAATTGAACCCAGTGCCTCACACGTGTTAGGAAAGCACTTTTCCACTGAACTACAAACCCAGCCCATTGTTTGGGGTTTTGTTTTGTTTTTTTAAACACAGATTGCTGTCTCATATCTAAAGATTCAGATTCAGTAGGCCTAGGATGTGTCCTGAAAATTTTGCATTTTTAATAGTTTCTTTGTGATTCTCTTGCTATGGAATAGGGAACCCCCATTTGCCAAGAAAGAAATGGGCATGAATCAGACAATCATCGAAAGGAAAGTTATATGAAGGAAAATTGCAAACTGATGTGAATGAAAGAAAGGAATGCATGAGAGCTTGTGAAGGGACTCCTGAATGATAGCATTAGGGGTTTTTGACTATGCATCAGAATCACCTAGAGTTTGGTTTTTCTTGTTTTGTTTTTTAAACACAGATTGCTGCCTCCTATGTGAAGTTTAAGGTTCCCTGGGGAATTGAGGTGTGAGCAGACAATGACAAATCTGTAGGTGTTCATGAGAAAGTATAGAAAGTATATGTTCCAGAAGAAACACTTATGTGCAGAGTCCTGTGGCAGCCAAGAGCAGGGAATATTGTACTAATGCAAAGAAGAGTAGTGTCATTGGAGTGTGGAATTATAGCCCAGTGATGAAGTTTTTGAGGCAGATCAGGGTCAGAGTAGATAGACCTGGAGGCCTCAGTCCAGCTCACGAATTGGGTGGTCATTTTAGCCAGGATTTTAAGACTGGGATAGAGGCAATGTTAATAATGAATGATGATGGTGAATGAGAGCAGCTTTGCCAAGGAAAAATGTTACAGGGCTTCTCTGCTTGATAGTGTTTGAGGATTCTAAAGATGTAGACTGGTTGCAATGACTCCTATGATTTCTGTGTTTCTCCTTGTTAATAATCTTGCTGTTCTATTATGAATAAAATCTCAACTCTGTTTAAAAAAAGAAAAAAAGAAGAAAAGTGTGTACATTCTCCTAATTATACATACCTTCACTGCGAGTCTGCCTTTTAGAAACTTCCTCTCTGTTCCTCAGGCTCAAGTTCTGTGAATCTTTCTACTTTTAATTCTCTCCCAGCCTTTGTTGCTCACTGTTACCTAGAGTCTCCCTTCTTGCTGTCGTATAACTTCTGCACCAGCTAGTGGGTGAGTGTGTGAGAGAGACCATAGGCCAACTTACATTTCACTTGAATTCTTTTCCATGCACATGTTCTTTTCTCAATGAAATCCCTAATCCTTGAGGGCAGAGATTGAGTCATCTTCATTTCAGCCTGTATAGCATTTAAGGCAGTGCTGTTAATGCATCAGAAGACTTCAGTAACTACAGAATGGATTGAATCAAAATTTATGCCAACCTACTAGGAAGCTGCTAGGTGTAGATCCAGCTTAAGTTATCTCTAGGGATTTTTGTTTGTTTATTTTAAACACATATGTAGTTTAAAAAGTCAGATGAATCTCTAGCAAGGTTTGCAGTCATATATCCTTGGCAGGCTTTGTTTAGGTTTAACAACCTCCCTGCTCCTGTTTCCGCCTACCCAGAAATAAGCCCTTTGCGTCTACCTAGCTCATTATTTGATTATTTTCATATTTATCATTGTTTTGCTGAATCAGGCTTTCTGATTTTTCAGTCATAGATAAAACATACCTGTGACTTTGTTCTTTGGGAGATGATTGAGATCAAACTTTAGTATTTATGTATGACTATTCACAGGGAAGTGTTATTCACAGTGAGTCATGGTGTATATTTCTTTTTACTCTCTCTAGAGCTAATTGGCTGTTTTGGCCTTGTTTTCAATATGCTTCGCTTTCTGCATACTATAACTGATCCAACTCCACATATTTTGCCAGTTGTTCATGCCTTTGCCCAGGAGGTTTATAATTTTTAAGCATCAGAACATCCCTTCATTGGCACACCTTTTAGAAGGAGCTGATCACTAGCATCAAGAGGTAGATTTTGGCATTTCTTTCTTTCTTTTCTTTTTTTTTTTTAGTTGTAGATGTTTAGTTGTAAAATACCTTTATTTTATTTATTTATTTTTATGTGGTGCTGAGATCGAACCCAGTGCCTCACACATACTAGGCAAGCGCTCTACCACTGAGCCACAACCCCAGCCAAGGAGGTAAGTTTTGAAGCTTTATCCATAAGTGTCTTTTCTGCGATCATACTTGATGGATTGATAATGTAGAATTCCAGAAAAAAAGTCCCTTCAGGATTTTAAGGTATTGTTGCATTACTTTCTGGCTTCTAATACTGTTGAGGATTTTTGAGTCAGTCCTCCTTTTTGGAGATTGTCGGCTCTGTGTGCCCCAGGTAGTCGGGACTCGCTACCCATTTCCAGCCTACGGCCCCTGCTTTTGATAGCACTGCCTTCCTCACCCTTCGTGCTCCAGGGCCTCGTGTAGTCGCTATGCCCAGAAGCTGAACACACCTGCCTCACCTCTCCTCTGGGCCCTTCATGGTGCTGTGGATGCAGGTAGCTGATTTTGGTTTTCTTTCCCTCTGGTCTGGTAAATAACAGCATTCAGGTGATGGTACCCAGTTAAAAGAACAGCCTCTCCTTTGCTTCAGTCCACTGAAATAACCTAAAGAATAAATCTTGTGGACTAGGGTTGTGGCTCAGGGGTAGAGTGCTTGCCTAGCACAAGTGAAGCACTGGGTTTGATCCTCAGCACCATATAAAAAATTAAATAAATAAAGATACTGTGTCCATCTACAACTAAAAAAAAAAAAAAAAAAATTAAAGAAGAATAAATCTTGTTTTCAGCCTCTGAGAGTTCCCTGGCAGCTGATTGCTGCAGCATAACAAAGCCTGCCCTGACTGATATATTCCTAATGTTGAGAAATGTGAAGGTAGGTGTGGGTATATCTTATCTAGCACACTAGACATTTTTGAGCCCTTGCAATTGAGAAACACATATTCAGTACTGAGACTATTCTTAAAGTATTTGGTTATTTTCTTCCCTGCCCCCATTTCTTCTTTGGAACTACTTATATTGATTGGCTTTCTGTTGCTGTGACAAAATACCTGAGAAAATCAACTTTCAAGGAGGAAAAGCTTGTTTTGATTCATGGTTTCACTGGCTTCATTCTGTGGTTTGCTTGTCCCTGTGGCTTTGGACCTGTAGTGGTATAGTGTATCATGTGCATGATGGGAAAGGCTCACCTCATTGTGACCAGAAAGCAAAGAGACAGGAAGGGACTGAGGTCCCCATATCTGCTACAAGGGCATGTCCCAGTAAAGTTACTTACTTCCACTAGATTCTACCTCCTAAGAGTTCTACCACTCCAGTAGTGCCATAGGCTAGTGACCACACCTTTAGCACAAGGGCTTTTGGGGGACTCTCCAGATCTACAAACTACAGCACTACCATATTCTGATATAGAATTGCTTAGACCAGTTTTTTATTTCTAAGTTTTATTATCTTAAAGTGTAGCTCTACTTTCTTAAATCATCCTCATCTTTGTATTTATTTGTATTCTTCCAGGTTTTTTATTTTATTTTATTTTTTGCTATTGTTTATCACTTAGAATCATTCTCTTCTGTTCTCTGAATTTAAAAAAAAAATGTGGTCCTTGCTTCATAGTTGTATTCTCCTAATGATAGTTTTATTTGCTGACTTTTTTTCTGAATAGTTTCTTTCCTCCAGGTTGCTTTCTCCCTTCCTGAGTATCCTCAGATTGTCTTTCATGTTTTAAAGTGGGAGGCCCCTAGAGATGATGACTGTGAGCTTCGCCATTTCTTGTTGAAGCCTTCCGATCTCAGTGCTGTAGTTCCTCCTGGGGTGTCATGACCAGACTCTCCCCAGCCTCTGCTGGATGGGGCAGGCTGGCTGTCCACATCCTGAAGCTCAGTGGGGAGAGGACTGCAGGCCTGTGCAGCACCCTCCTTATCCCAATTGGACTGGGGCTCCTGAATCCAGAAAGTGTTGGTCTTCTGTCAGGGCAGGACCTAGACCTGGAAGTTTGTCCTACTTCTTAGATATTTGAAAGTCATACTCCTTGTCTTAGCTGCCTTCTCATCTCATGCAGATGTGCCAGGCTACACCAGTTCTTGCCTCTTTGTGGGTGTGAATTAGCTGTTCCCATTGCTCACTTGGGTCCTGTCTTCTCCTTTGCCCTTATCCACGTTCTTTCCACCCTCCAGCAACATTTGGGGGCTAGCTTTCCTTCTTCCTGTTCACAGATTTATTCCTTAAACAATAACAAAGAAATTAAAGGAAAAAGAAAGTTCTGACATTCTGTAGAGTTAAGGAGCCATTATCTTTTCACCTTCAGCTCTCGAAAGCTGGACTTGTGACATCCAGTAAAATTCTTGAACTTTTTGGTGTATCATGGGGTTTTTATTGTAATGACATCTTAGTTGGGTATCTTTCTTTCCTGTCACTGTTATTCTGCTGAAAAGAAAAGACATAAAACCCCAAAATCATATAACTTTGTGTTTATGAACACAGATTGCAGACTTCTTTGTGGTTGGGATGTTTGTTACTATATGATTTTGTCCTTTATATATATCCTTCACCCATGTGACCAGACGCCACCCTCACAAATTCACTCAACAAACATTTCCTGGCTGGTTGCCGTGGAAGATAAGCAGTGAGTGAGACATTGTCATGATGCCGGCAGACTCTAGGGAGAAAATAGCTAAAAACAAACTACATCAGTGATGTGTCCAGTCTCACCTGAGTGTGAGAATCGGCCTGGGTTTGTTGGATGCAGGTTCCTGGAACCCTCCTCACACCTCTTCCATAGCAGCCTGGTGGTTGCATGTGAAACTTGGAAATGTTTTGATCCTTCAACATTTGAGTTTGGAAAATTTCATACCTATTTTCTGCCCTTTCTTTATTTTACTTTATTTTTTTTAGTTGTAGATGTACACATACGTTTATTTTATTTATTTATTTTTCTGTGGTGCTAAGGATCGAACCCAGTGCCTCATACTTGGTAGGCAAGTGCCGAACAACTGAGCCACAACCCCAGCCCTCTGCCCTTTCTTTTGAAAAAGAATTTAGTGAAAACCCAGACACCCTCCACCTAGATTCACCAGTTGTTTACATTTGCTACATTTGCTTTTTCTCTCACTCTTTTTATATATGTATTTCATGTGTACTTTTTTGGTGGAAATGATTGAAAGTTAGAGTCATAACACTTTAAAGATTTTAACATATGAACCTGAAGAATAAAGGCATTCTTCATTATCATTATAGCACCCTAAAAATCAACATAAATAATATCATCTAAGATATAGTCCATATTTCCTCCATTTATAGCATAAAAATCTTTTGTAGCCTTTCTGTGTTTTTTGTTTCATTTTTATCATTTCAAATCTAGTGTCCAGTCAAGATTTACATATTGCATTTCATTTGGTTGCTATGTCTCTTAAGTTTCTTCAGCTATAATATTGGTTTTTTTTTTCCTCCAGAACATTTACTTAAAAAAACAAAAACAAACCCAATTCAGTTGTCCTAAAAATATCCTGCATTCTATATTTTTCTGATTGTTTCCTTGTGATTAAATTTGGCTAAATATTTTTAATAATGATGAACACTGTATCGTGGGATGTGCAATGTTGTGGTGTTGTTTTATAAAACTACTGTTCACAGTGCTTAATTTGAGGCCCTGGAAGGGGTGGCCTTCATGTTGCTTCCGTGTGTGTGTGTGTGTGTGTGTGTGTGTGTGTTTTACTGGGAATTGAAGCCGGGGCTCACTACTACTGAGCTATATCCCCAGCCTAGCCCTCTTTTAGTTTGACACAGACTCTCGCTAGGTTGCCCTGATTGGCCTCGAACTTAAGTCCTTCTGCTTCATTGTCCCTAATAGCAGGGATTACAGGTGTGCACCACCATGCCCAGCTACATTGCTTCATTTTAAAGATATATTTTCCCAGTACTTAGTCTGCATGGTGATTCTTCAGACTATGTGTGTATCTTCTCCAGTTAGTGCCTTCTACATCCATTGACAGTCCTTGCCTGGACCACTTTTTATATCGGACATTGCAACTGGTGATTTTCAAATCCTTTGACGTTTACTGTCATTCTTCTGAAAAGAACTTTCTTTCCCTCCCTTTTCTCTCACTTTCTATATCAGTTTCTTGTGGCTGCCATGGTTTATCCCAAACCTGGGGGCTTTAGAACAAGAGAAATTTGTTCTCACAGTTCTAGAGTCAGAGTCCAGTCACAGCTGGCAGGACTGCATGCACTCCCTGTAAGGCTCTCTATGGCTCCAGGTGATCCTTCCGTTGTGCCTGCATCACTTCAGTCCCTGTACCTGTGTTGTTCACATGGCCTCCTCATCCTCCCTCTATGAGATCTTTACAAATTCCAGTAGAAACCAGGCTTGGAATTTTGAATTTGGATCTCTCCTAGGCTAATGATATGCAGTTCCATCCTTTTTTTGTGAGGTTGGGCAGTGGCAGAGAGCTCAGCTTCCAGTCAGCCCCATAGACTCCTGCAGCATGCAGTGTGACTGATTAGCATGTGCCAGAAATAAGTTGGATTAAATGCATTTTCAGTTTATGATCATCTATCATGATGTAACACCACTAGAAGTTGAGGAGCACTTGTAGTTTCAGAATCACTTCATCAATGTCACTGTCAATAACAAACTTAAGAAAATTTAGGATTTCTTTGTCATTCTTTTTTGTCCTTAGGCTACATTGCTTTAAGGAGATGCAGTTAGATATTGTGTCCAAAAGTTAACTGAAATGTTCTTTCTATGCCTGATACAAGTTAGGTTCATTTTAGTTTTTTGTTTGCGTTCAGTTTTAGGGTTTGCTTTGTTGTTTCTCATTGTTTAAAATATGTAAACCGTTGGTTCAAAAGTTAATACTCAGATGTCTCTCAGTGCAGTCTCTTGCCTCCCTGCTTTTTTTCTTTGTTTTAAACAACCCATATTTTACTTTGCAAATGTAGGCATGAGTCTGTATCTGTGCATCTTTTATCCAGAAGAACATAATGTGCTGTATAGACAATTTTGCATCTCTTTTTTTCCTGCTCATTATGTCCTGGAAAGAACTGAGTATGAAGTTGTAGACATCGCCTTCCTTCTTTTCTCACCTGGATCAAAATCCTGTGAGTGTGGACTGGATTTTCCTGGACAAGTCTTCTAAGAAAGGACATTCAAGTATTTCCAAACATTTTGCTATGATAAATACTGTTACAGTAGAGACTTCTGCTCAGGCTCCCATCAACCAGGTTTAAGATCCTCTTTTTTCCTCCCTCCCCAGCAAAATGTAGTGACAAATTTACATTTTCACCTGTGTGAAAAATAGTATCCCTTGTGTTTTGATTTGTGTCTTTCTTACTGTGAATGAACTTAATCATCTTTTTAAATATTTAAGGGTTATTAGTAGATCTTTTTTTCTGAACTGCTCATATTTTTGTCCATTTTTCTTTTGAGTCTTTGGTCTTAATTTTTAAGAACTCTTTACACTGGGGATGTGAAGTGTCCATTGTGATGTCAATTGCAATGATTTTCTTAAGCCTGGTGTGGTCAAATATTAGAAAAAAAAAGTTTGGTCTTGTTGTCTTCTGTATTCATAAAAGGTGCCCATTTTGATCACACCTGAGTTAAAGCAAATGAGGTGCCTTAGCCTGAGGCTCTGGACAGCCCCAGGATGGGGTTGGTCATTACAGTGATTACATGATCAGAAGGTTGGAACATCAGCTTCAATACTAAACTCCAGGGAAGGGTGTGTAGTGCTGAAGACTGAGCTCTTAAAACCTGAACAGTAAGTTTTGAGGAACTTCCGGTTTGGATGAACCTGCTGGAAGATGTCATGCCCAGAGAGGGCCTCAAAGCTCTGCACCCTTCCTCCAGCCTCATCCTAGGCTTCTCTCCCGTCATCCTAGGCATGGCATCCATTGAGTTTTCTCCAGAGTTGTAGTCTTTATTTTAAAAACCTAATAATTATAAATAAAGTGTTTTCTTTAATCCTGTGAATTATTCTAGCAAATTTTTGAACCCAAGAATGATGAGAATTCCTGATTTGTATCTGGTTGGTCTGAAGTGCATGAAGCCTGGGACTGGTAGTTGGCCATAGTGGGGGCTGTCCTATGGGATGGAGCCCTTAGCTTGAGCCTGTACTCCATGTGGTTGATATCAGAATTGAATCAGATTGTGGGTGTGGGGAAAGCCCACACATTTGGTAAAAGGAGTGTTCTGTGGTAGAAGCAGGACTTAGGACCTGGGAACCTTCATTTTCAACAATTTTCCTATTTCCCCATGTAGTTCTTAAGAACTGGTCAAAGTAAATTGCCAAATACTGTGACAGAAAGGAGATCCTGAACTTTGAAGGAAGGGGATACTCCTGAGGCAGCTGGCATTGAGTGGGCATTTTGTGGCTCAATAGGGATTGGACAATGGAGTTGACAGTGAAGGGGAGTCAAGGGCAGGCAGCAGGATGCAAAGAACAGGAATCCTTGGGGCCTATAAAGTACAATGTGAAGTCTGACTCAATACTTGATTGAGTGAGGTGAATAAATATTCAGTGAGAATTTGTGTGTGAGAAAGGAAAGTCTGATGAACATACATACCCTAAGAATTAGGGCAGGACAAAATATAATGAATTGTGCATTTGGGGGGTGTCCCATTTAACTTGAATATTATGCTTTCCTCTGTACATTTGTCTGTTTGAGATATGCTGGTGACTTTTAGCTCTGGCATATGATGCTGCTGTAGAGGTCAGTGCTGTGGTCTGAATGTTTTTGTTCCCATCCAAATTCATATGTTCAAATCCTCATCCTCAAGGTGATGGATTAGGAAGATGGGGCATTGCAAGGTGACCAGGTCAAAGTGTGGAGCCCCTAGGAATGGGACTAATACCCCAAGAGCTGCTTGCTCTTTCTATCCTGTGAGGACCAAGCAAGAAGGTGTCATCTGTAGGACACCTGATCTGCTGCTGCCTTGTTTTTGGACTTCCCTGCCTCCAGAGCTAGGAGAAGTAAATTTCTGTTGTGTATCAGCCACGCAGTCTATAATATTTTGTTACAGTGGCCTAAACCCAGAAGTCGAGAGCATGTCTGTTGTGAAGATGCAGCACTTTCATGAAGAGGTGAAGCCAGTTCCCTGGTTCTCCCTGCGTATTGAACCCACATTGCATGCCTCCTTCAAGTGTCTTTTCTTGCTTTATATACTACAGATGTGATGATTTGTAGTATCACCTGAGGAAAAAAAATGCTCAGGTTTAGCTCTTTTTTGGAAAGGGTGGTCTCACTTGTCCTGATTGAGCTGCCCAGTGACTTAGGGCGAGCCATCTGCCTTGCTGAGGCTTCTAGGTTTTCTTGGGCCTTGCAAGCAAGAAAAACTTTTAAAAAATACTATGCAGAACTGAAAGAATTTATGTAAAGACATGATCACTCTGACTGACTGCCACATGGGAAAAGAAGACACATGGGTCTTATAAAGAAACCTGTGAGAGGAAGGAACTCCCGGGCAGGAAGCACACTGACAGCCACTGAATGGGAGTGGTTCTGACATGGCCCATTGCTTTAAAAGGGTGAGGAGTGAAATTCATCTGTCAGTTTCTTTTGACTTCCTGACTAAACTTTTTAGAGTTGTTCTAATCAAGATAAATAACTGAAGTAAAGCAACAACAACAACAAAAAAAAAAACATTTGAACTTCTTCAAAGTAGTCTTTTTTCAGAGGGAGTCTAAATGGGCTAAAAAAATGAAAATCATTTTCAGGGTGGTGAAATCTTAGAGTGTTATCCATGGTGTCTTTGAATGTTTTTGTAGCAGTTTCAGAAATTGGAAACAAAGCATGCTGGTTCTAAGTTGGCTGTACATACTGCAGTTGGTAGTGCCTGGCTTTCACTTATTTGTTTAAAGGTATCTATCTACAGGCAGCTGGGTTATATCAGCAGCAGGAGATTAGAGGTGTCAGACAGCAGAGTTGTAATAAATAAAAGAATCTGAATAATCTGATTCTCATCCAGGGAGCCAGTGGTAGTTCTTGTGGAAATGTTGTGGGATGTGGATAAAGGATCCTCATGGAGGGACTCTGAGCAGTTCTCCTAAGGGGACAAATCAGAATCTTTTTTCCTCTTAGTTTCTTTTGCTGTTGTTTAGAATTTGACTAGAATTCATCTTAATAACCTAAAAGACAAAAATTTCTCTCCCTAGTTTTCAGTGCAGTGATACTCCCCCACCCGCTCCAGGCCTTTTCTGTCCTCCTTGGATTGACTTCCCCTTGCCTGCGTCCCTAACCCCAACCCCCGCTACCCTTGTAGATGATGAATGCTGCTCTGTCCTTGGGCAGAGGAATGACCTGCTGCAGTCACCTTGATGTCCTGCAGTGAGGAGTTGCAGGGGGGTGCCTTCTGCATTTTTTAGAAGGGAAGACTGAGGCACAGCACATTTAAATCCCTGCCCCAGGTCTCAGTCTGACTGCAGTGATTTTGTGATGGCAAAGAGGGACCTGAAGGAACCCCAAGACTGTTCCTATCCCATTTGTTGCATGGATTAGGCTTTTTCTTTTAATTGTGGCAAAATGCACACAATATAAAATTTACAATTTTAATAACTTTTTTTTTAAAACTGGGAATCAAACTCAGGACCTTGCTCATGCTAAGCATGTACTTTATTACTAACCCTATACCCCAGTCTTTATTTTAACCACTTTTTAAATGTATGGTTCCGTAGTGCTAAGTACATTCACACTGTTTTACAACCAATCTCCAGAACTATTTTACCTTCCCCAGCTGGTGGGCTGCTGGTACCTCTCTCCCCTAGCCCAGGCAACCATTTTACTTTCTATGAATTCACCACTGTAGGGACCTCATATTAATATTAGTGGAATTATGCATATTTGTTCCTTTTGTGGCTGGCTAATTTCACTTAGCATAATGTCTTCAGAGTTCCTCCACGTTGTGGTATGTATCAGAATTTTCTTCTTAAGGCCAACTAATGTTCCACTGTATGTACATACCACGTTTCTACTCACTCATCTGACCATGGATATTTGAGTTACTTCCACCTTTCGGCTATTGAGAATAATGCTGCATGGGTGCACAAATACCTCTTCAAGACCCTGCTTTCAGTTCTTTTGGGTACAAACCCAGAAGTGGAATTACTGGAGCACATGGTAATTCTGTGTTTAATTTCTGAATTAACTGTCATACTGTTTTACACAGCACCTGCCCACCTGCCTCCCACCTCCTTTGTATCTCTCTACTCTTATGTGCCCTCCATTCTCTCTCTTACCTGTAACCCACCCACCTCTGCAGTCTCCTCACTCCCCACTCACACCCTCTTCTCTTCTCCACTTACCCCCTCACTCTTAGTCTCAGTCTGTCCCTTTTTTCTAACTCTCTTATTTCTATACACTTGTAGACTCTCCCTTCATCCTCTGAGAACCTGGCGATAGGGAGGGCACATTAGGCTGACCTCCAGGAACAGCATGTCACAAGGTCTGACCATGTGGATGACCACACCACCATGGAGAATAAGCCCAGAGCACCATCTCAGCTGGAGTGCAGAATGCCTGCCAACAGT
Source organism: Urocitellus parryii (assembly GCF_045843805.1). Lineage (NCBI taxonomy): Eukaryota > Metazoa > Chordata > Mammalia > Rodentia > Sciuridae > Urocitellus > Urocitellus parryii. The sequence continues at coordinate 37,303,527 of NC_135548.1, forward strand.
CTCGCCCATGGCCTCAGGCCATGCCCCTGAGCACTGTGGATACAAGGCAGACCTCCTAGACCCTCCCCTTTTCCTTTCCCTCTCTGCCACTTTTGAATACAAAATGAAAAGGCTGACCTCAACCATCATTAAACATTTTAAAGCTCCATTTAAAAAAATTACAAAATAATATGCAAATAAGAAAGTAAGGTGCTTGCTCAGCGTGGAAAGACTAGATTGAAGTGCAAAGAAGATTTTTAAAATCACAGTAGTTGGGGGCTGGGGATGTGGCTCAAGCGGTAGCGCGCTCGCCTGGCATGCGTGCGATCCGGGTTCGATCCTCAGCACCACATACCAACAAAGATGTTGTGTCCGTCGAAAACTAAAAAAAAATAAATAAATATTAAAAATTTCTCTCTCTCTCTCTCTCTCTCTCTCTCTCTCTCTCTCTGTCTCTGTCTCTGTCTCTGTCTCTCTAAAAAAAATGAAATAAAATCACAGTAGTCATAATCTGTGTATATTAAAATGTCTTTCAACTCCAAAATAGTGCATTTCTTTATTTAGGCAGATCTTTCTCTTTGATACTCAGGAAGGTTTTGTAATTTCTTTCATGTAAGTTTGTACCTTTTTGTGTGATGTTTATTTCCATCAACCTTTTGCATGAGTGTTCTACTTAAAGATTCAGTATCAGTTACTAAGAAAACTTCAGTAGTAAGCAACAAAATTATGTCCCAAGCCATAATCTGTTTTTTAAGCAAATTTCTCCTTCACCTTTTATTCTCATCTTTAATGTATCTACATTTTTTCTATCTTATTCATAAATATAGTGCTATTTTTAAATGAAATGAATACAATTTTACATGTCAGGTCATTTCAGAGCATTCTGGTTGTGGTTCCAGGGTAGGTGGTAACCCATTCCTCTCTTAGTGATACAAAGTTGTGATGTGAGATCTGACTTGACTTTTTCCTCCTGACTGGCACGCCCTGTGCCCCCTCAGAATAGATTCATCAATGGTTATTCTTAGACTTGGCAGTTGTGTTCATGAGAAGCCAGTGGAGGAGGAGAAGGCAGCATTTGCAGTAGGACCTGCGTGGGCAGCAGTCTTCTGCAGGGCTGTCACTGACTTGGCAGCTGGTGCTTGAATCGGTCCCTCTGCACAAAGGCTTGGCATGCACCCACATGCTGCCCTCTCATTGGGAAGTGAATGGCCAGGGGGACAAGAACAGGGTGCATTTCCGTATGTACCTGTGAAAAATGAGGTTTCTGGTGCCATTGGAGCTTTGCTGGGGAAGGTGAAGCTCTGCTTAACCGTCATTACTCTTCTTGCAGCCCTTCTTGTCTGATGCTGGGTGGGGGAAGCTTCTCCCTTCTTCGCTTTTTCTTTAATGATTCTATTTCCATCAAAAATCTGAAGATATATTCATTTGGTAGCTTCAGGGAGGTCTGTTTCACTTTCTATTGTTTAGAGAAAATATTGCTACATTTTCCTAGGTTGACCTTACATCTGGGTTTAAGTAGGAAAAAAAAAAAAAGCAAAGGAAACAATGTGGCAACATTTCTTTTACCACATCAGGCACCTATTGGTAATTTGAGAAGTCTAGGGGAGGGTAGAAAGGAGATTTCTTAGTTGCTTAACCTGTAGCTCTTTGCAGAATTAGAGTACAGCTTTGCTTTTCTGAGTTGAGAAGTGGAACTGGCTGGGTTTTTGTTTGTTTGTTTGTTTGTTTGTTTTGGGATTTTTTTTAAACTCTTTTTTCCTCCCCAGATTTGATGCTGTCCTGTGGTATTCAGATGGAGATTTTTAAAAAAATATTTGTTTATATTTTTCTATAGTGATACCATAAGCTAGAACCTTGAGTGGTGTGTATGAATGAAACTTGTTTATAGACTTATTGTTGTCCTGTGCCATGGCAGAAAAAAACATGATTTTTCTCAGGTAAAGATTTATGGACAGAATGAATCATTCCAGCTCCAAGAATTAGTCATGTAATTGTTATTAATGCATGTTACACAGGAAGCTTGCTTTCTATGGGGTTGTTGCTGCCAAGTACTAAGTTGAGTTGAGTGACTTGGGAACCAGGACACTTAGTGGTTAAGTCATTTACAGTTTGTTTAGACAGTGAGGTGCAAGAGTTATTGAGATTGTGTGTGTGTGCATGTATGCGTGCGTGGGTGTGCTGGGCATTGGAACCCAAGCCTCCTACGTGCTAGGCAAGTGCTCTACCACAGAACTACAACCCCAGGCTTGAAGGAAGTCTTTCAGTGAGAGAGCTACCTCATTCATCTGAATGGTTGCACCGAGCTTAGGTAGGTTTAGGTTATATGGTATTCTCCTGTAGATGAAAAGAGGTCTCCACACAGATAAGGCTTTCAGTTGAGAGAGTTTTCTTCCTTCAAATTTATTCTTACAGTTTTCCTGAGTGAGGACAGAACTCAGTATTTAGAGCTTTCAAGTTTTACCTTAACGCCAGCCTATCTTGAGGTTGTAAGGTCAGTTGTGTTGAAGTTGCTTCCTTATTGCAGTTTCCACTCTCTCTAATGTTTAATGTGCAGAGTAACAGACAGAATGGTTAGAACTGGGACCGTGGCCTCTTTATGAAGGCAAATATGTTCTTTTCCCAGAGTACTCACATCGTTGAGGTTCTCTGGAGGTGAGTAAGGGTGCATCTTTCCTAGGTATAAGTTCTGTTTTTGGTTCGATGGGACAGCAGCCATGCCCGGGATGGGGCATGTCAGCATTTCCACAGCACTACAGATTTGACTCTCTCCATGCGAAGCGAAGCCTCTGTCTTGAGGGGTGCCAGTGCACTTGGTAGGAAATGCTTTGGGTGACTTGATGTAGGATGGATCTGAAAAGAGGACTAAAGACCCAGCTCTGTTGTTCCAGTTCTGGTTATGTTTCACTGCTGAACCAACCACTTCTAAATTCCGTGTTTAAAATCTGCTCTGTTGTATTATGCTCATTGGGTCAGAAGCTTGAAGGTGGGGTGGCTCTTTGTGTTTCCTGATGTCTAGATCCTCCATTGGGATGAATCAGCCAGCCAGGATGGAGGATTCACCTGTACATGATTTCTTCACTGTCCCAAGAACAGACTTGCTAAGTCCTGGCTGTTAGAATGTCCATCTGGCACCTGGCCACATTTGGTGTGGTCAGACTTTTTCCATGTTGACCGAGGGCACTAAGATAGAGTGTCCCAGCGAATGAGACAGCAACCACAGCTCCTGGCTGTCTATGACAGCTTTGAGAGTCACTGTGTCATCTCTGATCTTCCCTGTGGTCCAGGCAGCTCCAGCCCATGGGATTCAAAGGGACAACATAGAGACCTCATCCCGTGGAAAGTGTGTCAGCTAATTTTTGAACAGGTTTTCAAAGCACCATGTTTGAGGCTCCTCTGTAAAAAACAAGATGACACTGCAGAGCTTTGTAGGAACACTTGCAGATAGACCAGGTTACAGGTAGGTGAGGCACTGTGGTGCTGTTAAACACCCTCTGGAGAGCTCAAGGGAACAGTAAGCAGTCCAGCAGCACAGTGCACAGCGACATTGTTCTGGAACTTTGTCTACTGATCTCACTCACTTTAAATGTGCTCAAGGTACCATCTGTTTGTACAGGGTTTCTATTTCTCTAAATTAAAGTGTTCTTGCCCTGAGCAGTGGAAGGTTAGAGTCAGTATTCGTTCTCCTGAAATGCGAGTGTCTACCATCTGGAATAGCTTTGTTGCCCACCCAAGGATTTCAAGAAGGTTAGTATCACTCCATTTTAGTTTGAGCACATGCCATGTGGCATCAGAGGTGGGGGGTTAGCTTAGAGGACAAGTTTGGAAATGAACAAGGTACTTTTCTTCCATGCAGGTGGGGGCAGCTCTGGAGCCCTCAACAGATCACACAGGACTAGGGATGAGGCCTCACTCATGGAAGGATGGCATGAGGGTGGGAGGTCATTGGCTCTCATGCCTTGAGCAAGTCACGGGACATCTGTCTGCCACTGGCTGTGAAATGGCACAAAGCTGTGACATGGCCTTGTAATTAGACATCAAGCATGACAGCCCTGTGTGGAGTAGGTGTGTGGTGAGCCTCAGAGATGCTGGCACTGTAGATGCTCGCCTTGGTGTTGTCACCAGATCCCCCAGAGCTGTGGCCACCACCAGGCGGCAGGTAGCAGTCATTGTCACATTACCTTCACTGCATTCAGCACACAGAGGACCCCAGCCCACAATACTGGCTGACGCTGGCCTTCTGGGTTCCAGGCCTCGGTTTCTCTGTGCCTGTTGACACTTTGTGGATCACTGTAGGGAGCCTCCAGCTGAGCTTGTCTTATTCCAGACCATGATCCCTTCCCTTTCCAACTCTGCACTCCTGTTCCATCTTCTGACCTCAGAGCCCTCGCCCCTGAGCCTCTGTCCCCTCAGTCCACCTCTTCCCTGGCTTCTGCTGCTCCCAGCTATGCTGAGATACAGGCTGGAGCATCTTACTGGCCTTCATCACACTCTGAACATTTGTGCCTGATCCTCCTAACTGGAGCCCAGCTTTCTTGGAATAAAATAAAACATGGTGGTGCCCATATTTGGTTCATTAGCAGAGTCTCCAGGGAAGCTGCATGAGAAAATTCTGGCTCATCTTGATGTTGAAGCCTCTCCTACCATTGCCCCTTGTACCCTCTTTCTCCAGGAGCAGGTCCTGAGCCTAGAAGTCCTCCCACCCACCTGTGTGTATACTCCCCACCACCAACCCCCATGGTCTTCACAGTTCAGTGACCTGCCTCCTCCCTGCTCCTAGGAGTCTGCTGACTGCAGCCATTACTTCTCTGTATTTTATGTAGGTGGCTGATAGCTGTTTTCTCCTCAAGAACACAAAGTCCTATGGACCACAGGCCAGGTCCAACCACTGCTAGTTTTTGTGGGACCTAGGAACTGAGAAAGTTTTAATAATTTTTAAGTGGTTGAAAAAATGTTAAAAAGAATAATATCTTATGGCTCTTGGAAATTACATGAAATTGAAATTTCTGTGTCCTAGATGTGGTCTGGGAACACTGCCATGATTTTCCAAAATTATCAGTGTCTGTGGTCACCCTACAGAGGCAGAGTTAAGCAGTTGAGATAGGGATCATGTGTGCTTTTAAAGCCTTAAATATTATTATCCAGCCCTTTATTTTAAAAAAGGGTTTGGACTCTTGCCTTGGTGCAGCTATTCTTAATCATTTGAGGGAGCTGTTTATTCACTCATTCATTCATTTATTCTTTCAGCAAATGTTTAATGAGTATGTATTATGTTCATCTGTCTTGATGTTCTAGAAAATAGTGCTATATGAAAATTAGAAGATCGTTGCTACTTTGGAGCTTAATATTTTATTGGGGAAAGGGAATTAGCAATAACTTGAGATCACAGATAAATGGATATACAGGTTGAGCATCCCATCTGAAAATGAGAAATCTGAAATGTGCCAAAATCTTGAACTTTCTTGGTACCAACATGACACTTGGTTATGCTGAATCCGCTATTTTTCACTGTATGAATGCTGTGTCGTGTTTTTACTGTCAAGTCTGTAAGTGTAAGAAAATGATTGCTCATCAGCAGCCTGTGTATTTAGACTTAGAAATGATGGAGGTGCCACACAACCCTGTCCTCCCTCTGTGGCACCTTAGCTTCCTGAGGATTCAGCGTGCAGAAGTTTTGCTTCATGCACAAACTTATTAAAATGTTGTGTAAAATTACCTTCAGGTTGTGTTGATAAGGTAGATCTGAAACATAAATGAATCTCATGTATAGATTTGAGTCCCATCCCCAAGATTTCCAATTATTTGCACATTCTCTAAGTATTTGCACATATTCCAAAATCTGTACATTTCCAGTCTCAAACATTTATGCAGCCTGTACAGATGTATAGAGAAAGAGCAGGCTTAATGGGGATGGGGTGTGGAGTGGGTGGCCGTGGGGGTGTTTTCACTGATAGAACCCTAGAAGACCGTTTTTGACTAGATAACTTCTGAGTTGAGACCTGGATGAACCGAGAGACAGGCAGAGGAGGCAGTTGAGAGAAGTACAAATTCCCTGAGGCCGGGTGAGGGGAGCAGGCTCAACAAGTGGGAGTAATTACAAGGGCTGAGTAGCTTGAGCCTGGAAGTGGGCAGTAAGTGAGGTGTTGGAGTGGCTGGTTCCCAGATTGCTAGGGATGAGTGTCACCCAGGGCGCTTAAAAACTGTATCTGCCAGAGCCCTCTGCAGAGATTGATTCAGTAGGTCTAAGTAAGTACACACTGGGTAGGGCCTGGTAGACCATGCGAAGCTTTGGTTTTTTTGATTGAGTTGGAGATCAGATCCCCACTATTCCATTCCAGTCCCATTCTGAGCCAGCATCAGTCTGGAGAGCCTTTAAATGCTGAGGGGCAGCCTGGATTAGGAACCTTGGCTGTCCCACTTCACACATATCTTGGCTCCCAGCAGGGGCTCATTAAATACATGTCTGAGTTTTTAAGGACACCTGCATTTATGCCTCTTGACTACCCTCTCTGTTACTTTCTATTTGAGGGGAATGCCATCTCTCTCCGTTCATCCAGTCACCTGGCAAGTTCCCCTGCTTCCAGCTGGTGGTGGTTGCTCACCCTTTCACTGAGGGACATTCACAGCATCACACCTCCACACCCCTTCCAAATGCGAAGGAGGCAGGGTTTTCCTCCTGGAGTTTCAGGCACTGAGTTTGTTGAATCGGTGGCTGGTGGGTTGTTACAGGGCTGGGGCATCTGGGAAACCCAGGGCAGAGACCTCCCTTTCCCTTCAAACCCTGATTCTTATCGTCAGTTCAGAAAGATTTCATTCATGTCACTCAGAGTAAGAAGCATGAGTTTATTGAAGGGATAGAAAAAGAGAAAGGGGACACTCTCCAGGGAGAGAGTGGGTCCTCAGAGAGGAAAGGGACAGTGTGCCTGTCCTGCACTCTGGTTTTATTGGGGATCCCAGAGAAGTTTCCAGAGAGTCCTGCCCAAGTCCACCTCTTGACTTTTGACCGAGGAGGATGACATCAGACTGTCATAGCAACTTTGGTCACTTTGTCCATGATGACTGGTTCTCATTGGATTCTAGACCATAAATTCTCACAGATTTTTATGGTTAGCAGGAATTGTCCTTATCTCCCTGAGTTTTAGAATTTGTAGTATGAAAAGGGAGACAAAAGTTTCCCCCTTCAGGGTAACTTGGGTTCCCCTTATCGACATTATTTTGGGCTTGCATTTCTCTTGTAGATAACAGGTAGCTTGCTGAGGAATGTGACATAACCACTTATGCCAGACAAGGCTACAGTAATGGCTCCTTGGAAAAGAGTGCATGTGGGAGGGAGGGGGAGCATTGCACACCCATTTTATAGAATTATTCTTTTAAGCTCCACCATTTGCATCTGTCTGTCCCCTGTCAGGATGAGCGAGGAAGTTGGGAAAGATCATGAAAAGAAGGCAAAGCCTTCACGGATGGAGTCCCTCTGTGGTCTGTGCTGTCTAAAAATTAGTCAGTTGACTTAAGCGCCCAGCATGCTGGTTTATGGGATGGGTTGTTGTGTGAGAACAGGCCTCAGCCAGAGCACTGTTTCCTTAAGCCACACTTCGTGTAAAAGTACATAACACTTTCTGGCTTAAAAAATGACCAGAATGCCTAACAAAAACATCCTGAAACATCTTGCAGCATTTTTTTAAATAGATATATTCTATTTTTAAGTTGTTGATGGACCTTTATTTTATTTATTTACTTATATGTGGTGGTGAGAATCAAACCAGTGCCTCATATGTGCCAGGCAAGTGCTCTACCACTGAGCTACAACTCCATCCCCCATCTTGCAGCCTTTTAAAATGGACAGGTGTTAAATGGAAATGGTCCCTGTGTCCAGTCCAGCCTTGTGAAGGTTCTTCAACAGGGCAAGGGAGATGGCTTACCCCAGACCTGGACTCCCAGAGAGGAGTCTGAGCCTTCAGTGGCCTTATTCCAGAACTCTGATTCATCCCCATTCTAAAACAAATGTACCTCTTAAAATTTGAAACTTTGTGACTTTGAATTGGTGGTTTATCATTTGTTTTGAGTCTTGAACTCATCAGAGGACTTTTGAAAGCTGTGAACGCATGATTTTGCAACTTTTTCAAAAGTTTTTCTCCCCTTCCTCAAAATTCCTGAAAAATTTTCAGGAATCCATGTAGACCACAGACTTCAAATTGAGAAATCATGTTCTAAAGGGATTTATCTCACAATAGCTGATTGATATTTAAGAAACCCAAGTTAGTCTAAGAGAGACTACAAAGGTATTATGTTAGCATTTTAATTTTGTCCTGTGTTGGAAAAGGATGCTCGTTTCTAATTATACATGTAAAGATAACTCAGGTGTTTGCCCCAATGAAATTGTATGTGATAAGATTTTCTTGAAGCAAATTTTCCTGGACACCACAAAGTTTATATACAAACATAATAAGAACTGTGAAAACCAGTTTCTTTATTTGCATTTTTGTGGCAAGGGCCTTACCACTAACCTTCAGCCCTGGTGTCAAGAATTGTGAAAATTGATGTGCCTTAATTTGCATGTGTAGTATTTTTTAAATTTATATTAAAAATTAAAATCAATTATAATATCTGGAAATCTGTGCAAGGAAATTTGGATTTAAGCCCTTTATCAATAACAGTCAGTAATTATCTCTTTTTTAAAGCCACATGTTGCTTAATGATGGGGACATGTTCTGAGAAGTGTATCATTAGATGGTTTTTGTCTTTGTTTGACCATCATAGCGTGTACTTATAGAAATCTGGATGGGGTTACTCAGTCACTCCATGTAACCTTTTGAAGCAGTCAAGAGACTTGGTAAACATGAGATGGATGAGGCTGTTGCCATTGTAAGAAACATACCATAGTAATAAATAAACCAGAAACTTAGTTGTTTGTCACTGTGAAATATTATGTTCTGTACATAATTGTATGTGCTGTACTTAGATGTGTCTGTCAGTGCAGTAGGTGTGTTAACACCAGCATTACCAAAAAAAGGTCAGGAATGCCTAGAGTACATCATTACAATGGCCTTGATGTCACTGGGCGATAGAACCTTTCAGCTCCATTATAATTTTACAGGACCACCATTGGTATGTGCCATCTGCTGTTGACCACGGTGTTGCAGTGCAACCCTTGACTGTACTTACTTTTCATGATGTTGACTCCTGGTATTATGTGTAATGGATTCAGTTCATTTCGGCTTAGTTCAGATATTTATATTTATAGAGTATATTTCTTAGCAATTCTCAGCTGTCCCTCTGAGACACTATAAGGTGGGTCAAAATAACTCAGATTGCAAAGTTCTACAAGCAAGATTAATTTTTTACCATGTTTAACTTTTAAAGTCTGTGATGAGCTACTTAAAACCACCAGAGCCAGGCTCTGGAACTACAGGAAACTGCTGTGTCTTCCCTCAGACCAAGTGCACTGTGTCAGGAGGCTTTGTCCTGCCTGTGTGTGCCTCTCTTCTTTTGTCTGTGCTGGGTGCGAGTTCCCTTCTGCTCTCCAGTGAGAAGCAGGCACAGCTTTTGATCATTTAAAAAGAGGTCCAAAACCCTTGACATGAAAATATTGTAAAAACAAATTGGTTATAACACTCTTGAAAGTACACAATAATAAGCAGAAAATAAATATTTGTAAGAAAAGGAACAAAATTCCGTGACATATACAACTAATTTTAGTGCTTGAATGGCATGTGCCTGGTGTTGCAAATGTGAGTAAGAAAATACCTCATCTTGAAGAGGGACCTCCTGCAAACCACCAGTTAGAGCAAATGGAAAGTGGGCAGTGTGGTGACGGGGGCCATGAGTGTCACTACGCAGGAGATGAGAGTAAGGACGCTTTCCTGAGGATGGAGTGCTCCGATGAGCTTGGCAGTGCTTGGTGGTGGCCGCTTCTGGCCCAGACATCACCTGCAGAAGAGTCAAGAGGGTTGAGAGTGGTGAGTGGCTTAGGGAGGGCAGAGAGTGGGCTGCTGTGAGGTCTGATGGGGGAGGAGCGGAAGAACAACCAGGAGGGAGGGAGTACCTCCAGATGAGAGCTGCAGAAACAGATCCAGGCCTTATTCATTCACCATTTATAAAGGCTGGTAAAGCTGGGGCCTCAGTGGGACAGGAAAGAGGGCTCAGGGAATAGGTGTCTGGGAGGGGAGGCAGCTTTTGATTCTCTGAATGGGACTAAGTGGTGATAGGACTGCGGATGTCTGAGAAACCTGCATTTTAAACTGATTTTGAGCAAAGGTTGAAAGAAAAAAAGCTAAATAAACCAGGAGCCGTAGAATGATTTGAAAAGTCATCAAAAGGTGCCACCCACCCAGAAGGCACATTAAAGAATGATTTTTCCTTGTATACACAGTGCCATAGCATAGCCAGAAAAGGCCTCTCCTAGTCTGTTTGGATAAGGAGCTTAATCCTAAAGCCAGAATGAGTCCATTTATTTGAAATGTACCCATTTATTTAAGAAAAAGTCCTTGTGAGTTGACAACAGGTGCCTCCCCTGTGATCTCTGTGGGCTCTGTCAGGGGGTGACAGTGCCTTGTGCCTGAGGTGAGCACTGATCCAGGTGTTCACAGGGGTCTAGGAGGAGACAGAACAGGGTAACAGGTGCATGGAGATTAGCAAAAAATCTCTCCCCTCCTTTTTTAAAAGCAAGGCAAATTCCTAAATCCAAGAAGAAACAAACAGTTTCTCATGTCAGCATTTAAACTCAGTGTTTTTAGAATCTCTGTTTTTCAGGGTATTCTAACAGTGCAGGTGAGGCTGTGTTACAGGGTCAGTCACCAGCCAGTGATGTTGTTGGGAGGTGAGTCCTCATTCCTGGGGGGAGGGATGTTTGGTCATTGGGGATATTAGGACCCCACCCCTTTCCTCTCTCCTTGGCTTCCTGTTGGCCATGAGGTGAACAGCTTTGCCAAGTGCTTCCTGCCATGGTGTCCTTCCTTACCACAGGCCCAAAGAAGCAGAGTCAAGAGACCACGGACTGAAACTATGAACCAAAATAAACCTTTGCTCCTCTTAAGTTGTTTATCTCAGGCATTTTATTAGAATAATGGGAAACTTACTAACATACTGTGTTAGGAGCCACAGCAAAAATATTGATACAGGCACCTTTGGATTTAATAACTGCCAGCCAGCAATTCACATTCATATGGTAATTGGACTCATGCTGTCTAGCTGGCCCCATTTCAGGACTCAGGTTACTCATGTCACTCTTGTAATCGGAGAGTTCCCATTGGTTGGGAAAGGATGGTAGGAGGGTGTTCCGGGGGAAGGGGAAACCCCCCGGCTCAGGTAGGAGACACACGTGGTGGACCCACTTGTTAGGGGACGCACACGGCCTCTCTCTAAATAAAACTTTGTCTCAGTTTGACTGGCTTGTGTTTTTGTGCCCAACTGGGTTGTAAGATTGCAAGCCCGAGCGCACTGACAGCTCAGCAGGGAGTCGCTCAGCAGGGGTGCGGCAGGCAGGGCTCCGCGATAGAGGTGGCAGGAGCGGAACTCAGCCGACCCGGTCCGGGCAGCCTGCGGCAATACTGTATACATATATTTTCATCATATATATTCATGCTGTCATAAGAGCATTAATATGTGTAGAGGCTCAGAAAATGATACCCCAAAGTATAGTGCTTTGGTATGCTATGCTAAGTGTTTTGAATACTGGACATTGGAAGGCCTTAGAAGCAGACTTAAAACCAAGGTCTCTCTGCCCTCCTATCTCTTGCTTCCACAGAACCAAGTCATAGAAACCAGAATTCCTCTTCTCCAGGACAAGCCATAGAAACTAGAGTCCTTTTTCCCCAAAGTCAGCCATAGAGTCTAAAAATAGTCCTCTCACCTTTCCAGACTTTTCTGTCTCAGAACTGGCCATTAAGAGATTCTCTGATCTACCTTGTCTAATAGTAGGTCATCAGACCTCCATTTCAGAAGGGGTACTGCTGCATTCCCAGGAAGAAGGAATCCCGCACAGAGGGGCCAAGAAGAATCTGGCCAGACAGGCCTTGCTGGACTCGCTGGCATCATCACTGTTAGCCACACCCTTTGTCCAGTCACATCTTCACAGAGTTGTTTCTGCTTTCTTCAACTGAAGCAAAAAATAGACGTTTTCCTTTATGTCTTTGGGTCTCTATTTTGAAGGCTTTCATGTCTTATAAAACTGTGGTTAAATATGCATGCTTTGCTGTTCTCTGTGAACCTGTTGTAAGAGTGTTGACTGAGACCCTGTGATGGGGTGGAAAGGGATCAGCCCCTTCCCCTATACAGGTTACCATATCGTCGCATATGCTTACCCTTTCAGGTTGCCTTGAATGACTCTACTGTAATATGTATAGGAGGTTCCAGTTGTGGGACTTTGGGATTTATTCCTTTTTTTGTGTGGGTAAGTTTATATTTTTGTGAAGATGACTTTCCTGCTTCTATACTTATTTCCTGAAAATAGTACATCATCCAAAAAAATACTTTCTTAATGAATAATAAATCTAGTATAGCTTTTTAATTTTCTCCCAGTTCTTCTTTACCGCTTGTTTAGTTATTTATTGCTATCTTTTCTATTAATAGTTCCTCCTCTGAAGAAAGATGTGCTTTTATGGAATCAATTACATTCCCCTCTTGACAATGGGAATTTCTTATTGGGGATGACTTTGAACACTGAATTCTATTCAGTAAACATTTACTAACCCATACTAAGTGCCAGAGATGGTAATGTGACAGTGCCTAGGGTCATTAGATACTAGTCTCAAGGCCTTCCCAAATGCAAAAACTTCCCATCCCTATGGCATCTGTATTTGCTCGCTATTCAGCTCCTGCACCTGGAATCATCTAAGAGTACCAGGTACGTTGTAGGCATGCAGTATCTGGTCAGAGACCAAATTGGAATACATATAAAGTATTAAGACAGGGCTGGGATTGTGGCTCAGCGGTAGAGAGCTCGCCTTGCATGGGCGGGACCCGGGTTCGATCCTCAGCACCACATAAAAATAAAGGCATTGTGTTGTGTCCATCTACACCTAAAAAATAAATATTTTTTTTTTAAAGAGTATTAAGACAGACCATGTATGTATTCATGGCAAAGAGTGTCTATGAAATAATGTTCTGCTCACTAATTTAAGGTGATTTCTTATGGTCTAGTATGGTTCAGTATCCCTTATTTCAAATAGTTAGGACCAGCACTGTTTCATATTTGGGATTTTGAGGGATGTTATTTTGGATATTTGCATATACATAATGGAATGGGACCCAACTCCAAACATGAAATTCATGGTTCCCTAGACATGTAACCTGAAGGTAATTTTATATAGTATCTAATGATTTTGTGGATAAAACAATATTTCATGGTAATGGAATTTCCCACTTGTGTCATATCAGGGCTCAAAAAGTTATAATTTGGGGACATTTCAGGTTTTGTATTTTCAGATTCAGAATGCTCCTTCATATTTTATTTATTTTTAAAATTTTATTTATTTGTTTGTTTAGTTAGTTAGTTCTAGATGGACACAATATCTTTTTTTTTTTTTTTTTTTAAGTTGTAGTTGGCACAGCACCTTTATTTCACTTATTTTTGTATGTGGTGCTGAGGATCAAACCCAGGGCCTCTCACATGTGAGGCAGGCAGGCAGGCAAGGCAGGCACTCTACCTCTGAGCTACAGCTCCAACTCCCCTATTGTGTTTTAAAATCATCCAAGGTCCGGTTTCACTGTTGGGTCTGAAGACATGGGGTGTCTGTAGCCAATGGCAGAGACCTGCAGAGAAGTCATTGAATGAGATGGATTAAGTGCTGAGAAATGTTGGCCACCTAGTGGTGGTCAGCCTCAACTGCAGGACATTATTTAGCTTCTGTGGTTTGTTTTCCTTAATGTTTAAAGGGAGAGTTTGGATTGAACGCTGGGTTCTCGTTGAGGCATACAGTTCTTTAATTTTTGTGACTGACTCTTCCAGAAATGCTATGTTGAGGACATACTGTCATTCATGCACCTTTGAACTCTAAATGCCAAAACTGTGAACCTGGGAGCAGGGATAAATAGGATTGTTTTTTTTCTATTTTGCAGGACTTAATTTTTCTGAAAACAAAGTGTACATTTATTGTCTGCATGAGCTGTAGTCCAGATTCTCAGTGGTTAAAAATTAAAATTTTGGGGCTTGGGTTGTGGCTCAGTGGTAGAGTGCTTGCCTAGCACATGTAAAAAAAAAAAATTAAATTAAAATTTTGTTAGTTGGAATACCAGAATGTTGCAAACTTAAATATTGACTTTTTTTCTCTCTCTCTCACAGCTGTTTGGGGCAACTTTGTTAATATGAGGTAATTGTTTTTAATTACTTGGGTATTGTGGTTGGGTTTTATAGACACATTTTAGTAGTTACCTACATCCTATTGTTTTCATGGGTTAGTGGAATAATTTTAGTGAAACTGAGTACTTTGCTAATTACACATTTGGGCTGTTTCTTTTCTGCTGTGGATATTTTCAAGGAACACAGCTGATTTGAATGTTACCCAGGAAAATTCCATGTAAACAATGGTCAGCTCCTCTCTTCACCTCTTCACTACCCCTTCTTCTGTAGGTAATATAGGTGTGACCCTAACTGTTGCACTACTGAAGTATAAACTGTATTTCTGGGTGGCAAGAGCATGGACACAGGGGCAAAGCCTTTGAGAAAGGATTTGTTCCAGGGAAATGATAGTCTTTTGGTCCCAGAGCAAACTACAACTTGTGTAACCCCTATCCAAAATACTGGGGACCAGAATACTTGGATTTTGAATTTTTTTCTTTGGAATACACACACACACACAGACACACAGAGAGAGAGAGAGAGAGAGAGAGAGAGAGAGAGATTCACACACATATATGTACACTATAGAATAGGATGAAGGCAATGGAAAACTATTCTTTAATTTTAAGCCTGATCTTAGTTGTTATTTGTGTGTGTGTGACCTATCACATGAAGTTAGGTGTAGAATTTCCCACTTGTGTTATGTTATCTTGTCAGCTCTCAAATAATTTTAGATTTTGGAGTATTTTGGATTTTATGCTTTTAAATCTTCAGATTAGGGATGTTTAGCTCACACCAGATGTGGATGCTGAGACCACCTGTCAATCTCAGGGTTAGGCTTGAGGAACCCTCTGACTTGAGTATGCATTATTTGTGCCAGTTAACAGGGCAGGAGGGACACTTGCAAAATCCTTATGTTAATTATCTCTACAAAATTAAAAAAAATAGCCCTTTTTAAAAAGTCAGCAGAAAAGTAATGAGTATTCACTGTGAAGCAAATTTGGCACCATTAATACAGATTTCCATTTAAAGAAAAATTGCTTCACTTTGCTATTCCATGGTGTTAAGAAATGTAAGAATGAGACGTTTGTGTTGGTGAAGCTGGCATGAGAAGTTCAGTCCTGCTGCACAAGGACACAAGGGTAGAAGGTCACTGGGCCCCCAGCAGGCTTTTCATGTGGAGTTGGCTTTGCAAGGTGGGTGGGGCCATGTTGGTCTGATTCCTACCGCTGGGTTGTGTGTTTCCTGACAAAGGCTGCTGTGTGTGGCTAGGTGGGGTGCTCAGATCCCATTTAAAGGAGCTTTGTTTTTACTTGGAGAAACTCCATTTTGTGTTAAATCCCTGAGAAAGCCCTGCAGAGAAGCATATACTCTTATAGACATGGCTTCCCGTTTCTAATTTAAAATCCCATGTTGTAATGCAGAGATGAAATTAGTTTGGTTTGATACAAACAACCAGTTGGTTAAAACTGAGAATGTTTGCATATGTACTTAAGATTTCCTCCTCCTGGTGTCCTACTTTCCCCTGGCACGCCCCCTGTCGGAGGGAGTCGGCACAGATCACTGTGTCAGGGAGGATAGGGCTGCAGCCTTGGGTTTGTTGTGGCAATTTGTGCAGAAACAAATCTTGAAGTCACAAGTTCTTTCAACTGATTTCAGTGTTGTAACTTTCTGCTCAACAGGTCTATCCAGGAAAATGGCGAATTAAAAATTGAAAGCAAGATTGAAGAGGTTGGTTTCTTTTCCATATTTTCTTTTGTCTTAACTATATATATTTGTCAGTTTCACTTCCTTTGCTTATTCTGAGCTCTTTATTTTGGCAGCTTTATGTCATTCAGTGATTTTGAAATTATCTCTCAAACAATCATTCACTTCTTTAAGATACAATGTCTCTGTCACCATTTGCCCATTTTTATAAAGGTCTGGCGTATTAAAACAAATTTTGCCCTGAAGGAAAAATACATTTAAGACTTTTATGTGGCTTCAGATGACCCTTTCTTAGAGGAAGGGAAGTGATAACCTGTGAGAGGTGGAGGCAGATGCCAACACCCAGTCCCTGAGCAGATGCTCAGAGGAAAGCTACCCCAAACCAAATGCAAGGACTTGAGAAATAAAAACAGCATCCATATGCACAGATTGGTGATCACACACCCACCTAGCTGAAGGCAAGCACCTCTACTCGATCATACACTTTCTAGTTTAAGACAATTGCCTATAACAGATAAGTAAATAGAGATACAGCTAGACTATTACCGCATGGGCTGTGGAAGGGGCTAGAGAGTTATCCACTTTGGATTTGAAGCCAGATGCCAATGTCCCAGGGAAGCCCTTGGAATGCTCTCTTTTTGCCTGAGCTCCTGGTGGATGGTGACACACACGAATGTGGTTTGACTCGCAGACTGCGATTTATCTGCAAGAGCTGATAACACAAATATAATCACAAAAACAAAATGTTAGGATTGTGGGGACCACACGTGGGGGATTCTTTGGTTCCTGAAAAGATGGAAAGTGTTGATCTGCTCCTTTTTATGAACCTGAAACACCTTTCACATTCTTCCTAGTGAGGTGGGTGAGTAAAGAGGTCCATTTGCTCAGATGAAGACCTATGGAGTCAGTGCCAACATAGAGTTTATCTGCTTGATTCTAGCATTGTGACTCGAGTGGTTTATTTTAATTTCAAACTGGAAGTGAATTTGTAGATGGTATTAAAATCTATTTTGCACTATTTCATGCTTGTATGAATCATCAGAATGGAGTGAGAATAGTGGAAGACTGCTTTTGTTTTAAATCTGATTTTGGTTGATTTTTCTAGATTGTTGAACTACTCAGAGAGAAAATCAGAGATTTGGAGAAAAGGTAAGAGCACTTTTTGTTTTGACTTGAGGAAAATGCTTGTATCTTAGTTACATGACAGGAAAGGTCAATATCAAATACAAGTTTTTCTCAGTTGAACTTATATATGAAACTTTTATAATAAGAAAGATGTTAGGCATCCTCAAGAGAAATCCGTTTCCATAAGAACATAAGTTTTTACTTTAAAATCTAAATGCAGGCCTAGGTATACAGCTTATTTGGTAGAGTGCTTGCCTTGCATTACAATGCCCTGGGTTTGATCCCCAGCACCACATACACACAAAAAAATTAAATGCAGTTTTTAAACTATTTTTTCTACCTTTTGTCTTTAAGGACCTTTTCTAATGAAAGCACTAGATACTCTCCATTAAGGAAGATTTATATCTATTTAATTCATTTTAAATTTATTTTTCCAGAGGTCTTGCTGAAGTGCAACCACAAATGCTAAGCTAAAAATCCTAAAATCACTTTGCTTTGCATAAACTACAGCAACTTAACTAAATTACAACATAAAGCTTTTTTGGTTTTGCTTCCATTTGAGTGTGATATTCCAGCAGTCAGCACATGAGAAGAAGAAAGGATCTGGGTGTGCTGAAGTCCTTGCTCTAACCCTGTGAATTCCTGGATTCTGTAGATTTATGACATTTTGAAGCCAAATAAGCTTTCACCTCCTTTGCATTTCTGCAAGGTGGTCAGATGGCTTCTGACATGTGTTCATTAGTCCAACAGTTCCAACCCAAGAGAGCTACCTGGAGAGTGTAAATCAAAGCACCGGTGATCACACTTAAGAAACTGGACACGGAGTCAGTTATTTGTCAGGTTTAGTCATGTATCTGCTTTTGCCACCAGAGTACATCAGGAGATTTGCAGAATTTAGTCCAGGTGAAGTGGCTGGGAGAGAAAGCTTGAATAGTATGGCAAAGATTTCATTTGAATTAGATTTTGGCAAAATATCCTTCTCATCCCTTAATCTTCGGGCTTTCCCTCTTGAATGTGTGAAGCTGTTGTGCCTGTGTCCTCTGTCCGTCACATGCATTTCCAGTTGATGTAGTCTTAAGCACTGGTGCTTTTTCCTTGGGTGTACATATGTGAAGGCATTATGTGATAGTTGAGAAATTTTAAAAGGAAAATGGAAAATTAATTAAAGTTATGTAATTTTTTTCTTTCCTTGGGATGAGTTGGTGATTCATGTCAGCATCCTATACCAAGCTCAGAACAAAAAGGAAGAAGTGAAGAGTAGTTTTACTTTGGTTTCCATTAAGTGATCAAAGAGAAGTAGGGATCAAGAATTTTCATCAAATGTGTTCATTCATTTTCTTATCCTCTTATCCTGAGCAGTCAGGCAAACTATTTTCAACTCTTACTGAGGTAGAGGTGTTTTTTTAACAAATTCCCTTAGGAATGTAAAGCAGAATGAATGAATCAGAAGCAGAATGAAGTATGAAACAAATAATTCATCATTTCTTAGTCCCCAATTAATTATTTATTATTTGGGCTTTAAATTTTCCTTTCCAAAATTTTGTGCTGAAATTCTGTTGCATGTATCAATTTCATTGGATGGGAGCCAGAAATTCTGCCCTCAATAAGTCTGCATAATTTCAAAGTATTTTCTTTTTTCAGTACTGGGGATTGAATCCAGGCATGCTGAACCACTGAGCTACATCCCCAGCCCTTTTTATTTATTTATTTTTAATTTTGAGACAAATTCACACTAAGTTGTTTAGGGCCTCGCTAAGTTGCTGAGGCTAGCCTCAAACTTTTGATCCTCCTTCCTCAGCCTTCTAAGCTGCTGGGATTACAGGTACATACCACCATGCCTAGCTACTTTGAGAGATTTTAATTGAAGATTTTTGTTTTTAAATAAAATGTAAGAAATATTGCACTATTTTTTTCTTTTTTTTTTTTTGGTTCAAGAAAAAGTCTGTCTACTGGTCTTTTTCTTGAGACAAAAACGTTCATTTATTTTTGAGGAAAATAAGCTATTGATAGCTTACAGGTAACATCTCTTAAAATCTGAGAATCCATGATTTCTTTTGATATTTTTGTGATGCTTTTTGTGCCTTTGAACCGGAAAAAGAAGTATAAGTCCAAACTCAATCTTAAGGATTTGCCAGTAACCTATTCTTGTCACACTGGGAGAACTGTCTCTAATTAGGGACGGAGAGTAAACATTTGCCTCTTGGATCTGCTTTTTGGTTTCTCATCTAAAACGATTTTGTTTTTCAAGTTCGTGAGCAAGTCAAATGATAAAAAAGAAAAGGCCCGGGTTTTGTTTCAGTTGAAAAGCCAAGTGTAGATATGATTGAAAAGGTTTGTGCTTATTAATGGATTTCTGTCTAGTTTTATTTTTCCTGACTGTAATAAGAATCAAACAGCCACCTCGATACTGGCAATACATGAATGTTTCTGGAGCCAGGCACTGACGTGCACTCCTGTAATCCCAGCGACTTAGGAGGCTGAGGCAGGAGGATCACAGTTTGACATTACCCTCAGTAACTTAGCAAGGCCCTATCTCAAAATAAAAATTAAAAAGAGCTGTGATATGGTAAGAGCACTCCTGGGTTCAATCCCTAGTACCAAAAAGAATATGTACACTCAGAAAAATGAGAAATTATACCCATTTGATTCAAATGTATGCTATGTCAAGATCATTGTATTGTCATGTGCAACTAATAAAAAAAATGAAAAAAAAAAGAATAGGGACTTAATTTAAAAAAAAAAAAAAGAAAAAGAATATATCTAGAAATGTTTTCTTGAAACGCTTGTCACTTTGAGCAGAGTGGCCTCTAAGAAGTAAGGATATTTTTCAAGGTTGAAGGTTATATTTATAGAGAGAGATAGGAGGACAGTGCCATTGCAGAAGCCTGAGTAAGTGGATTATATATGTTCCTTATCACATTCCCGCTTAAAGCTTTGATTATACATTTGTCCCTTGGTGTCCATAGCGGATTAGTTCCAGGGCCTCCCTGTGGATATTAAAAATCACAGATGCCTTACATAAAATGGTGCAGTATTTGCATAGAACTTACAAAATGCCCTCGTTTATACTTTAAACCCTCTCTAGATAACTTATAATGCCTATTTAGTGTCAGTGGCATGTAAATAGTTGTTATACTGTATTGTTTAAGGACTAATGACAAAAAAAATAAGCCTATACATGTTCAGTAGATACACTTGTAAAATATTTTTTGATCCATAATTGAATTCATGAATGCTAAACCTCCAGATATGCCTGCACATGCTGTTTGTTTAATTTCATCTCTGTCTCTTTAAATGTTCTTTGAATAGGTAGCTAGTAATGTTAACTGAAATTCCAAGCAGGAGTACTTCTTGCAGGCTGTCCAGGAAGCAGTAAGATCTGAAAATAACACAAAGCACTTATGATCTGAAATGGCCTAAAACCATTATGAAAGGATTAATTTGGGCAGGTGTAAGAGAAGACCCATCATTTGCTTCATACTTCTGCCTCTTCTTGCTGGCTGGTCTCCCACACTCAAGGATGCAGACCTTGTATGGTTAGGGACCGACCTGTTCCCGTATTTACTGCCGTATCCCCATGCCTAGCATGGAACCAGTGTTCCACTAAGGTTCTAAATTAAAAGATGAGCCAATACACTGGGTGAGATTCTACCCGCTGCCCCGATTCAGGCTCTGCCCCTCTGCTGCCCATTGTCCAGCACTGAGTGCAGCAGATGCTGGGGAGTGCTGAGCTACTGGCTGAGAGAGTGGCCCAGCCATGGGCACCCAGCAGCTGCACCCTGATCATCTCGCCTACAAGAAGGCAAACATACAGGGGAGGACCCTGACGGCTCTCCCATCCTGTCACTGCTTCTTGTGGTGTGATTTCTCCAAGGAAGAAACGAGGGTATAAAATGGTCTTTAAGAGTTGAATGACTTGGTACTGTGTTCAAGCTCTGGAACACAGTTGCTGCATACTGAAGAAAACCAAAGCAGGAGACCCAAACTATTTTTTGTTTATTAAATTACAGGTTTCAGCACACAGTGTTGGAAATATATTTTAGTCCATCCTACATACACTAACTGACTGCATGGTGGATAACTGTGCTTCTCCCTCAGATTTTTGAAAAATGAACGTAAAAGTTGTATATATTTATGGGGTATTATGTGATGGTACATGTGTGTATTGTGCAGTGTTCACATCTGCTTCACTTTTATTTAAGTACATTTCCTATAAGAAAACACATTTTCTTCCTGGTATAAGTATTATACTGTTTCATTTTAAGCTTTCAAATAGGGGCTGTAGTTGTCCTTCCATTCCTCAGGTTCTGCATCAGATTCAACCAACCAACCATGAAACAAATATTTCAAGGGAACCGGGTGTGATGGCACACGCCTGTAATCACAGCAACTTGGGATCCTGAGGCAGGAGGATTACAGATTAAAAGCCAACATCAACAACTTAGAGAGGCCCTAGAAACTTGTGCTCGATGGTAAAAAATCAAAAAACAAAAAACAAAAAACACCCTTAGGTTCAATCTCCAGGACCAAAAAAAAAGAAACCAATATATATGGGTGTGGGTGGGTGGATGGGTATGTGAGTGAGGGGGAGGGGAGAGAGCGAGAGAGAGAAATGTGCCCATACTGTATACCTGAACGGACTCTTCTTTTTGTTATTTCCTAAACAATGAAGTGAAATGACTGCATAGCATTCACATTGTATAAGGCATTGTAAGTAACCTAGAGATGAATTAAGAATATGGGAGGATGTACACAAGTAAAATGCAAAGATTTTACCACTTTATTTTAGAGGCTTGAGCATCCTCAGTCCCGAGGAGAGGTTCTCTGCAGTCTTCTGCCACTGGCTCTCACTGAGTGGATTCTCTGTCCTTCTGCTTCATTTGCCAGGGCGCAGCTCCACCTCATTCTGCTCAGGCTCTTACTCTAAAGTCATGGGGAGGTAGAGAATGAACCTCTGAGCTGGAGGATAGCTCCTGGTGGATTTCTTGCCTAGCAGGTTCTGGCCCAGGTTCTGTCCCCATCACCAGGTGGTGGGGGAGGTAAACTGTCACAGCAGGTAAATACCCAGGCCTGAGGCGGAGCACATTATGGATTCCAGCAGTCTGAGAGCTACAGCCAGGCACAATGCTGCTGCGGAAAAGAGTGCTTTTCCTTGATGCCATGCCACTAAGTGTGGGATGCCAGGGTGCTGTTGCTTAGTGAAGATGAGGGAGAGTGCAGCTGGTATGAGGGTACCCTGGACCACCAGAGCTTTACGTTGCTAGCCCCACATGAGAAACAGAGGAACAGTCATCTGTCTAGCTCCTTCAAGTCCTGCAGTGTGGTCCCAGACCTAAGGCAGAAGGACCCTGTCCCCAAGAAGTGTTGATGACAGAAAGGGGCTGCGAGAAGTTAAGACTGCTTGTAACGGAAGCCAGTTTTGTTAATATCTCCTGTTTTCAGCTTGTTTGGCAACCTCCTGCCTGGGGCCTGACCTCATGCAGCAGCCACCCTCCATCTAGACTCCGACGGACTTCCCCCAGATGCCTCTTGCTCCCACATTTTGTGTTTTTACAGGTCTGGTAGAGGTAGGGCTGCCTCTTCTTTCATGGCTGCTTGCAGCTTCTTAGTTTTCACCTCCCAGGGATGGAAACTTATGTTGTGTCTTTAGCTCGATTCTAAACTGGATCAGGTGAGATGTTTCTTTAACTGAAGCTAGCTAGGGCCTCAGGTGGTGAAGAGAGTAGGAGCAAATTGCAAGAACTTGAGAATCTGGTGTTTGTTCTGATTGTCAATGGAGAAAATGCAGGAGATATTTGACTTTTCTTTTTTAATCTCTTCATATTATACAGCTTTACCCAGAAATACCCACCAGTAAAGTTCTTATCAGAAAAGGATCGAAAAAGAATTTTGGTAAGTTTGCACATCTGATTAATATTTGTAATATTAAGACACTTTTTTTAATGGAGAGATAATTCATATGCCACAAAATCCAACCTTCTCAAGTACCAGTTCAGTGGTTTGTGGATTGGATAGCTGCAACAGCACCACATAAAATTCCACAGTATGTTCATCACTCCAAAAAGAAACTCTGTACCCGTGAGCACTTACTTTTTCTCACCTCTCTCCCAGCTCCTGGCGACTAAAAGTACTTAGTCTCTGTGGATTTTCCTTTTATAAACATTTCATACAAATGAAGTGATAACATATGTGGTCTTTTGTGACTAGTTTCTTTCACTGATAATAATGGTTCTCAGGCTCATCCATACTGTTTTATGAAGCAGTACTTAGTTCCTTTTTATGGCTGAAGAATATTCCATTTTGTGGATGGCCTCATTTGTTTATCCATTTCTCAATTGTTGGACATTGAGAGTTGTTTCTGCTTGGAGGGTGTTATGAACAATGCTACAACAAAACATCTGTGTGTGTGTAGGTTTTTAGTTTTAGGGTATACTTAAGAGTAGAACTACTGAATCACGTAATCCTATGTTTAGCTTTTTGAGGAAGTGTGAAACTTCCGGACATTTTCAACTTTTTCTGGCTCAAAGACCACTTTGGTAAATACGGTGATGGCTTCCTTGGCTAATAGTCTTCTTGTTAAACATCCAAACAGGGCTGGGGCTATAGCTCAGTGGTAGAACACCTGCCTCGCATGTGTGAGGCATGGGCTTAATCCTCAGCGCCACATAAAAATAAATAAATAAACAAACAAACAGACATCAATACAAATTTCACCAGTAAAGAAGCCCTATTTTACTATCCTATAGAAAACTGAAGACATTATGCCTTTACACTTTTTTAACTAACGCTTTATTAACATATAACTTGCTTTTTAAAGTGTACAATTCCATGATTTTTCATATAATCCCAGAGTTGTGCAACCTTCATGTATCCAACTTAGAACCCTCAGAAACCCTGAAGCCAGCTGTATGGGCACTTGTTCTCCGCTCAAGTCCCACCACGCCTCAAGCCCTAGGCAGCTATCAGTTTACTTTCTGTCCTATAGATTTACCAATTCTGGATTCATTATAGATGAAATAATGTCATATTTATCCTTTTGTGACTGGTGTCTCTCACTTAGCATAATGTTGTCATGCTTTATTCATATTGTAGCTTGTCTCAGTATTTTATGTGAATAAAACATGTTATTTATACGTACATATTATAAGTCAAATGATGATTCTATGTTTAACCTTTTGAGAAACTGCCAGACTGTCAAAACAGCTGCACCATTTCACATTTCCACCAACAATGTGTGATATTCTGGTTTTTCCACATTGTTGTCTGGTTTTTTTGATTGTAGGTGTGAAGTGATTTCTGTTTGTGGTTTGGATTTGCATTTTTTTTGGGGGGGGGCATGTACTGGAGATTGAACTCAGGGACATTTAACCACTGAGCCAGATCCCCAGCCCTATTTTATATATATATTTTTTAGAGCCAGGGTCTCACTGAGTTGTTTAGCTTCTGGCCAATGCTGAGCCTGGCTTTGAATTCTTGATCCTCCTGCCTCAGCCTCCTGAGCCACTGGGATTACAGATGTGCGACACTGCGCCCGGCTGATGCTGGCTTCTTATCATGTGCTCATTGGCCATTTCTTATCTTTGGAGAAATTTATTTTCAGATACTTTTATTTATTTATTTATTTATTTTTTAGGTGTAGATGGACACAACACAATGCCTTTATTTTTATGTGGTGCTGAGGATCGAACCCGGGTCCCACCCGTGCTAGGCGAGCTCTCTATCGCTGAGCCACAATCCCAGTCCCTTTCAGTACTTTTATATTGGATTATTTTCCTTTCTATTATTGACTTATAAGAGTGCATTAGATAATCCAGATATAGATTTTTTATCAGGTATTTAATACACAAATTTTCTCCCACTCCATGAACTGTCTTCACTTTCTTGATAGTGTTGTTTAAAGCACCAAAGTTTTTAATGTCAACCAAGTCCATTTTTCTTTTGTTGCTTGTACTTTGGTGTTATATTTAAGTCATTGCTTACCCTAAAGTCATAAAACTTTACTATGTCTTCTACTAAAAGTTTTATAGATTTAGTTCTTAAATTTAGGTTTATATCCTGTTTTGAGTTAATTTCTGAATATGGAGTTACATGAGGTTCCTTCATTCTTTTGCATCTGGCTGCCCAGTTGCCTAACATAGTATGTTGAAAAGATTCATAACTGCCCATCAGATTATCCTGGCACCCTTGTTGAAAATAGTTGATCATAAATGTAAGTATTTCTTTCTAGAGGCTCATCTCCATAGATTTACTTGGCTGTCCTTTGCCAGTATCACATCATCTTGATTACCATATGTTTACAGTAAGTTTTGAAGTCAGAAAGTGTGATTCCTTTAACTTCATTCTTTTTCCAAGATAGTTTTGGCTATTTTGGATCTGTATTAGTCATATTTTCATAGCTATGACCAAAATGCCTGACAAGAACAACTTAGAGGAGGAAGACTATATTTTGGCTCACGGTTTCAGAGATTCAGTCCATTATCAGCCAGTTCCATTGCTCTGGTGAGGCAGAACATCATGGCAGAAGGGTGAGGTGGAGGAGCACTGTTCCATTCATGAGGCCAGGAAGGAGAAAAAGAAAAAGGAAGGGTCTGTAGAAGATGAACTCTTCCATGGTGTGCCCCCAGGAACCTACCTGCCCCAGCTACAGACCACCTGCCTACAATTTCCACCCAGTTAATCCATTCAAACTCGGAGGCACTAATTAGGTTACAGCTCCCACGATCCAGTCATTTTACCTCAACATTTTTGCATTCACACAGGAGCTTTTGGGGAATATCCTATATCCAAACCATAATGGGATTCCTTGCAATTCCTTATGATTTTAGGATTGGCTTGTCAATTCCTCTAGACAAGTCATCCAAGAATTTTTTTAAAAACTACTGAACCTACAGATCATTATGGATGATATTGCCATCTTAATAGTAAGCTTTGTAATTCTTTTTTTTTTTAATATTTATTTTTGTAGTTAGACACCATACCTTTATTTCACTTATTTATTTGTATGTGGTGCTGAGGATCAAACCCAGGGTCCCGCACGTGCGAGGTGAGTGCTCTACCACTGAGCCACAACCCCAACCCCATAAACTTTGTAAATCTTTCCATTGTTTCAGGTCTCCTTTCTTTCAACATTTTATTATTTTTTAAATTTTCGAGTACAAGTTCTATACGCCTTTTGTTAAATTTAAGGTGTTTAATTGTTTTTGTTGCTATTTTAGATGGAATTGTTTTATTAGCTTTATTGTATGTGGAAAGTATATTGAGACCAGTTGATTATTTTGCTGGATCCTGCAATCTTGTTGGATTCATTGGTTGGCTTTAGTAATTTTAATTGGATTTCTTCATGTTTTCTAAATGCAAGATAATGTTACCTGCAATTATAAGTAGATTTACCACTGGAGAATGTTCCAAAGAGAAGGACCTCAGAATTAGTAGGGTTCTTGACAAATGTCACAGAAAAGACTTGAGGATACACCAGGTGGAAGCACAAGCAGAGAATTATTTAGGAAAACAAGGATCACACCCTGGGAGGGCAAGAGAGAGGGTGCAGACTGTCTGGCATTGCGTTGGTCTGAGGTTTTAATATTCATAGAGGGATGGTGGCCAGAGGCTAAACTAGAGGTGAAATTGGTTACATAGCTTCTCCTCAGTTGCCTCAGTTGTGCTGTTCTGTGGAAGGGAGAGGGCTGCTTTGCTCGTGCTTGGCATGTTTTCATCAGTGTTTCTTATATGCTGACGGGTGCTTCTTTATTCCAGTGGGATTTATGGGTCTCTTTGAGACTTGGTTTTAATCCCCACATTCCTGCCTCAGTTTAACTTCTGCCTTTTCAATATGAATATCTTTTATTTCATTTCTTTGCCTAATTGCTTTGCCCAGAACTTCCAGTACAGTGTTGACTGTATGTGGAAACAACAGATGTTCTTGCCTTGTTTCTGATCCTGAAGGGTGGGAAACCTTTCAGTCTTTCACAGTTAAATATCATGTTAGGTGTGGCTTTTTTGTGGATGCCCTTTGTCAGGTTGAGGAAGTTACCTCCTAATTTGCTCAGTTTACAACCAATATTACATATGTGAAATAAATCTCATTTGGTTATGGTGAATTTATATTCAAAAGGAATATTGGTCTGTGACTTCTTTTTTTTAATAAAGTAATACTGGTCTCATAAGATAGATTGGGAAGTATTCCCTTCATGCTTTTATTGATTGATTGATTGATTGATGCGTGTGTGAAGGCTTGGTTTTGATTGTTCTTTATTTG
The DNA here is from genome assembly GCF_045843805.1 of Urocitellus parryii. Lineage (NCBI taxonomy): Eukaryota > Metazoa > Chordata > Mammalia > Rodentia > Sciuridae > Urocitellus > Urocitellus parryii. The sequence continues at coordinate 37,330,865 of NC_135548.1, forward strand.
TGTACTGAAATTAACCAAAGAAGCCCTCTGGGCTTGGACTTTCTTAGTAATTTTTTGTGGGTTTTTTTTTCTTTCAGTTATTAATTCAGTCTTAGATTTTCTGTATCTTAAATCAGCCCTTATAACCTTGTATGTTTCTAGGAGTTTCTCCATTTTACTTAAGTTGTCTAATTTGTTGGCAAATAGTTGGTCACACTATTGCTTCGCTATAATTTATTTCTGAGTTTGTTAATATTTTCCCTTTTCACTTCTGATTTAAATAGTTTGAATATTTTCTCTTTATTCCTTAGTCTAGTTAAAAATTTGCCAATATTGTTGTTGTTGCTTTTTTTTTAAGGAACTATCTATTGGTTTTCTTGGGTTTTCCTAGTCTGTTTTTATGAATTTATGTTCAAATTTTTCTTTCTTCTGTTGAAGGGTTAGTTTGCTTTTCTGTTTCCAGTATCTTAAGATAGACGTTTAGATTATTGATTTAAGATCTTCTTTATTCAGTATAGGCACATGCAGCTATAAATCTGACTTTAAACACCGCTGTAGCTGCATGCCATAAGTTTGGGTATATTCTTCTTCATTGTCATTCATCTCAAAAGTATTTTTCAATTTTTCTTGTGATTTCTTCTTTGATCCCTTCTATTCAGGAGTGTGTTATTTAATTTCTACAAACTTGTGACTATCTCAGCTTTCTGTGTTTTAGTCAACTTTATGTTGCTGTGACCAAAAAAATATGACCAGAACGAAATAGAGGAGGAAAAGTTTATTTTGACCCACTGTTTCAGAGATTCAGTTAATGGTTGGCCAACTCCAGAGCTGTGGAGGACATGCGATGTAGGACATCTGTGATGTAGGACATCATGGCGGAAGGGTGTGATGGAAGAAAGCAGTACAGAACATAGCAACCAGGAGGTAGAGATCTCTGCTCACCAGGGACAAAATATAAACCCCTAATGCACAACCCCAGTGACTTACTTCCTCCAGCCACACTCTATCTGCCCCACCATTACCACCCAGTTAATCCATCAGCGAACTAACCCACTGATTAAGTTGCACCTCTCATAATCTAATCACTTTCCCTCTGAAAATTTTTGCATTGTCTCACACCTGAACTTTTGGGGGACGCCTCATATCTAAACCATAGCATACTGATAATTTGATTTCATTCTGTTGTAGTCAGAGAACAGCTTTGTATGCTTCAAATCCTTTCAAACATATTGATGCTTGTTTTATAGAATGGGATGTGGTCTAACCTGAAGAATATTTCATTTCTCTTAAAAAGAATCTGTGTTATGACAGTGTTGATTGGAGTATTATGTAGCTATTTTAGGTCTAACTGGTTTATAGTGTTTTCTAAGTCTTCAGTTTCCTTGCTAATCTTCTGCATAGTTCTGTTATAAGCATGGAAGATTGAAGTCTCCAATTATTCTTGTTGAATTCTCTATTTCTTCCTTCAGTTCTTTCCATTTTTTCTTCAATTATTTTGGGTTATTCTTGGTAGGTACATAAATGATTATAAGTGTTATATTTGCCTGATTACCCTTTTGTCATTATAAAAGGCCTCTATCTATTTTAATATTTTTAAAGCATATTTATCTGACATTGTTGTAGCCACTTTTTCTGTTTCCTGATTGTATACTATGTTTTAGAACTTTTTGTGTTCAGCTCATTGTCTTTAAATGTGAAGTGTGCCTCATTTAAATATTTATATTATTGGATTTTTTTTTTTTTTGCATTCTTATCATCTCTGCCTTTTGGTGGATTGTTTAATCCTTTGACATTTAATGTTATTGAGATAGTTGAATTTATAACTGCCATTTAACTTTTCTATATGCCTCATGCTTCTGTTCATATTCCCCTATTACTGTTTTCTTTTGCTTTAAATATATTCTTATATAACACCTGCATTATCTTAATGATTTTTTTAACTTTTAAAATTAATTTTATTACTGATTCTGTAGTACTTATGTATCTTATATCTAATTCATTTTTACTAATTGAATTTCACTGACATATAGAAAATTTGCTCTTATATAGTTCTGTAACACCCTCCCACTCTTGTATTATTGTTACGTATATTACTTGTGTCTGTCAGTATTATAAAACCAATACTGTGTTGATGTAATTATCACTTAATGTAATTTAAAGAAGCTGAGAGAAAAGGAGAACCAGGGTAGCTTTATAGAATTGGTTAGGTGAACCTTTTTTGTTACTAAATTCCCCCATTTCTTCCTGAGAATGAATCAACTTTTGGTTTCATTTCTTGCTGCAATATGCACAACTTGGCTGTTTGTGCTGCTATTGTCACATTTATTCATATATGTTGTAGTTTCTTTTTTGTTGCAAAAATATATTCACATTGTTGTATTAATATGATTGCTTTTAAATCAATTAAGAACAAAGATGAAAGATATGCAATTTTATGGTTTTGGATAATTATTTTATTCTCTTATTGGTCCATTTCTCCCCTCTCCTTTTTCCTGTGGATTCCCCTTACTTTCTGGGATCATTACCAGATGGTCTTACCTGAAGATCATTTGTTAGTATTTCTTGTGTTTGCTAGCAATGATTTCTATCACTTTTTGTTTGCTCTGGCAATGTCGTTTTGTTTTTAGAATTGTTTTTGATTATATATAAAATTCTTTACTATCAGTTTTTTTCTCCTTCCTACTTTAAATATGTCATTTACTGCATTCTCCATTGTTTTTTGCAGTAAGTTAGCTATTAACTACATTGGGACTTCCTTGTATTTGATAAGTCACTGTCTTTCTTTTGCCGTACTCACTTCTAGGGCTGCTGTAACAATTATTACCAACTCTGTGGCTTTGAAAAAAATGAAAATTTAATCTCTCACATTTCTGGAAGTTCAAAGTCTTAAAACAAGGTGGTAGCAAAGCCATACCCTCTCTGAAGGCTGTAAAGGAAGAATCATTCTGTTCCATGACTTTCTCCAGCTTCTGGTATTGTAGCAATCCGTAACACTCCTGGGCTTGTGGAGAGGCATCACTGCAATCTCTGCCTCCATCATCACATAGATCCTTATGTGCCTCTCTTGTGGGATTAAGATTCCACCCTAATCTCATATGACCTTATCTTATCTGGATCACATCTGCAGTTGCCAAATTTTCAATCAATGTCATGTTCTGAAGCCCTCTGAAACAAATGAATTTTGTAGTAAATTTGGTATAACTGCTTTCAAATTTTTGTCTTTCTATTTGGTTTTCAACACTTTTGGTATGATTTATGTATGTGTAATTGTTTTTGTTTGGCTTTATCCTACTTAAAGTTGAGCTTCTTGAATATTTAGACTGATAATGTTCAATCAAAGCTCAGGAAATTTCATCAGTTATTTCTGTGAATATTTTTATCTGTTCCTGTCTTCCTCCTTTTTTATGTTCCATTTGCATGTATGTTGGTGCACTTAACAGTATCCCCTTTTTGTCTGAAGCTCTACTTAATTTCCTTTCTTTTTCTTTCTTTTTTTTTTTTTTAAATTTATTCCGTGGGTTACAGAAGTCCTCTTAATCTGTCTTAAATTTGCTGATTCTTTTGGCAATTTTGATCAGCTATTGAATCCCTCTGTTGAGTTTTTCTTTTCAGTCTTGTTGCTTTTCAACTCCAGAGTTTCCGCTTGTTTCATTTTATATCCTCACTTCTTTAAGCATGGTTTCTGTTAGTTCTTTACACATATTTGCAATGGCCACTTTGAAGTCTGTCACATCTGACATCTGGGCCCTCTCACAGGCAAGCTTTTTGCCTGGTGGTTTCTCTGTGTGTGAGTCACACATTCCTGCTTCTTTACCTGTTTGGTAATTTCTTGTAAAAAATTGGATATTTTAAGCAGTATGTGGTTACATTTCTGGGTGCTATTCCCCTGCTTCTCCACAACTTGTTTTTATTTTTCTTTGCTCTTTTTGTTCAGTGTCTTTGCTGTTCTATTTTAGTGAAGTCTGTTTCGCTATGCAACATCATGATATTTCTGCCTTTTGCTCCTCGTGAGACTGTATCCTTGTCCACACCTCCTGGGATGGTGGTGGCCCTAGCAGGTTGTCATTGACAGTCTCTTTCCCTGATTTCTTGATTAAACTGTCTTGTTTGGTATCACACTCAGCTGTTAGGTTCCAGTGATTGCTGACTAGATTGCACTATTCTTTCAAAAGTGCTCTGTTAGAGGAGGGGAGGAGGGATAGTAGAGGATAGGAAAGACAGCAGAATACAACAGACACTAGTATGGCAGTATGTAAAAATGTGGATGTGTAACCGATGTGATTCTGCAATCTGTATACGGGGAAAATGGGAGTTCATAACCCACTTTAATTAAATGTATGAAATATTATATGTCAAGAGCTATGTAATGTTTTGAACAACAAATAAAAATAAATTAAAAAAATAATAAATAAATAAAACCAAAAAAAAGTGCTCTGTTATAAATTATGCTACTATTTGATTTAATGAAATTCTGACCCCTTTAAAGTGGTAGATTTTTAGACCATTCTTTGGGGTTTGTTCTGATTACAGAGGGCTCTTAAGTATTCCTTTTTCTGGTTCTCTATGTTAAACTAGTTGTCCAAGACTTTGACTTTTTATTCTCAGAGCAACCACTTCTACCTTCATCCTACTACCCGTATCTCCATTATTTGTTTGGGTTTTTTTTTAAACACCCTTATGCTTAAACTTCACCATTTTCTCTTTCAAATAAAGTCAATTCCTCTGGGGATAACTTTGGCATACTCTATTTTTATTGACTAACTTTGTCCTCAGGGAGCAATCCCTGAGCCAGAACTGGGAGTAAAATAACACCTTTACTCTATAATCTGGGTTCTGGGTAGGAGCAATAGACTTGGATCTTTCCTGCCTCTCTCACCATGAAATTACCAAAGGTGACCAGAATCCATTATTCCTGGCCTTTTCTGTTTGGAAAGTAGCAGTGATCTGTCCTGTCTAATGAGATATCATCTCTTTTGATTGGTGCCCAGGTCTGGCATTGTTGTTAAAAACTTACATACCTTTTCAATAATTGTTTAAGCCTTATAACAAAGAAGAGATTTATTTGGAAATATAATTTTCTTTGCTAATTTGCTGAGCAGCCTGAGATAGAATGCTGACCTTGAACTGGACAATTTTAATTTCCTATTAGCACTCACTAGGACAAAAAGTATAAGCACATTAAGTTGAGCTCATATATTCAGAGTCATGCAAAGCTGTCGAAGTTCTAACCTATTTCCACGTAAGAAGTCTTGCATTTTGCTTTCATTTGAAACACTTCCCTAAGGGATTAAAAAATTACAACTATAACTATTCATCTGTTACATAAATTCTTAAGTCTTTATGTTAGAAGTTACTTTAAAACAATACAGAATTCTAGTGCATTTTAATCAAGACTAGGGTGCTTCCAAGGATTTTGTATATTACTTATGAAATATCAGAGGAGTCATGTAATGTAATATACTATATTTGTGTTTTTGCAAGCTCAGGCTTTCAGCCAGGTATTTTGGATGCAGAGATAATGTTAGGGTGCCACAGAATATCTTCCTTTCAGAAACACTTGCGTATGACTCTACAGAGTTGCATTAAAAGGGGTTAAGGGGCTGGGGTTGTGGCTCACTGGTAGAGCACTTCCCCAGCATGTGTGAGGCAGTGGGTTTGATTCTCAGCACTGCATATGAATAAGTGAATAAAGCAAAAATTCATCAACTACTAAATATATAAATGTGTGTGTATGTGTGTAATTGTGTAATTTTTTTAAAAGGGTTAAGTTTTTTGTTAAAATTTTTTTTTTCTGATTTAAAAACTAGAGAGATATTGTAAAGAGGTACAGAATAAAGTTAAAATGAAATGAAATCTCATCCCATGAGTTAAACAGTAATGGTATATCAAATTTGAATATAGGATATTTTCCAAGAAAATTCTTCCTCATGATCATTATGCAGGTACATAAGTAAAATGTAAGTGTGTTTCTGTAACATACCTGAAGATCAGTACTTCCTAAAGAAAAAGGCCTACTGAGCGTTCAGTGTTGTACACTGCAGGTCCAAGGTGGGACTGCCCCATCCTTGGCCCTGGGGAGGACCTCCTGGCAGATGGCATCGTGGCAGCTGTCGGTGAGGAAGAAGGTATCATAGGAGCGTTGGCAGAGCCAGGTCTGATCTTTCATGGTGACGCTCTTGTGAGGGCTGACTGGAACCCCATGAGAACCACATTAATACACTCCAGGGGCATCCCTAGTGGCCTGGACTTGATCTCTAAAAGTCCCATCTTCCCAGCATCACCGCACAGGGGACAGGTTTCTACCACAGGGACCCTTGGGGGACATAACATATCCAAGCGATAGCAGCAGGGGTGCTATAGGTTAAAAAAAAAAGCCCAAACTCGACAAATTGATAGGTAGTGTAGAAAGCCTATGATTAGGAAGAGTGTAGGTCTATTTTGCCATGACTTGATCATCTGAGGATCTTAATAAAAAAATCAAACTTCTCTGCATCATTAGTTTCTTATCTCTAAAGCAAAGGGGGTTCAGAAAATGATGCTCTCAAGCTAGTTGAAAACTATTGAAAATCCGAGCTTCTTTATCAACCATTCTGTCTTAAAGCATTTTGTCAGTATCTTCATCAGAACAAATGGAAATATCTAGTTAGTGGTTATGAATTGGTTCTCCTTGGAATCTGCCCGATACTGCCTCCTTGTGTTAGTCAGTTTTATATCACTGTGACCAAAACACCTGACAGCAACAACTTAAAGAGGAAAAGCTTATTTTGGCTCACAGTTTCAGAGCTCTCAGTACAGGATTGGTCAAGTCCATTTCTCTGGGCCTGAGGTGAGACCACACATTGTGACAGAAAGTCATGGTAGAAGAAAGTTGCTCAGCTCCTGGAAACCAGGAAGCAGAGAGAGAAAGGAGCCGGGATGAAGGTAAAACCCTTCTAGGGCACACACCCCGTGACTGACTTCTTCAACTAGGTCGTCCCTACCATTCATCCGTCAGTGGATTAGACTGGCTAATGGATTCATCTACTAGCACGGTCAGAGCTGTCATGATCCAGTCATGGCCTGGAAGCCCTCTTCTTAACCATGCTGCATTGGGGATCATGCAGGGGACCTTCCAGATATAAACCATAATATTCTCCCTTCCTGCCCCATCTTCTTTCTTTGCTTGGCTTTACCTTCTCTCGCCTGTGGCTAACATCACATTGTGAGATTTCGGTTGAGCAGGTGATTCTTGGAAAATAGAAGTTTTACACTATAGACCTAGGAACTTAGGTTTGTAAGTCAGGAGACATGTTTCTTGCAGCTTGAAGCAAGAAGAGAACCAGAATCATGATGAAATGGCATCTAGACAGAACAGGACAGGAACGTGGCTCAATCGCAAGTCTGTTTCCCCAGATGGTGCTTTGCACTCGTACTTCTCCTGTCCCTCTGGGAGAGGAAGCCATCTCTCTCTGGTCACCTCCAGTTACACAGTTCAGTTTGAATAAAATCTTCCCATTCATTTTTAAGAACCTTTTTCAAACAAAATTGACATTTGAGATGGTTTCGGGTTTAGGACACATTGTTGCTTAGCTCCTGTCCTGATCCCTCATGGCTGACATTTTGCTTTGGGCTGTTAGTTGACACTGTGCAGTGATCATGTTTTCCCTCAGACATTAACCCAACAGGGAAACTTCACTTTTATCTTTGGTTCTCAAGTGGCATCAATTACCTGTTCTCACAAACAGTTTGAAAGATAACATTTTTCTTGACATGCTTAGTCCAATTTAAATATAATTCTTTTTTTTTTTGTTTTTGTTTTACATTTTGCTGATTACTCTTTTTAGTTGTAGTATTGGAACCAAATGTACTTGTCCCTATTGTCCCTGGGGTATTGGTTCTAGACTCCCTGAGGATAAAGGAATCTTGAGAATACTTAAGTCACTTATATAAACAGCTTAGTATTTCAATAGAACCTATTTACATCCTTCTGTATACTTTAACTCAACTCTACATTACTTATCCAAGCCCACTGTAAATGCTATATAAATAGTTGTACTGTATTGTTTAGGAATTAATGACAACAACAAAAAGTCTGTAAATGTCTAGTATGGACATAACCATCACAGGCCTACCTAGATTTTCAGTCCATGGCCAGTTAGAGGGGTGGATGTGCACCCCAGATATGGAGGGCCAACTGTAAGGGATGTTAATCATCTCATCTGTGGTAAAACAAGAAACATTTAATGTAAAAAGATTCCTAAGAAGACATTTTGAAACATGTAACTGTGATTTTTCTGTATCATTCACTGAGTGGTAAATCAACATTTTATGCTTCTTGGCAATTCACAGACAGTGTCACTTCTTTGTTTTGGAGTGAGTGTAGAGATCCTGCCTTAAAAACTTTTTCCTCCTCTTCCCTCTTTTTTTTTTTTTTTTTGCTTTTTTAAGTTGTAGTTGAACACAATAACTTCATTTTGTTTATTTTTTATGTGGTGCTGAGGATCGAACCTAGTGCCTCATATGTGCGAGGCCAGTGCTCTGCCACTGAACTACAACCCCAGCCCCTCTTCTCTCATCTTAAAAAATTTTAAGTTGGGGTGCACCAAAGATGTGCCTCCATGATGTCGGCCATCACAGTGTTCTCATGTGCCTTTCTCGGGGTATCTCACACGCTGTGTCCCAATGCAGATCACCGGAGGTGCAGGGTTCGTGGGCTCCCACCTAACTGACAAACTCATGATGGATGGCCATGAGGTGACCGTGGTGGACAACTTCTTCACAGGCAGAAAGAGAAATGTGGAACACTGGATTGGCCATGAGAACTTCGAGCTGATTAACCATGATGTGGTGGAGCCCCTCTACATAGAAGGTGAGAGGAAACTGCACATGAGCATCATTGACAGTTGGACAGCCATCCTCCCCAGAGCAGCCAAATCCCCGTGGGTTTGCCTGGTTTGGCCACATTGAATGTGGTGTGATGTTTTGTTTTTGAAATGGTCTCAATGTGCACAAGGCACCATCCTTGTTCCTGTGGTAAAGAAGGGTTTTCACAGTGTGAATGTCTGTCTCCTCTATCACATGGCCTTTCTTGGATTTGGTGAGTAATGTTTGTGTAATGCACCTCTGTTGTGGTCTGAGTGCATATACCCCAGGTTCATATGTTGAAATCTAAACCCCCAGGTGATGGCATTAGGAGTTGGCATCTTTGGGAGATGATCAGGTCATGAGCATGGAGCCCCGTGTGACTGGGATTAGTGTCCTTGTAGAAAAAGCCCAGAGAGCTCCCTCACCCCTTGTACCAAGGGTGGACACAGTGAGAAGCTGCCATCTGTGAACCAGGAAGTGAGTGTTCACCAGATAATTTGCCAGCACCTTGATCTTGGACTGAGAGAGAGAAATTTCTGCTGTGTGTAAGCCACCAGTTTATGATATTTCATTATAGCGGACTGAGTAAACTAAGGTAGCATCCCTATTGCCTAACAAGTCAAATTCCTGAGCTACTTGCATCTAATCACTTCTAGCTTCCTGTAGAAAGTTGGTGATGTGGAATACTGCTATAAGTTTGAATCTTGAATGTCCCCCAAGAGTCTGTGTATTGAAAGCTTTGTCCCTGGGGTTGTGTTATTGGGAGTTGTTAGGGCCTTATGGGGATCCTTAGGATATTGGGGGACATGCCTTTTAAGGGTGTGGTGAGACCCCAACTTTTCTCTTTTCCTTTCCTTCCTGGCTTGTGGTATAATTGATTCTGCTTCACCACAAATTCCTGCCATGATGAGGCCCAAAATCATGGGGTCACTTGATTTTGAGCTGAAACCTCCAGAACTATGAGCCAAAATAAACCTTTCCTCTTTATAAGTTAATTGCCTCAGGCCTTTCATTATAATAACAGAGAGCTGACTAATATAAATATTGAATTAATAATAAAATCTCAGTTATTAGTGTTTAGAGCCCTTTAGTAACTTTGCCATTTTAAAGGGATTATGGTTTGGGCCAATAATAGGTAATATAGTGACTTCAAAATGATTCATCCACATATTAACCTCCAGAACCTGTGAATATACCCTCTGTGGAAAACTGATACATTAAGGATTTCCTATGAATCTAATGTAGATTACCTGAATAGACCATACTTCAAATGGCAAGTGTCCTTATGAAAGAATTGGAGAAAACTCAGACTCACAGGGAGAAAAGGAGAAGGTGATGTGAAGAATGAGAGAGTATCGTTATGCAGCCCCAGGCCAAAGAGTACGTGGAAGAGGCAGGGAAGGCTTCACCTGGAGCCTTTGGAGGAAGTGCAGCCTGACCATGCTGTGTTGCCAGACTTCCAATGTCTAGAGCTGCACAAAAAAGACGTTTTGATTTTTGTGGTTCTTTAGTTAAAGCAACCTTAAGAAGCTAATTCAGGGGCCTTAGGTGCACTTTGAAAGGTCTCCTTCCTCTAAAATCCTCTAAGGTATGCTGAGGTGAGCCATCACGAGGTCTTGCTGGTAGGAGCTGTGAGCTCACAGACTTAAGGTATTCTCGTTCGCATCTGATGGCAACCCGGTGAACTGAATGGACTGGAGTTGGGCTGGAACCTGCCCAAAGCCATGGGGTTATTAGTGGCAGACCCAGAATTCATCCTGGTTCTGTGACTCCAGGGCTTCTACAGTTACCCACACCTCACCCCCACTGCATGTAGGTGCAGCATTCTGCCTTCCCCAGTGTTGCGGCGCTGTGAGATTTCCCATGTCCAGCAAACTGTCTTGAGCAGCCAGTGTAACCACTGAGGAGTACTGCCCCAAAGTTTATTTCATCTTATTTAACATTCTGCAGGGTTTTGTTATAAATACATTTGTTGCTCCTCAGTAAATATCAAAAAGCGAGTTGTTGGGCTGGGGTTGTAGCTCAGTGGCAGAGCGCTTGCCTTGCACATGTGAGGCATTGGGTTCAATCCTCAACACATAAAAAAACGAGTTGTACCAAATATTTCCATGTCGTCTTCATTTTGAGGGGGTGTCCATCTTACTTTGACATTAGTAGCACTAAGTATTATATGTTAACCATTTGGCTGTATTTATCATCTCCCCCCAGTCTGGCTTTTTGGCCTTTTTGTTTCATCAAAACTTTGTGATTTTAATATACTCTCATCTGTTCATTTCCCCTTTGCTATTTTTTCTGTTTATTTTATGTTGTAACCATTTCAAGATTAGATGAACGTTTAATCTTTTAAAAATAGCCTTGGTGGGGTTTTTTGGTTGATTGGTTTTTACCTTGTTTTAAACATTTAATTATTGAATCTGCTTTGGTTTGACTTTGGGACTGGGCTTTGGTTTTTGTAGAGTGAACCAAATTTGGGATAACATGAGTCAGACATTCCACCTTCTGCCCCCAAACTTACTCGTGAAGTGCTCAGGGTCAGCTGGGTGTCACATGTGACAGGGCTCTGCCAGGCTCCTTCCAGGAGTCACTCAGAGATCCAGCTGGAGACTGCTGTAAAGGGACTCTGGCCAACATTTAAGAACCACTTGTTATAAAATGGAGACTATGCTGGATTATCTGGGAGGGCAACAGAATAAGGAGAAGAGGCAGATATATTCTGTGGAAGAGAGGCCCTGGGGAGTCCCAGCAGAGTGGAAACCATGAGATTTGTGTGGGAGAGGCACAGCACTGAGAGCAACTCTGGGCCAGCAGGCGGGACCTCCATCCACAGCCTCGAGGCATACCCTGAATCACCCTCTGAAGAAAAGAACACAGCCCCCAGAGAGCAGAGCTGAGAACTGACTGAGGCACACTGTGCTGACCTCTGACCTCATAGCTGGGTAGTTTTTAAGCCTCTAAATTTGTTGAAACAGTAGTAAAACACAGCCCCAGGGTCTCAGCACTGCACCTGGCCCACAGCTACTGCTCCCCAAAGGATAACTATTTTTCTTATTATTACTCTTTGTGTTCTACACTTGGCAATAACATTTATAATAGCATGAAGCAGTTGATTAGATAATTTTAGTACTACTGAGAAATGGTAAAAATTTTGTTAGAAGGTATGTGCTTTAACTGTAAGATGTGACCCAAAGCCTCTCTAGGCCATTTCCACCACTGCTGCCGTAAATCGAGCCTAGAACACATCATACACACAGGCATGCTCCTGCACTGGTGGGATCATGATCAATGAGGAATGTTTTGTCCTGTGCTCAGAGTATTAAACCCCTCAGTTGACATGTATCTTGAGGCACAAGACGTCTCTCCCTTGTAGTTGAAGCCCGCTTTTCGCTTCCTCCTCCCAAGGTTCCCAGCCTTGGCCCAGGGTTCTCCCACATGCTTGATGGTTCCCTCCCTGTCCTGCAGCAGCCCCCACACCATCGATTCTGCTCTCCCCACCATGCCTGCTTCATTCAGCAGCAGCTGAGCACGGCTTCTCAAGCTCACAAGGAACACTCTACAAAAGTGACCCCTTTCTGGGTCACAGAACACACCTCAACAAACCTGAAAGAACAGAAGCCAGATAGAGTATACTGTCAAGCCACAGTAAAATTAAACTAGAAATCAACAGCAGAAGGACAGCTGGAAAACCACAAAATACTTGAACGACATACTTGTATGTGACACTTGGGTCAAAGAAGAAGTCTCAGTAGAGATTAAAAATACTTTGACCTAAATAAGAGAATTAGGTTTTTCATTTAGCATTTGCTAAAGAATGAGATGGGAGAGAATCTTAAGTGTGTATGTGTGACCTAGCTAATACAAATAGGTATTCATAATCTCCCTTACAGAGACAGCAGCCTGTTACATATTGCCCTGCACCTCGTTCTCTTCTCATACTGTATCCTGGTGATCTTTTCATAGTCAGCTGCTTAGCATTCTGTTGTGTGGCTATTCTGGATCTCTTGACAAAGATACATTTTTTCCCCTCAGTGTTATTATTGAAAAGCCTCCATTGTGTAAATATACAACAATTTTATTATTTCTTGTTATTGAGTCTTTAGGTTCTTTGCAACTTGGGGCCATCGTAAACCATTCTTCAGAGAGCCACCAGTATACACTTGTATGTCCCTTTCATCATGATCTAAACATACCTGGTCGGAGCCTTGTTCAGGCTTCCACTAGATTCATGGAGCCTGTGTTTTCCTGAAAAGCTGTTCTGATTTGCTTTTCAACTAACTGCATGAACAGGAATCTGGACCAGCATTCCTGTAGAGAACTGAAAAAGCAATAATGCCCATCATGTCCTGGGGAGACTGATACCTGGAAATTGCAGTAAGAAAGTTCAGGAAAATAAAAGAATCTGACCTCAGGTAACACTCACTGCACACATCCTGTATTTGAAGCAGCGTTCTGATCATAGTCTGCCTAGTAAATTCAGTGCCCTCAGTACTACATGAAGTAGGCAGTAGTTGTACTCACTGTGCTGGTGAGGAAAGCAAGGCGCAGAGTTCTGTTACCCAGACACTGAACTCCTGTGAAAGGCCATAGGAGAGGTGTAATCAGAGGGGAAATAGCAGAAATTGGGCTGTCAACCCTGGTGTCCACTGAGGAAATAGGGTTTGCCAAGGGGATTGAGTCCATGGTTATGTGCTGGAACACGGGGCTTCCTCCTGAGCAGCTCAGGACACTGGAGGTCTCCCTTACTGTGGTGGCATCTTGAGGCTAGCGAACCCTCCATATCTTGCCAGTAGCACTAATGGGCAACCCCAGGACTGGGGCTGAGCCAGATGTCTGGCATGTGCAGCCTTTTCGCTATGTAAATACTGTTTGACAAGAATCGAGGCAAAATCCCACTGTTCATTTCAGCATAAATGCTGAAAGAAATTTTAGAAGTTCTGCATCTTCTGAAATCCTTTTTTCCCTTATAAATGCTGGGGACAAGGGTTAGGGCCATGCTGTGGGATGCCATGTTGCAGAATGACCTCTCCTTGAGCAGTACAGTCATCCCTCCATACCCAATGGGGACTGGTTCCAGGACCCCTGAGGATACCAAAATCCACAGATGCTCAGGTCTTTTATATACAGTGGTGTGGTTTTTGCACAGAATATACGCATATCCTTCTATGTGCTTAAATTTCTTTCTAAATGACCTGGAATGCCTAATAGAAAGTAAATGTTATGTAAACACTTATTAATACTGTGTTGCTTAGTGAACAGTGATGAGACAAAAAGTCCACACATGTTCAGTACAGACACAGACTTTTGGGGATATTTTTGACCCATGATTGATGGACTCTGTGGGTGTAGTGCCATGGATATGGAGGCCTGACTGTTTTTCTGCCAGGCCTCTGACTTGAAGTGTAGAAAGAAAATCCTGTAGCAAGTGTATCTTTGTGATGGGATTTCATTATATGCTGAATAATCACAGGCATTCACAGAAAGAGCTAACCCTTTTTAGCTGTTTCATTGTCCATAGTCTTCAGTTTCGAGGTACAAATTCCTAACTGGCACTCCACAGTGCTGTTGAGCATGGTGGGAGAAGTTGACACCAGGTACCATGGAAGTTCTGCAGAAGTGATCAACAGAGGCGTGTGTATGTGCAGTCTGTCTTTATGTGGATTTCCCTCTGGTAGAAGTTAACGCTTGATTTCTCTGAAAAGTGGTTTTGGGTTCTCCCAGGAGTTGTTCTGTTTCTGCTGTGTTCTTTTCTTCCCCGGAATGACCATTAGAAAAGTCCATTTGAAGAATATAGAAAGTTCATTTGTGGCAAAAGACGGGGTTTTGCATCATCAGGATTCATGGGAGGCCGAGCAGGCTGTGGCTTCCTCTCACCTGCCTCTCCCCTTCTGGCGGGACTGCTACTGATAATTAATTAGAGCTATTTATTTCTTGAGGCTCCTTTTTTTTCTACCTGAAATCATGGCACATGTGACCTGGTAATGAGAAGGGTCATGGCAGGGTCACATGGCAGTCACCACATGGCCAACAGATAGGTGGACATCCCTTTCTTTCCCCACTTTAGCGCCTTTCCACTCGCAGCAGGGGTGTTTTTTGTTTTGGTTTTGTTTTGTGGTACTGGGGATTGAACTCGGGCACTCCACCACTGAGCCACATCCCTAGCACTATTTTATTAGACACAGGGTCTCACTGAGCTGCTGAGCGCCTTGCTAAATTGCTGAAGCTGGTTTTGAACTCGAGATCCTCATGCCTCCACCTCCCGAGCTATTGAAATCACAGGCGCACACCCCAGCCCCCAGAAGGGGCTTTTGATGCCACACTCATTTTTTATCTGCTTTGAGCTGCATGGTTCACATGTTTGGGGGACTCTTTCCCTTGACATTCCAGAGCTGGTTGTATTCTGCGGCTTCTCATCCCTGTGTGTTTATCTCTACTCTGAAGTTTCCCTCTTCTCTCCCCTTCATGATTCCTTACCAGATTAATTAAATCAACAGACTGGTGCAGTGTCCTTTTTAGGACAGGAACTGGAGTTGCTGTCATCAGTGTTACAGGCCAAGTACCTCCTCACAGGGAAGAGGAGCTGCAGAGGACTTGGCTTTTCACAGGGCTCTTAGGTTTCTAAGTGGAATGCTGCGCCGTATTCCACTGAAACAAGGTCATGACACAGTTTTATGGGGCATCCTTAACTTTTCAGGAACAGTAGATGGCAAAACTGTCCAATGATGGGGTGGGGGGAGAACGGATGGAATACCCTTTTTGAATGAAAAAATTCCAAATTATGGCTTCACTCAGCTAACTCAGAGCATTGTTCCCATGGCACCTGGGCCCAAAGGGCTCTTTGTCTTCCACTGAAGGTCTCCAGGTCCATCTACATACAGTTGATGTTCGTCAGCCCTGCAGTGGCTCAGAATCTGTGTTTGCACATACCAGTAGGCCACCAAGGAGGCCTGCCTTCCCGAGACCACAGCTGTGTGGAGAGAGGAAGGGGAAAAGGCATCTAGGTGCTCACTGAGACTGCTGCAGACAAGTGTAGTCACTTGAAGTAGCCTGAAGCCGTTGTGAGCCAGCCTTATAGCCCCCGGCAGCAAGAGGGGGCTTTCTAATGGGGCTGTGGGAGGCTTCCCAGAAACTGGTGTCTGAGTTAGCCTTGAAGAAGAAAGCCTGGCCTGGAGCCATGAGGGAGAGAGAAAGTACAGTTGATGGTTTCTGTTTGATGTCAAGGAAGCATCCTGGGCTCTTCAGGCATTTTGTTTTTTAAGATGAAATGTATTTATTTAATTTTGTGAGTGCGTGTTGTGTGCTGGTGTTGGGATCAAACCCAGAGCCTTGCACGTGGTCGTCAAGTGCTTTGCTGCTGAACTGCCATATCCCCAGCCCTATCAAGGCTTTCTTTCCCCCTTCATTTTTAGTGCAGTTTTCTGTCTTTCCCTACAGATGTTGTCCCACAGGAGTAAAGATGGTGCTGAACAGCTTGCTCTGTAAGATCACAACCCGTTGGGGCTGGAGATGTGGCTCAAGCGGTAGCGCACTCGCCTGGCATGCGTGCGGCCCGGGTTCGATCCTCAGCACCACATACCAACAAAGATGTTGTGTCCGCCGAGAACTAAAAAATAAATATTAAAAATTCTCTTTCTCTCTCTCTCTCTCTCTCTCTCCTCTCTCACTCTCTCTAAAAAAGATCACAACCCGCGCACACTGGCGTACACTCTCTTTGAGGAGCATGGGGTGGCCCCTGTGTGAGAGCAGAAATGCCAGTGGCTTGTGAGGTGTGTAGCAAGATCCAGTTCTTGGCCCACCTCCACGTGCTCTGGGGTCACTCTCAGCTCTGGCTCTGAACGTCTGTTTGACACATTCAGTTTTTGATGACCTGGTCTTGCCCTAGCGTGACAGTGAGTATTGAGGACATGTTTTAGGGAAAGTCTCAGTGCCCATATCTAGGGTTAACCATCTGCCACTTACACCTATAGCCTCAGAATCTTTAAGCACATACACAGGAACTATGCAGTATGTTAGTCACCTTTCTGTTACTGTGACAAATTCCTGAGATAATCAACTTATAAAGAAGAAAGGTTTTTTGTGGTTTATAATTTTAAAGATTTCTATCCTTATTCAGTTTGCCTTATGGCTTTGGGGTTTGTGGTGAGGCAGCACATGGTGAGCGTACCTGGTGGAACAGAACTTCTCACCCCATACAGGGAAAGCGAAAGGTGGGAGGGGAGGGACTAGAGTCCCATTATCCCCTTCAAGGGCACACCTCCAGTGACCTTAAAACCTTCCACAAGTTCCCACCTCTTACGGTTGCATTTCCTTCCACTAATGCTAAGCCGAGGACCAAGCCTTTGCCACAGGGCCTTTCGAGGACATTCCAGATCCAAACTGCACCACACAGGACATGCTGGTCCTCTCTGTAAGCTGGAAAAGACAAGAGCCCCAGGGTTAAGGAATTTTATGAGACTCGATTCTAAAATACTGGTTTATTTCCAGTTCATGTAATAGAGTGGTTTTTTTTTTTTTTTTTGCGCTTTTTATTTTTAGCAACTTACCAGGTTAGAATGATTTGTGGGAGTGAGAATGATAAGATTTTCTTGTCATTTGGACACATCCTTTCAATGAATTTGCATATTGGCAGGCGCTCAACCATTTTTAAATGTTTTGTGTTTTCTTAGTTCTCTTGAAAAGAAGATTATTGTTTTATCAAGCGTTAGTTCTGTTTTTAAATTAGGTTGATATTTTTTGAACTTTGCTTTAAATACGCGTGTGTGTGAATACACACACACACACACACAAACACACAATACAAACACACAAAAAAAGTTCCAGAGTGTACCCACTTGCAATTCCTATATCAGAGTGTTATCAAAGCATGGCCCCGTTGGTAGCTCTGCGAGTGTGTTTTGTGTTACTGTAACAATACCTTAGGCAGGATAATGCATACTAAAAAGAGGTTTATTTAGCTAACAGTTCTGAAGGTCCAAAAGTATGGCATTAACAGTAGCACATACAAGGATTAGAGAGAGAAGAGGAAGAAGAAATCACATGCCAGACAGGAAGCAAGAGAGTAGGGAGTGGCCAGGCCCACTCTTTTATAACAGTTCTCTCTCTTGAGTATTAATATAGCCCACAAGAGCTGGAACTCGAGAGATAGCATTAGTTCACATTAATCTCTTCTGCGAACAATCTGTGGAACCCCCTATGAGGCCCCACCTCTTAAGGGATCCACCCCTTCTCGACACTGCCATACTGGGAACCAAGCCTCCAGCACCTGGTGTGTCAGGGTAGAGGTATTCCCTGCAAGCCTCTTCTCCAGGATGAACCCATGTGCAAAGGATGATTGGTTGCAGCAGCTGGGCTTTCTGATCCCATCCTCAACTTCTCTGTGAGCGATGGGCGTTTCCTTACAGAGCTTAAGAACCACCCTCCTCACCTGTCATCTCAGGGTCTAGTTTTACATGTATAGGATGCAATTTTCTTCCCTAGTTTTGTATTAAATTTGCTCTACCAGCTAAAAACATTCATTTTAGATATACATGCTTAATTCTGTGTCTAAAAATCAGTCTTCCTTCTGATATCATTACTGTATCTGGGACACAAACCTCAGAAAGTTTTCAACTCCGTCATCAGACTTCAGTCAGAGGAGGACAGACTCCACTTACTGGCCTTGCACAGAGGTTTTTTCCAGATAACTAGACTTTCTATTTTTGTTCAAAGTTCTTCTAATTACAAATGTAAATTAGTTTCTATAAAGAATAATGTGCTAACAACTAAAATTTCAGTGAAAGATACACTAACACCTTTATTTCACAGTGTAATCAATAGAAGTTTGAAACTTTCTAAAGTGTTTTACTTGGAAATAACATGCTTCCCTTTTTCTCCTTCAGTTGACCAAATATACCATCTGGCGTCCCCAGCCTCCCCTCCAAATTATATGTATAACCCTATCAAGATGCTGAAGACCAATACAATTGGGACATTGAACATGTTGGGTAAGTGGTCATTTTCTCATTTTGCTGCCTTTGCTTGGAGTATTTTGGGCAATTCCAAGCATAGATACAGTTGTCCTTCCTTGTCTGCAGTGGGTACATTCCAAGACCACCAGAAACACCTTTTCTCTTAACAAAACACTTATGGCTGTAATTATGCAGTTAGAGATGCAACTACAAAAATAGCTCAAAGATTTTTTTTTCCTTTTTTGCAATTTTAGCTTATGATTAGTTTTTTCTTATTCAAGGACTATCACCTTTCTCTTAAAGGAAATGCTTTATTGCTTCTCTTTGGCATATCTAAATTTCATTCATCTCTACTCTTAGGCCCTGGGAATATTATTAAATAAGGTAAGAGTTTCTTAAACATAAACACTGCCTTATCAGAACAGTTGGTCATTGAGATGGCCACCAAATGGCTGGCAGGTGGGTGGCAAATACAGTGTGGATACACCAGAAAATAGGATGTTTCACATACTGAGCAGAATAGAGTGGCACAGCACAAGAGTTTGTTCTCTATTTAGAGCAGTGCATAGTTGAAAACTAATGAATTGCTTATTTATGAAATTTCCTATTTAATATTTTCAGATTGAGGTTGACCACAGGTAGCTAAAACCATGAAAAACAAAGCAGGCTATGGGGATCCTCATCATTGGAAGTTAATTAGTTTGACCTTGGTATTTATATACCTTCTTCATCACCTTGGCCCTGTTACTTGACAGTTTCACAGTATGTAGCATGTATGTCATCAGAATTTGTCATGGGGGACAAATTTCAGCATAACTTTTTTGTGCTGTAATCACTGGTATTTGATGCCTCAGGCTAAATCCCCTGGGAGTGACCACAGGTGACCAGCGTTCCTCTTTCAGTTGGCCAGTGCCTAGGATTAATGGCACATCTTGTCCTGGAAGGCTCTGGTCCCAAGATTTTGTGGAGTGGCCTTGCCCAAAGAGGTGGTTCAGCAGCACTCCTGGTAGATTGGGGCCAAGAGGCTGCCCTAGGTGGGTGTTGTGGAAATTGAACTCCTGCTCTAGGCTAACCTTAGGATTCATGTTAGAAGTGGAAGATGAAAGCGTTGGTGACATTAAAAATGGTCACGTGTATTCACAAACAGCGTGCCTTAGATTATGGCTGTGGGTAATATGTACTTGTTAACATTTAAAATTAGAGGCATACTTAAGTTTGGTACTTTTTTTTAAGTAGGTGTTTTGATTATTTGCAAAGTGGAAGAAAGGAACCACTTTTTAAAATGTCAAGTGAAAAACGGATTTAATTATAAGAACATTTAAAGCAGGTTCTAAAAATGGATTTAGGAAAGACAGTCCTAAATATGAATTTGAGTGGAGCATGGAAACAAGGGTCTACAAGGGCAGCCAGAGACTGGATTTTAAGTCTCTAAGGCTGAACATTTTGGAGGATTGTGTTAGGTACTCAAGAGGAACAGAGTAGGAATATAATTAGATATGTAGAAAGGGTGTTATTCGGGTCTGAGGACACAGCTCAGTGATAAGCACTTGCCCAACATGCACAGGGCCCTGGGTTCAATCCCTAGCGCGGCAATTAAAAAAAAAAAAATAGAAAAGGAAGAACAGGACTTATGATGGATTGGCTCCTGTGATGGATTGGCTCCTATGATGGATTGGCTCCTGTGATTATAGAAGCTGAGAATTCCCACCTTCCCTCTGCAGGCCGGAGACCCAGGGAAGTGAATAGGATAGTTCAGAGGCCTGAGAACTGGAGAGCTCAGGACAGATCAGTGTTCTGCTTTTTTATTCTATTAGACCCTAAATGAGATGATGCCCATCTCATTTACTTAATCTATAGGTTAAATGCTAATTTCTTCCAGAAATACCTTCACAGACACACCCCCCAAAAAATCTTCAACTAGATATTTGTTGGGGTATATCCTTTAACCTATCTAGTTGATACATGAAATTAACCTTCATAGGGGTCATGTTCTGAGTGAAGTAAGACGATCTATTCTTCTAACCTAGAAAGAACATTTGCCCTCTGTTATTGTCCCCTGCCCTGAACACCAGGCAGGAAAGGATGTCTATCTTCCTACTTAGAAACATGATGTGCTGTACCCAGGTCTTGCCACCACAATCTCCCAGTCACTCTTTTGGCCCCCCATCCGCCTCCATCATACCATAACCAGACACCATGGAGGAAAAACCCCCTGTGCATATGATATCTGATCTTCTATTTAGGGAATTCAGCTACTATACCTAGGGCACTGTACCTTGCACTGTGAGGGGATTTGGATACATTTACCCAGGCTCTTCTGCCGAGGAACTTGGCATTTCATGAGAGGATGCTCTGTAGGCACAGGCATTGGTGATGCAGATGAGGAAGGGGAATGTTCCAGGAGAATGGCCCAACAAGATGCTGTTAGAGTTCAAGGCAAAAGGACTCCTGAGC
The DNA here is from genome assembly GCF_045843805.1 of Urocitellus parryii. Taxonomy (NCBI): domain Eukaryota; kingdom Metazoa; phylum Chordata; class Mammalia; order Rodentia; family Sciuridae; genus Urocitellus; species Urocitellus parryii. The sequence goes on from NC_135548.1 coordinate 37,352,083, forward strand.
TAGGGCTTGAGTCAGGAGTAAGAGTGGATGTGGAAGTGTTGCAGGAAGGATGGGGGATCTTCCAGGAATGACATGGACAGAAGTCAAAGGAGACCATCACTAGAATGGGGAGAACTCCACATGGAACTTTGCAGTCTGAACCGAGACATTTTGCACTTGACAAGATGTGGGGTGTCACCTGCTACTGGCATGTCTGCATGTTGTGCTTGACACTAATATCATACTTGGTAGGTGGCAGAAAGTCAATACTGAAGTTAGGCTCTTGTGTTGTAGCAGCAGAGCTGAAGATCCTTGGTGTGCCACCTTCTGCAATCCATGCTACTCTGTTGGAGTCCTTTAATGACTTCCTGGTGATGAGCATCATGGTCGCCTGGTCTTTGAGAATGGCCAAGCATTGCTCTGTGAATGTGGAAGAGAGTCATGTGGAAGGCTACAGGGAGGATCATTGATCACATACTCTAATCCATATGCCTGTTCAATGACCTGTTTTTTCTTCTTGGGTTTTAAGGGAGACAGTGCCCTAAAACACTTCTGTGCAGCTGGGAATGCAGGCTTCTGCTTCACCTTGCAGGAAGCATTAATGAATCCTTTCCAGAAGACATGAGAAGAGAGAAGTGAGCCTCTGGTATCATGCAGGTTCCTTGCATTGCCCATGGGCTATAAGAGAGAAGAGTTGCTTCATGAGATTTGATCCCCTTTTTCCTGAAGAGTTCCACACAGAGGTGAGTCCCCAGCATGTTTAGACACCATTTCAGACTGTTTGTTGACGGAAATGAATCACACCCCCTGATGATGTGGAAGAGCTAAACATGTGTTTGCTATGGATTTTCTATTTCACTTCTCAGGGCCTGGGTCAAGCCAGCCATTGTGCTGTTAACGCATGAGCTGCTGGTCAAATGTGAGGAAGTGGTCTTGCTTTATGAAAACACCACCCTGATTCAGTGAGCCAGAGGCAGCCTGCAGTCCCTCAGTTTTCCTGTAAAGGCAGATTGCTGTGGATGGCCTCTGGCCTCGTCATGCAGCCCTGCTCAGAGTAGGGGATTGAGGGACCAGGCAGATCCCTAGTTCCTTTTGACCTTTATTGCCATTGGGCCACCCCAGGGTCCTTGGACTCTACCTGGTCTTCTGGCCTGGGTCAGGGGATGTGAGGTTTGGAATCCCCCTCTGTGGCAGGATCCCAGCCCCCCAGCCACTTGAGGTCAGCACATCCTTCCCTAATTGTGTTAGAGTTGGAGACTTCTCCCACCCATCCTCATCCATGCTCATCCCACATTTTGTAGCTTGGCACCTGAGGACCTTTATTCATTGACTTAGTTGTTAGTGATGATGGTTACTAAGACTAAGTGACTCTTTCAAGTCACATCACTTGCATGGTAGGGCTAGAGCATGGATCTTCCTAATTGATTTCATGGGACTCTCTCATGGAAACTGTGACTGCTTCCTAAACACACACTCTACATTTGGAGTGTCAAAATTCTTGCCACTGCCTCCTTGGCAAGTGTATCTTGTCTTCTACGTGGGAATTTCACAAATATTTTCCTTTGGTTTGTGGAGGTCATGCAGAAGGGATTTCATTTGAAATAGCCCAAACAAGAAATACCAGTTGTCTTTTTCGCACATGGATGTGTGTAGTGAACACCCCTTTCTGTGTGCTTGCATGAGTTACTCCGTTGAATTTGTTGAAGAATGGTTGGCTGGGGAGCAAGTTAACGAGAGATGGATATCAATGGTTGTCAAGTATTCTGACGTGAAGAATGTATTGAGGATGTGAAGGCTTTTCTAGCCAGTTCCTATGGCTCAGTCAGGGATCAGTCAGAGGATTCTGTCTGGTAGACTCTTTGGCACAGATGTCAAAGTGGCCTGGTCTTACCCTGTCCAGGACTGAATGCTGAGCTGGAGTGGGAGCTTCTTGTCATTTCAAGCATTTCCATGAGTCTGTCCTCTGTTCTCTTGTATCCAAGTGGTTTCTAATAGGAAAGCAGAACAAAAATTGAAAGTATGGTGATTGATTATTTTTACCAATGTTATTTCAATCCACTTTGTTTAATACGAAATTACCTTTATGCTAGTAAGATTTCATATGTGAGGAAATAATGAAAATATTGGGGTTAGGGGATGAGAATATGCAAATCAAACATTTTTGAGCACCAAGACCCGTTTTTTTGTTTTTGTTTTTGTTTTTTTTTTTTTAACTTAAATAATATTAAGTGCCAGAGGACCACCGCTGCCATTCAGCCTCAACAACCTCCAGGTCCAGCCTCCAGGTGGCCCATTTCACCAGGGTGTGTGGGACCACACTGTCCTGGGATGAGAGAACAGTACCCACGGATGTTGACATCTCACAGAGTAGATATTGCCAGTGACAGTAGGGAGCTATTGGCACATGAGGAAGGGAAGAGCTCTCAGGATGGGAAGAGGGGGCCGCTTCGAGACTCATTGGGTATGGCACGAGGCTGCTGGGTGTGGTGTTGGCCTGGGCCCACTGAGTGGGGCAGATCCGTGGTCTGTGTTTCTGTACCCTCCTCTGTAGCCTGTGTTGGCAGCAGATCAGGGAATTGCGATCAGAAGTGCTCCCAGTAACACAGGCACCAGCCCCCAGAGTGTGTGCCTATCCGTTTCCCCACCTGGCCTGACTTAGTGCCTGTCTTGCCTCAGGGCTGAGACCCTACAATCTCTGATGAGGGTGTCTGTGGTCCAGATCCAACCTGCATGGCCAACATGCTCAGACCTTCAGCTGGGTCCTAGGCTGCTGCAACCCAACTCTGTTAACTGGGTGGCCGACAACAGAGGAAGTGTCTTCCGTTGAGCTCCAGAGGCTCAACACAGTAGGTGTTGGGCTGTCCCAGTGCCATAACCCCTCCCAGGTTTCAAGGGGACTGTCTCCCCAACTCTCCCAGCCCTTGCCCACTCTCCTATTGCTGCCCACGATCTGTGGTTCCCATATGGGCATCCCGCCCTCGCTCCAACCTCACATATCCGGTATCCCCCAGTCTCCCTGGTATCTGGGTCCAGACTCTCCTCTTCCTACAAGAATATCAGATATTGGATTTGGTCCCAGTTGATGCTGTGTTCCATCATGTGAGCTCTTAGCTTCATCACTGTGCAAAGACTCTTTTCCCACACAAGTTCGCACGACTTTTGGCTGGCTAAGAATTTTCAGGCGACACTTTTCTAATGAGTACACTTTCCTTCCTTCCGATCTCCCACCAGTGAGCATTCCTCGCACCCTTGTCCTAGTTCCTTTATGGCAGTTTCCCTCCTTATGGCTGAGAGGACCTAGTGACCCCTGAATTCACACGTTCTCCTTAATCACCAACACACTGCAGAATTCTCCAGGGGGCCATATATGCTCCTGGAAGTTGGTGTTGGAAATAGTTCTCCATCCATTAATCACTCCCTCACTCACTAATGTCCTTGTGTCCTTGAGAAAGGCTCTCCCTTTCCTGGTTTTCCTGAATAGAAATCCTCTTGCCTCTTGGGTGAATAGGGTTATGGGTTGTGCAGAGGGTGTTGGTCCACTGAGCATCTTAGAGACTGTCCTTTATGGAGCCTAATGATCCTCACTGGGGAATGAGGCCAGGGTCCTAACTGTGGTTAGTTAGAGAGGGAAAGAAGGACGAGGGAAACTCAGATGTCCCTTCATGGCCCCTGGAGTTAGAGGACTTACCCCTTTGCACCTGGGATCAGGAGACCTCATTTCCTCGAGGACACGCACACTCAGACGTTAATCTTGAGTGTGGGTTCCTTTCTGGGGTCCAGGGCTGTTGTTAGCCACCAGGAATGACAGTGCTCTCCATGCTGAGTGGAGCCATTTTTGCCAGGAAAGAGAGCCCATGGTCACGCCTTGTGCAAAGCATCCCACGCCAGGGGCTCCCATGCCTACATTCCTGTCCTGAAAGGAAGCCACTCAGAGGCAAGGTGGGTCCAACCACCTCCCATGTGTTCACTCATCACTGTGTTCCAGCAGTCACCCCAGTGAACAGTCCTGATGGGATTGGATGTGGCTCAGAATGTCACCCTCATGAGCTCTACCCTGCCACAGCTGCAGTTCTGCAGTGGGAGAAACTCAAAACCTCAAAACACATGCACATGAAAGAAAAGAGCAAGAGCCAGAGCCCAAACAGGCCAGGTGTGGCAAAGACAGCTGGAGTGCCTAGGTTGGGACTCAGAATTATGTCAGTGGGGTGGCATTGCTGCTGGCACCAGCATGATAACCGAGAGCCAGCCCTGCTCATTTTGGGGAGCAGTGTGTTGGGGAAGGCAGCAGAAATTGAGAGGCAGGATTGAGTTTGACCCTAGGAGGAGGTTGGGTAAGAGGCCAGTGTGGGTAGGAGAGCCTGGGCAGATAGACAGAGGCCAGGGCACACCCCAAAGCCTGGAGACTGCACTTGATGTCCAGGGTTGTGAAACACCACTTCCCCTCTTACTCACAACTGAGAGCAAGGGGCATTGATGAGTTCAGTTTGTGTGCGGCTGCATCCAAGGTGGCTCGGCTAGGAACCTCTGTTTCCTTGACTCAGGAGGCTGGGAGTCCAGGCTCCACTGAGGCTCGGCTGGGAGGATCGGAGTCTGAGTTTATGCCTGTGTTCCCTGTAGGATCCATGTTGGCTGAGCCTCAGTGTTTTTGTAATGAGAGGATGGGTGACCGTCATGTCTTTATCACAGGACACACTTGCTAAATGGATTTGTTTGCTCTGAGGAGGAAAGAGAGAGGGGGGAGTGGTGCTGGAGACAGGGATGCAGACAGGGGTCATGGACTTGGCATAACTCAGTCTTGGAGGTGATATCCCATCACCTGTACCCACTTCAATTCCCATGAATCCAGAGGCTGAGCCCCCTTGAGGTGAGGGGTGAACCGGTTCTGGGCAGCAGGATGCTGTGGTACCTCGGAGTCTCTGTGAGACCCCAACACTAGACACACTTGGCCCTTTTGAAATCTTAGGAGAAGCCTTGGGAAGTTGTATGGCAGAGGGGAGCAGCCTCTGCATCTCAGTCCCCTCCAACTTGCCATGGTGTAGAGAGGGAACTGCAGCCACGATGGGACGGACATTGGCCATGTCCCTGTGTGGGACACAGGCCTGATGGAGTTAGGGTGCATTCTTTGTCTCTCCCTTTCTTGTGATTATCCCATCTCTACATTTGTGCTTTAGCCACCTGTGAGTCCCATCTCTGGTTTCAGAGAGAACAGAGGGTGTTATGGGCCAATAGACACAATAAACCCTAGAGATTAGATGCTACCCTACTTTCCAGAAAAGACTGGGCACACCATGAGTTGCACAATGATGGGACCAGGGTCCAAAAGCTGCTGAGAGGGAAGGACTGGTTGTGAATGCATTTTTGAAGGCTCCAAGCTGGAACTCTAGTGGCACCAAGCAGGGGAGATGCTGGTGGGGATGTTTGGGTAGTTGTTGGTGAACACCTGCGCACCTGAGATGGGTAGGCATGGAGGAGAAATCGGCAGCCCATAGGGCTGTTGAAAGTGGTCTTATGTGAAAAGAGGCTCAGGTATGGGCACAGGAAATGACATCATTGCCTTGACAATGGATCAAACAGAACATGGAACCCTGGTATCCAGGCACCCACTTCACTGACCAAGCCATCCGAGCTCACTTGGTTGGAGCCACTGGAGGGAGAAGGATGTTCTCCTGTGGTTGCAGACAATGCCGAGCCTCAGGCTCCCAGGAATCTCAGGGGGGCCAACTAGCCCTTTTGTGGATACACTGGGTGAGGCTTCATCTTAGACGCCACAGCCTCTGGCGATTGTCGCAGAGGAGCTCAAGAGTAACAGTGAGTAGCACAGGGCAGGTGAGCCCAGCAGGCCCTCTAGTCTGATCCCTGATGAATGGCCCAGGACTCCTATTCTGACTCTGTGTGTGTGTGTGTGTGTGTGTGTGTGTGTGTGTGTTTGTACAGATGGGAACTGTCCCATTGTGCTTTGACTCTAGTGTATTGGCACAAGTCATTTTTCTGTTTGTCACCATTTCCATTTTGAACCCACCATTCTTGGTCCCAACCCAGGGTGAAAATGATCAGAACACGGAGGAGCCCTTCAGGGTTCAGAGCCTTGAACCTTACAGGCAGGACCAGCTTAGGAATGAGCTCCTGCCTGTCATTTGTGGGAGGAACCTACATTTCAGCAGCAACATGGGGTTAATCTCCTGGGATTTCATCCCCACCCAGCAGGTGCTGGATCTCTTGTTCCCAAAACAGCCACCTTCTTCAGTCTTTACTCCTGGTGCCACTCCACATCCTCCAAGGGGACAAGAACCTCAGGTTCTGGATGGATGTTGTAGAATGCCCACAGAGCCAACTGCCAGGCTGGGTGGGGTGCAGTTGCTGGGCTTTGCTGATGTTGTCATCCCCCACAGTTCTTGGAACCTTCTGTGGCAGTGGCATCCAGGACCCCAGCAGCTGTGAGTAGCAGCTCCTCACTGCTTCACTCCAGCGAGCAGGTGGAAGACAGCCGCGTTGTTCACGTCCTCCTAGAGGGACAGAGCCTGAGGGAGACAAAGCGCATCCCGGTAAGCCCGACAGCAGGGCTGCCTCCTGGGTGTCCACACAGTGGAAGGCAGGAGACACAGCCAACCCCAGGGCTATGGTGGGAAATAAAGAAGAGAGAGGTCCGTCTTAAGGGCTTGACCTGAGGAGGGAGAGCATCAGCATGCCCAGCTTCAGTGGTGAGTGGGCCTGTGTATTGTGGTTTTGCAGGCCAGAAGTGCAGACGGAAGTGCTGTGGACAGATGAAGGCAGAGATATGTCCAGGGTGCAGGCTGCAGTGCCTAGAACTTGGTATTCTCAATGAGTGAAGTTGGAGCAGAGGAGGTGGCAGTGACTTGTCACATGTGTAGGAGGGGATGTGTTCCTGGTGGCAGGGAAGAGACCCTCCTTAGCATGACTAGGTGTAGGAATTTGGGGTCGGGATCACCTGGGGGGTCATGCCAAAGCTTCGGAATGTTAGGCTTTGCATGTATGTAAATACGGAGCTAAAGGGGTTCTTGGCAGAATTTCTATGGATGTGCAGTAGACACGCTAATGCTGCAGGTGTCCAGCTGCAGAGGAGACATGTTCAGTGACTGCCAGTGCTGAGTCAAGTACATCATTACAACCAGACCCGCACCGAGCTTCCAGAGGCCAGGGCCTCTCAAAGCTATCATGAAGCACTCAAGTGCACACTCTTGTATCTGAGTCTGTTTTGTGTCGTGGCAGTCAGGACCCAAATTTTCAGTGCATCTGCCTCTTCCACCCACAAAGGCAGCCTGCATCCCAGATCACACTTGGTGCGCAGATCCCTGGCCCATTGCTCTCATCTCAGTGAGATGAGAGTGTGTCTGTGCATAGGCAGTTTGGTCCTTTGACATGAGTGGAATGTGGCTCCCCAGGGGGAGGGGAGATGGCAGGTACAGGCAGATATTTGTACCAGGATTGTTCTAGTAGCACATTGCAAGAACCCAGGTGGTATATGGAGGACACACTCAGGTAGCAGGATAACAAGATTGTGCCCTTGTATATGTAGCTGAGATTTCTCCTGAATGTTTGACCACAGTCTTCTGGGTAGCTCTTCTAAAAGCCATTCTCTGATGACATTTGTCCCACCCTGATCCAGGTGACCTTTCAGGAGACGGTGACAAGCCTCATTCGCAGGGCCTTGGACCAAAATTCGTTGCAGCATGAGGATGTGGACAACTTTGAGCTGCTGTATATGATGTCTGAGGATGAGAGTAAGTAGGACAATCAGACAGTGGGGAGACATGATCCACAGTGGGCTCAGGATAACTGACAGCCAAGAGAAAGTGGGCCTTGGCCCCAAAATACCAAAGTGTGATGGGCCTGGCGGAGACTCTCAGGGGTTGTGGGTGTTTTGTGGTATAATCCTTGAGTGCCACCTAACAATTCTCTCCACTTCGCTCTGCAGAAATCAAGGTCTCTGACCACTCACTCGTGTGTCTGTCCATGAATCTGGGAATACAATCTTTCATCGTGAGGAAACGCCCCCAGGTCAAGGGAAAGGAGGTAAACACCTACCTTATTCAAGCTGTGCATGTGCTGCCATTCCACTCCGACCTGAGGAAATAAGAAGCCTCAGCACCTGGACATATTTGCTGGAAGCCCATAGAGCCAACTGACAGTCTGGGGTGGCTTTCTGTTTCTGGGTTTGCTGATGTTCCATCCCCCACAGTTCTCAGAATCAACCTGCAAGTCCTCCAGGCCGCTTTCCCACAAGCAGGTGGGAGACACCTGCTTAATTCGTGTCCACTTAGAAACACAAAGTCCAGAGATGGCCAAGAGTGTTCTGGTAAGCCTGGGAGCAGGGGTGTCCCGTGGTGCTTACACCTGGGTGGGGAGCAGACACTGGTCCAATACCATGGACTACTCATGCCCTCTTGAATTTGGAGCTTCTGGATGATCAGGAGGATAGATGGGAATCAAGAAGGGAGAGGTCAGTGTGAAGGGCTGGAGCTGAGATGAGCGAGTGCAGCAGCTTGTCCACTGCCATGTCTGAGGGAGTCTGTGTGTCAGGTGGCAGCATGCAGTCCAGAAGGGCAGGGACAGGTATGGGTGACAGATGAGAATAGGACAGGAACTAGGTTGCAGGTTCCCTTGTATGGGATGCTGACGTCTATGGAGGAGGACAGCAGTGTGAGGTTCTCCATGTTCCTTGAACAAGGAGCTGAGAGAGTCTCTCTGCAGAGTCGATATGGATGTGGAGCAAGCACACTAAATGTCCAGGTAACCCAATGACCACCCTTGCCGGATGAGGTGCCCTCCTACATCCCAGCCAGCACTGAGCCTCTGGAGGCCAGGAGCTCTCGTGGCTATCTTTCAGCTCTCCTGTGTGTGGTCATGTTCCTGGGTCTGTTTTTGGCCCTGGCAATCCAGACCAAAGCCTCTAGGTTTTGTGCCTAGGCCATTCCCAATGCCGCCTGCATCCTCGGGCAGACCTGGGATCTTGGAGGCTATTGTCCCATTCCTCCCAACTTGTGGGATGAGATTGCATCTGTATGCAGGTAGTGGGGTCCTTTCACTCCGAGAGGAGTGCAGCTCCACAAAGAGCAATGGCAGGCCCAGGAAGTCCTATGTACAAGGATTGGGCTAGTAGCCTGTGGGAAGAGCCCACACGATGAGCAGGAGGTCAGCCTCGGGTAGTAGGGTCATGGATGTTGCCCTTGTATTTAGAGTGGAGGTGCCTCCAGAATGCCCCTGCCCACTGTCCTTGAGTAGTCACTTCAAGGCCCATTTCCTGAAGGCCTGTCTCCCATGCTGCTCCAGGTGACCTGCCACGATAGGGCTCCTGTCGTCATCCGCAGCGCCCTCGACCTACACTTCCTTACTGAGGAGAATCCAGAGGATTATGAGCTGGGCCAAATCATCTCTCGCCGTCAGAGTAAGTGAGACAATCAGATAGCAGAGAGCAAGGGTCAGGATGTGGACTCAGGTCAACTCTTAGCAACAAAGAGTAGTCTCTGACCCCCAAGAACACTCCAACAGGTGTGTTGGGTTCGTGCACAAAGCCAACTGCACTTCTGCTGGTGGAAGGTCTTGAGGTCCAATGGTATACCCCGGTGGATATTGCGGCTCCCCACCAGGTGCCCTCCCCTGGACATGAACAGGCATCCAAAGCTGACATCTTTGAGGAGTGAGGAGGAAAGCCTCTCTCCAGGAGCAGTATGTTTTCATGGTCTGGGATAGGAGTGGTTTCAAAGGAACATGGGAATGCATGGGCTAAAGAGGGAACTGGCATTTTGTGGACTGAAGCAGTACTATTGAAAGCCTTCTGTGTGACCAAAAAACCACTGCCTGGGCAGAGCATTGCCAGGATTCTAGCAAGCAGTAACAGGATGAAATTGGGAAGAAAACACAGCCTGGGAGACAGCCTGAATCATCTGTTTTTGCCTAAATTCCATGGTCTTACGCACCTGAGTCCACTAGGCAAGGAGTGATCACAATAGCCAGGTTGTGATCCCTAACTAAAGTCAGATGAGGGCTTCCTGAGCACGTAGCCACAGAGCTCATCTGATAATAATGCCAGCGCTTTTTCGTTGGTTGGTTGGTTGGTTTTTGTGAGCCAAACACCACAGCAGCCATTATCCCAGCCTATGTACCCTGAAGACCACCATCCCTATGAGTTCTAGGATCACTTGTCTCCTATCTTAACCTACTGTTAGGTTAGTAGAGTCTATGGAAGAGGAAGTCTGTCTGGGGCCTTGGTAGCCTAAGAAATTCATAGCAGAGATCTCCACATCCAACCCAGAAGGGATGGAGAACAGGCTCTAGGTTAGAGGAGGGCGACAGGAAACACATGTTCAGAGGAAGGAGAAGCGGCTGTTGTATTCCCCCACTCGGGGTCATGGCACCACTGGGCCATACACCATTTTGGAGGGAAGCAGTCCCTTTGCTGGTCTTTGGAACCATTGTTCTCAGTAGGGCAGTATTTGGAATGTGGCCTCCATTCTCAGAAGCCTGGTTCACATGGAGGCGGGCTCCACCAATGCAGAAGCATGGCTCTAACGTGGTATCCGTGCTGGTCAGCCTGTCCTCACTGTGGCCATACTTGAGGAAAATAACTCAGAGGAGGAATCCTAGGCCTTTTTTCTCTGGGTTTCATAGCTTTCTCTTTGGTTGTGCACTGAGGCTGTCCATAAAGCTCTAGTGTGTGGCAGTGGAGAGCTCCTCAGCCCTTGCCACAAAGGCATAGACTGGGAGAGAGAGAACGAGGCTGGCAGAGAGGGAGAGAGAGAAAGATGGAGAGGGAGGACCTCTCCTTGGAGAATGAGGATTCAGTGGAGCCAACAGGAACAAGGTACTGTTGCCCAGGGCACAACCCTGTTTAGGTCTTACTCCAACCATGCTCAACCTTTCTTCCAGTCCCTCCCACCCCCCAGTAGTGTATTCATCTTGAATGAGAATTTCATGTTGACATCAGAGCACTCACCATCCAATGCTTCCCTCCAAACCCACCTATGAAGATGGCTCATGTGGGGACTGAATCTTCGGCACAGGAGCCTTTTGTGGGAGATTTCAGATGCAAACCCTAGTGGTGTGCTTTGGCAGATGCAAGAGGACCTGAGATATTCTGGAGTCCAAAGCCTTCGGTAGGAACAGACATTAGGTCTGTTGAAGTGCTCTGCCTAGTTCTTCCTCAGGGAGGACTGTGGAGGCTGTCTTTGTTGGTATTGGTGCTGAATTGGAGAGCTCTCAGGTGTGTGGCTCTGGCCTTTTCTGGCACAGGCTCTCAGATGTTGGCGTGTCCTAGGGAGCACCTCCTGAGTGCCACCTTCTTTTTGTACACCCCTCTCTCCCCAGAGCTGAGGATTCCAGCAGAGGCCAACGTATTTGGTGCCAAGAATCCTCACAAAAAATCCAACTTTGTGCTGAGGAAAAGGAGCCTCTCCCAAAAGAATGATGGGTGGATCGAGCCTCAACCTCCCTCTCGTCCTGCAAAGAAGGCTCCTGCCCTCCTGAGGATGCTTGCAAAACCATTCTGTTGCTGTGTGCCTGGGCGGGGCTGAGGCAGCCCAGGAATATTTACATTGATTACTATTTTCTTCAAAGTTTGAATCTATAGTTTGCCATTGTCCTTGACCTTGTTTAGTAACACAGTTGTTACTCTATCCTGTATTTGTTGTTTCCATTAATATATTATTATTATTTTAAAATATATATGTTTTTGTTACCTGATCTACTGTGATGATTTGAGTATACTAAATGTAGCAGTGATTCCTAAAGGACACATCCAAACCAACAGGAAGGAATGCTTCATTCTATCAGCAAGAACTTTGGTTTTTAGGAGTTTGGCAGATGGCATTATCTGAGTCAGTTTTCCAATGGGGGCAATGAAGTATCAGCTATGATGGTACAAACACAAACAAAGACACACAAACACACACAAGAGCACACACACTCACTGAGAGATAGATAGACAGATGGAGTTGGTCTCTGCTGAAATACTTTGGAGACATGGTTCTGATTTCTCCCCTTTTGGAGTATTTTCAATTGCACAAGGTGTCTTGCAAATGAACCCATGTCTGAGGAAGACATGCATGTGTACTTCACATGCCACTTTTCACATAGCAGGAAGGTCATGTAATATTTTTCATGCAGCTGTCTTTTGACTGTGAACCATCCCATGAGGTCAGCTGTGGAATTTTCAACTTGTAGCATCACAATGGGGATCCACTCTTTGGATTTGGGGATATTTCCGATTTTCTTGATTCAGATTGGAATGATATATATATTAGTTTTTGATGAAAATTCTGCATTTGATGGTAATGAATGTCGTGCATCTAGGAATCTGTAGAGTGCAGACAATGAATGGATGCCTACTGTTGTCTGGACTGGTCTGAAAAGTCCTGTAGCATCTGAGCATGTGTGAGGGCTGTACAGGCCTTGCCAAAAGTCCAGGTCAGATGATCCTGCACAAAGCTGAACTCCTAGTGGTCTCCACAACAGTGTAAGGGCCAAGGAGGAACTCACTTCCACACAGAAGTTGGGAAGCTACCTTATGAAGGTGATCATAGATACGGGATTATTAATATATCCAGGTTGGCATCTATTATTTTTTTAGCTTTTGACTTTCGCAGCTGTGGGCATCTTGACAACCATCAACTCCCTGTAAGCACAGACAACTCTATAAGAACCTGAGGATAAATTTCCCTGTGCATGTCCCCTTGTGAAACTGCTTAAGCACCGCCTGGTTTACACACAGGTGGAATTTCTAGGTCAAAGTGTGCATGTTTACTTCTTTGACTAAGCACTGCCAGGTGGCTCTTCTGCATAGCTCTACCTGTGGCCAGGATTGTATTATCTAGCTTTCTAACTTTTGCATGTTGAGTAGATACATAGTGGGAGCACACTGTTTTTGTTGGTATTTTTCTTGGTATCTATTCTGATGCTTTTCACTGGGGGATTTTTTCCTGTGAAAATGGGCTTCCTCTACTTGACCTTATTTTCTTCTTTTTAAAATTTTTTCAATGTGACTTTTTAATTTTAGTTTTATTAAAGACATTGCCCCTTGCTTGCATAGTCTATATCTAAAGCACTAGTCCTTGCTCCAAGGCCCAGCTTGCTCTCAGCTGCCCCAGGAGGGGAACAGTCTTTGGCGGTAGACAAGAGACGCCCCTGCAGGGGGCACAAGTGCTTTGGCCCTCTGGTGTCTTGCCAGCAGTGCTTCCCATGCTCACAGAGGGTTTCAGACACTGAGTCAATGGTTTAGGTGGTCTTTTGTTCAGTCTGATCTCAAATTGAGCTCCTCTGAGAGGTCATATTGAAGTCCTTGTGTGTACCTGACCCATCATTTTAAACAATATTCCAAGTTCACTTTTTGTGTGTAGGTGGGTTCTGGGGATTGAACCCAGGGCCTTGAGCCTGTGAGGCAAGTGACCTACCTGAGCTACACCCTCAGAGACCCCTGTAAAAGTATTTCCCCTTTGCCTCGGGGTCTAAGTTGCCAAGGCTGACCTCAAACGTTCCTCTTGCCTCAGCCTCCCTGGTGGCTGGCATGACAGGCATGCACCTGGGACTGTCACACTCGAGCCTGTGATGGGAACTCATGTGCATCTGTCCAGGGCTGAGCATGGTTAGGCAGAGCTGTGCTCCAGGCTCCCTGCAGGGCTGTGGAGGCTTCTGCTGCCCAGCAGCCCTGGTGCCATGGCCAGGGCTCCTCCCAGCCGAGGGCAGGCAGCTGCCCATTGCTGTAGGCTGACCTTATTTTCTTCTTATGGCACTCGTCCGTTCTCTGGAGTATGTTGTATGGTTTGTCCATTAGGAGTCTAACAGGTCCTCTAGAACCTTCAAACAATTAGTAAAATTCCTGAACAGTAAGTGAGCGCGAGCAGAAATTGGGCTAATATTTTGGGAAGAACAATGTTGGATGATATATTCATGGCTTGAATATGTCATCCAACATGAAGTTATATTTTATTACTTACAAAATAATAAAATAATGAAGCAATACCATGGGCTGAGCTAAAATAGATCCTTAGGATCTTAGGCATTCTGTAATAAATCTGTGTCACTTGAAGTATAGAGTTGATCGACTCTGAGTAATGAAACAGAAGTAAAGGTATCAAAGCCAATGATCATCTGTTTCCAATTTTCTGTGATTTGGTTCAAGTGGTAAAGTGGTGATATTTATTAATAATGGATCGAATAGGTTCATAATTGTTTTAGAGTACAATTAGATGCCTTCAAACTTTAGGCTACATGGGCACATTTGAGAACGGTTCCAGCCATTCTCTCATCCTTTGTGTCATTCCCCTCCTATGTCCTGTGAGACATTTTCTATGTGAGGCTTTAAGAAGAAGAAGAGAATATTCTGTAAAGAAAACCTTGTGATCTGTGCAGTATGAAGTTGAATGGATTCATTCAGAAATCAGAAATTCTATTGAAAGATATTTATTTGCATGAGCCTAATAAAACCTATTTTTAGGCATCCTGGTGAAGACAAGGTTTTATCTTTATGTCTCATTTTCTATGTTTTGTTGTTGTTGTTGTTGTTAGAATGAAATTCATATGTTGCCAGACCATTCTATCAGATGTGTAACTAGATGCCATTTAAATTACCCACTTTTACATGGTAGACAGTTTTTAATGAACACTGCCTGTCTGCACCTTTTTTAAAAACAGGACTGGGATCAGAAGCCCAAATACCAATGGTTAGCTGGAGCATATTTTTCATTTGGCCTATCTGTCAGTATTCCCTGAGGTCATCTGTGCAATCAGCTTCGTTACTCCTGCTCCCTCACTGGATTTCATAGAAACCATATGCTATGTATGAATCAGGGACACCAATCCCACAACATAGCATTCTTGGAATATCCAAAGTCCCACTTTTCACTTCGCCATGCCTGAGATCAGCAGTAATATTTATCAGCAAATGTGAGATTTTCAAAGATCCAATTCTATGTGCTCCTTTCTCATAGAGCCTTAGGCAGGGATATAGCATACATAAATATTAAGTAAAGTCCATAGTTTTTAAAATGTCATCCATTGAATAGTTGACACATGTCTGAGATACTTTTTATTTTGGAGGAGGTATTATTTAATAGGGAATTCCAACAGCTACCTAATAGTGAAATGAGAAGTCTTGCATCCATTTTATTTTGTTTCTGATGATTTTTATGAGTAAGGGTAAGATACTTCCTTGTTCTGATGCAGATGTTGCCCACTTTTGTGAATGGATGCGGGGTGTCACCTACTACTTGCATATCTGCATATTGGGCTTGACACTGCTATCGTACTTGGTAGTTGGCAAAAAGTCAATACTGAAGTTAAGCTCTTGTGTTCTAGCAGCAGAGCTGAAGATCCTTGATGTGCCACCTTCTGCAATCCATGCTGCTCTCTTCATGTTCCTTATTGACTTCCTGGTGATGAGCATCATGGTCTCCTGGTCTTGAGAATGGCCAAGCATTGCTCTGTGAATGTGGAAGATGGGCATGTGGAAGGCTCCAGGGAGGAGGGATCATTGAACATGTACTCGAATCCATGTGCCTGTTGAATGACCTGTTTTTTTTATTTTTGGGTTTTAAGGGAGACACTGCCCTAAAACACTTCTGTGCAGCTGGGGATGCAGGCTTCTGCTTCACCTTGCAGGAAGCATTAACGAATCCTTTCCAGAAGACATGAGAAGAGAGAAGTGAGCCTCTGGTATCATGCAGGTTCCTTGCATTGCCCATGGGCTAGAAGAGAGAAGAGTTGCTTCATGAGATTTGATCCCCTTTTTCCTGAAAAGTTCCACACAGAGTTGAGTCCCCAGCATGTTTAGAAATCATTTCAGACACCTTTCTGGACGGAATTGAATCAGAGCCCCTGATGATGTGGAAGAGCTAAAGATGGGTTTGCTATGAATTTTCTATTTCATTCATCAGGGCCTGAGTCAAGTCAGTCATTGTGCTGTCAACACATGAGCTGCTGGTCAAATGTGAGGAAGTGGTCTTGCTTTATGAAAACACCACCCTGATTCAGTGAGCCAGAGGCAGCCTGCAGTCCCTGTTTTCCTGTAAAGGCAGATTGCTGTGGATGGCCTCTGGCCTCGTCATGCAGCCCTGCTCAGAGTAGGGGATTGAGGGACCAGGCAGATCCCTAGTTCCTTTTGACCTTTATTGCCATTGGGCCACCCCAGGGTCCTTGGACTCTACCTGGTCTTCTGGCCTGGGTCAGGGGATGTGAAGTTTGGAATCCCCCTCTGTGGCAGGATCCCAGCCCCCCAGCCACTTGAGGTCAGCACATCCTTCCCTAATTGTGTTAGAGTTGGAGACTTCTCCCACCCATCCTCATCCATGCTCATCCCACATTTTGTAGCTTGGCACCTGAGGACCTTTATTCATTGACTTAGTTGTTAGTGATGATGGTTACTAAGTGACTCTTTCAAGTCACATCACTTGCATGGTAGGGCTAGAGCATGGATCTTCCTAATTGATTTCATGGGACTCTCTCATGGAAACTGTGACTGCTTCCTAAACACACACTCTACATTTGGAGTGTCAAAATTCTTGCCACTGCCTCCTTGGCAAGTGTATCTTGTCTTCTACGTGGGAATTTCACAAATATTTTCCTTTGGTTTGTGGAGGTCATGCAGAAGGGATTTCATTTGAAATAGCCCAAACAAGAAATACCAGTTGTCTTTTTCGCACATGGATGTGTGTAGTGAACACCCCTTTCTGTGTGCTTGCATGAGTTACTCCTTTGAATTTGTTGAAGAATGGTTGGCTGGGGAGCAAGTTAACGAGAGATGGATATCAATGGTTGTCAAGTATTCTGACGTGAAGAATGTATTGAGGATGTGAAGGCTTTTCTAGCCAGTTCCTATGGCTCAGTCAGGGATCAGTCAGAGGATTCTGTCTGGTAGACTCTTTGGCACAGATGTCAAAGTGGCCTGGTCTTACCCTGTCCAGGACTGAATGCTGAGCTGGAGTGGGAGCTTCTTGTCATTTCAAGCATTTCCATGAGTCTGTCCTCTGTTCTCTTGTATCCAAGTGGTTTCTAATAGGAAAGCAGAACAAAAATTGAAAGTATGGTGATTGATTATTTTTACCAATGTTATTTCAATCCACTTTGTTTAATACGAAATTACCTTTATGCTAGTAAGATTCATATGTGAGGAAATAATGAAAATATTGGGGTTAGGGGATGAGAATATGCAAATCAAACATTTTTGAGCACCAAGACCCGTTTTTTGTTTTTTTTTTTTTTTTTTTTAACTTAAATAATATTAAGTGCCAGAGGACCACCGCTGCCATTCAGCCTCAACAACCTCCAGGTCCAGCCTCCAGGTGGCCCATTTCACCAGGGTGTGTGGGACCACACTGTCCTGGGATGAGAGAACAGTACCCACGGATGTTGACATCTCACAGAGTAGATATTGCCAGTGACAGTAGGGAGCTATTGGCACATGAGGAAGGGAAGAGCTCTCAGGATGGGAAGAGGGGGCCGCTTCGAGACTCATTGGGTATGGCACGAGGCTGCTGGGTGTGGTGTTGGCCTGGGCCCACTGAGTGGGGCAGATCCGTGGTCTGTGTTTCTGTACCCTCCTCTGTAGTCTGTGTTGGCAGCAGATCAGGGAATTGCGATCAGAAGTGCTCCCAGTAACACAGGCACCAGCCCCCAGAGTGTGTGCCTATCCGTTTCCCCACCTGGCCTGACTTAGTGCCTATCTTGCCTCAGGGCTGAGACCCTACAATCTCTGATGAGGGAGTCTGTGGTCCAGATCCAACCTGCATGACCAACATGCTCAGACCTTCAGCTGGGTCCTAGGCTGCTGCAACCAAACTCTGTTAACTGGGTGGCCGACAACAGAGGAAGTGTCTTCCGTTGAGCTCCAGAGGCTCAACACAGTAGGTGTTGGGCTGTCCCAGTGCCATAACCCCTCCCAGGTTTCAAGGGGACTGTCTCCCCAACTCTCCCAGCCCTTGCCCACTCTCCTATTGCTGCCCACGATCTGTGGTTCCCATATGGGCATCCCGCCCTGGCTCCAACCTCACATATCCGGTATCCCCCAGTCTCCCTGGTATCTGGGTCCAGACTCTCCTCTTCCTACAAGAATATCAGATATTGGATTTGGTCCCAGTTGATGCTGTGTTCCATCATGTGAGCTCTTAGCTTCATCACTGTGCAAAGACTCTTTTCCCACACAAGTTCGCACGACTTTTGGCTGGCTAAGAATTTTCAGGCGACACTTTTCTAATGAGTACACTTTCCTTCCTTCCGATCTCCCACCAGTGAGCATTCCTCGCACCCTTGTCCTAGTTCCTTTATGGCAGTTTCCCTCCTTATGGCTGAGAGGACCTAGTGACCCCTGAATTCACACGTTCTCCTTAATCACCAACACACTGCAGAATTCTCCAGGGGGCCATATATGCTCCTGGAAGTTGGTGTTGGAAATAGTTCTCCATCCATTAATCACTCCCTCACTCACTAATGTCCTTGTGTCCTTGAGAAAGGCTCTCCCTTTCCTGGTTTTCCTGAATAGAAATCCTCTTGCCTCTTGGGTGAATAGGGTTATGGGTTGTGCAGAGGGTGTTGGTCCACTGAGCATCTTAGAGACTGTCCTTTATGGAGCCTAATGATCCTCACTGGGGAATGAGGCCAGGGTCCTAACTGTGGTTAGTTAGAGAGGGAAAGAAGGACAAGGGAAACTCAGATGTCCCTTCATGGCCCCTGGAGTTAGAGGACTTACCCCTTTGCACCTGGGATCAGGAGACCTCATTTCCTCGAGGACACGCACACTCAGACGTTAATCTTGAGTGTGGGTTCCTTTCTGGGGTCCAGGGCTGTTGTTAGCCACCAGGAATGACAGTGCTCTCCATGCTGAGTGGAGCCATTTTTGCCAGGAAAGAGAGCCCATGGTCACGCCTTGTGCAAAGCATCCCACGCCAGGGGCTCCCATGCCTACATTCCTGTCCTGAAAGGAAGCCACTCAGAGGCAAGGTGGGTCCAACCACCTCCCATGTGTTCACTCATCACTGTGTTCCAGCAGTCACCCCAGTGAACAGTCCTGATGGGATTGGATGTGGCTCAGAATGTCACCCTCATGAGCTCTACCCTGCCACAGCTGCAGTTCTGCAGTGGGAGAAACTCAAAACCTCAAAACACATGCACATGAAAGAAAAGAGCAAGAGCCAGAGCCCAAACAGGCCAGGTGTGGCAAAGACAGCTGGAGTGCCTAGGTTGGGACTCAGAATTATGTCAGTGGGGTGGCATTTCTGCTGGCACCAGCATGATAACCGAGAGCCAGCCCTGCTCATTTTGGGGAGCAGTGTGTTGGGGAAGGCAGCAGAAATTGAGAGGCAGGATTGAGTTTGGCCCTAGGAGGAGGTTGGGTAAGAGGCCAGTGTGGGTTGGAGAGCCTGGGCAGATAGAGGCCAGGGCACACCCCAAAGCCTGGAGACTGCACTTGATGTCCAGGGTTGTGAAACACCACTTCCCCTCTTACTCACAACTGAGAGCAAGGGGCATTGATGAGTTCAGTTTGTGTGCGGCTGCATCCAAGGTGGCTCGGCTAGGAACCTCTGTTTCCTTGACTCAGGAGGCTGGGAGTCCAGGCTCCACTGAGGCTCGGCTGGGAGGATCGGAGTCTGAGTTTATGCCTGTGTTCCCTGTAGGATCCATGTTGGCTGAGCCTCAGTGTTTTTGTAATGAGAGGATGGGTGACCGTCATGTCTTTATCACAGGACACACTTGCTAAATGGATTTGTTTGCTCTGAGGAGGAAAGAGAGAGGGGGGAGTGGTGCTGGAGACAGGGATGCAGACAGGGGTCATGGACTTGGCATAACTCAGTCTTGGAGGTGATATCCCATCACCTGTACCCACTTCAATTCCCATGAATCCAGAGGCTGAGCCCCCTTGAGGTGAGGGGTGAACCGGTTCTGGGCAGCAGGATGCTGTGGTACCTCGGAGTCTCTGTGAGACCCCAACACTAGACACACTTGGCCCTTTTGAAATCTTAGGAGAAGCCTTGGGAAGTTGTATGGCAGAGGGGAGCAGCCGCTGCATCTCAGTCCCCTCCAACTTGCCATGGTGTAGAGAGGGAACTGCAGCCACGATGGGACGGACATTGGCCATGTCCCTGTGTGGGACACAGGCCTGATTGAGTTAGGGTGCATTCTTTGTCTCTCCCTTTCTTGTGATTATCCCATCTCTACATTTGTGCTTTAGCCACCTGTGAGTCCCATCTCTGGTTTCAGAGAGAACAGAGGGTGTTATGGGCCAATAGACACAATAAACCCTAGAGATTAGATGCTACCCTACTTTCCAGAAAAGACTGGGCACACCATGAGTTGCACAATGATGGGACCAGGGTCCAAAAGCTGCTGAGAGGGAAGGACTGGTTGTGAATGCATTTTTGAAGGCTCCAAGCTGGAACTCTAGTGGCACCAAGCAGGGCAGATGCTGGTGGGGATGTTTGGGTAGTTGTTGGTGAACACCTGCGCACCTGAGATGGGTAGGCATGGAGGAGAAATCGGCAGCCCATAGGGCTGTTGAAAGTGGTCTTATGTGAAAAGAGGCTCAGGTATGGGCACAGGAAATGACATCATTGCCTTGACAATGGATCAAACAGAACATGGAACCCTGGTATCCAGGCACCCACTTCACTGACCAAGCCATCCGAGCTCACTTGGTTGGAGCCACTGGAGGGAGAAGGATGTTCTCCTGTGGTTGCAGACAATGCCGAGCCTCAGGCTCCCAGGAATCTCAGGGGGGCCAACTAGCCCTTTTGTGGATACACTGGGTGAGGCTTCATCTTAGACGCCAGAGCCTCTGGCGATTGTCGCAGAGGAGCTCAAGAGTAACAGTGAGTAGCACAGGGCAGGTGAGCCCAGCAGGCCCTCTAGTCTGATCCCTGATGAATGGCCCAGGACTCCTATTCTGACTCTGTGTGTGTGTGTGTGTGTGTGTGTGTGTGTGTGTGTGTGTGTGTGTGTGTGTTTGTACTGATGGGAACTGTCCCATTGTGCTTTGACTCTAGTGTATTGGCACAAGTCATTTTTCTGTTTGTCACCATTTCCATTTTGAACCCACCATTCTTGGTCCCAACCCAGGGTGAAAATGATCAGAACACGGAGGAGCCCTTCAGGGTTCAGAGCCTTGAACCTTACAGGCAGGACCAGCTTAGGAATGAGCTCCTGCCTGTCATTTGTGGGAGGAACCTACATTTCAGCAGCAACATGGGGTTAATCTCCTGGGATTTCATCCCCACCCAGCAGGTGCTGGATCTCTTGTTCCCAAAACAGCCACCTTCTTCAGTCTTTACTCCTGGTGCCACTCCACATCCTCCAAGGGGACAAGAACCTCAGGTTCTGGATGGATGTTGTAGAATGCCCACAGAGCCAACTGCCAGGCTGGGTGGGGTGCAGTTGCTGGGCTTTGCTGATGTTGTCATCCCCCACAGTTCTTGGAACCTTCTGTGGCAGTGGCATCCAGGACCCCAGCAGCTGTGAGTAGCAGCTCCTCACTGCTTCACTCCAGCGAGCAGGTGGAAGACAGCCACGTTGTTCACGTCCTCCTAGAGGGACAGAGCCTGAGGGAGACAAAGCGCATCCCGGTAAGCCCGACAGCAGGGCTGCCTCCTGGGTGTCCACACAGTGGAAGGCAGGAGACACAGCCAACCCCAGGGCTATGGTGGGAAATAAAGAAGAGAGAGGTCCGTCTTAAGGGCTTGACCTGAGGAGGGAGAGCATCAGCATGCCCAGCTTCAGTGGTGAGTGGGCCTGTGTATTGTGGGTTTTGCAGGCCAGAAGTGCAGACGGAAGTGCTGTGGACAGATGAAGGCAGAGATATGTCCAGGGTGCAGGCTGCAGTGCCTAGAACTTGGTATTCTCAATGAGTGAAGTTGGAGCAGAGGAGGTGGCAGTGACTTGTCACATGTGTAGGAGGGGATGTGTTCCTGGTGGCAGGGAAGAGAACCTCCTTAGCATGACTAGGTGTAGGAATTTGGGGTCGGGATCACCTGGGGGGTCATGCCAAAGCTTCGGAATGTTAGGCTTTGCATGTACGTAAATACGGAGCTAAAGGGGTTCTTGGCAGAATTTCTATGGATGTGCAGTAGACACGCTAATGCTGCAGGTGTCCAGCTGCAGAGGAGACATGTTCAGTGACTGCCAGTGCTGAGTCAAGTACATCATTACAACCAGACCCGCACCGAGCTTCCAGAGGCCAGGGCCTCTCAAAGCTATCATGAAGCACTCAAGTGCACACTCTTGTATCTGAGTCTGTTTTGTGTCGTGGCAGTCAGGACCCAAATTTTCAGTGCATCTGCCACTTCCACCCACAAAGGCAGCCTGCATCCCAGATCACACTTGGTGCGCAGATCCCTGGCCCATTGCTCTCATCTCAGTGAGATGAGAGTGTGTCTGTGCATAGGCAGTTTGGTCCTTTGACATGAGTGGAATGTGGCTCCCCAGGGGGAGGGGAGATGGCAGGTACAGGCAGATATTTGTACCAGGATTGTTCTAGTAGCACATTGCAAGAACCCAGGTGGTATATGGAGGACACACTCAGGTAGCAGGATAACAAGATTGTGCCCTTGTATATGTAGCTGAGATTTCTCCTGAATGTTTGACCACAGTCTTCTGGGTTGCTCTTCTAAAAGCCATTCTCTGATGACATTTGTCCCACCCTGATCCAGGTGACCTTTCAGGAGACGGTGACAAGCCTCATCCGCAGGGCCTTGGACCAAAATTTGTTGCAGCATGAGGATGTGGACAACTTTGAGCTGCTGTATATGATGTCTGAGGATGAGAGTAGTAGGACAATCAGACAGTGGGGAGACATGATCCACAGTGGGCTCAGGATAACTGACAGCCAAGAGAAAGTGGGCCTTGGCCCCAAAATACCAAAGTGTGATGGGCCTGGCGGAGACTCTCAGTAGTTGTGGGTGTTTTGTGGTATAATCCTTGAGTGCCACCTAACAATTCTCTCCACTTCGCTCTGCAGAAATCAAGGTCTCTGACCACTCACTCGTGTGTCTGTCCATGAATCTGGGAATACAATCTTTCATCGTGAGGAAACGCCCCCAGGTCAAGGGAAAGGAGGTAAACACCTACCTTATTCAAGCTGTGCATGTGCTGCCATTCCACTCCGACCTGAGGAAATAAGAAGCCTCAGCACCTGGACATATTTGCTGGAAGCCCATAGAGCCAACTGACAGTCTGGGGTGGCTTTCTGTTTCTGGGTTTGCTGATGTTCCATCCCCCACAGTTCTCAGAATCAACCTGCAAGTCCTCCAGGCCGCTTTCCCACAAGCAGGTGGGAGACACCTGCTTAATTCGTGTCCACTTAGAAACACAAAGCCCAGAGATGGCCAAGAGTGTTCTGGTAAGCCTGGGAGCAGGGGTGTCCCGTGGTGCTTACACCTGGGTGGGGAGCAGACACTGGTCCAATACCATGGACTACTCATGCCCTCTTGAATTTGGAGCTTCTGGATGATCAGGAGGATAGATGGGAATCAAGAAGGGAGAGGTCAGTGTGAAGGGCTGGAGCTGAGATGAGCGAGTGCAGCAGCTTGTCCACTGCCATGTCTGAGGGAGTCTGTGTGTCAGGTGGCAGCATGCAGTCCAGAAGGGCAGGGACAGGTATGGGTGACAGATGAGAATAGGACAGGAAGTAGGTTGCAGGTTCCCTTGTATGGGATGCTGACGTCTATGGAGGAGGACAGCAGTGTGAGGTTCTCCATGTTCCTTGAACAAGGAGCTGAGAGAGTCTCTCTGCAGAGTCGATATGGATGTGGAGCAAGCACACTAAATGTCCAGGTAACCCAATGACCACCCTTGCCGGATGAGGTGGCCTCCTACATCCCAGCCAGCACTGAGCCTCTGGAGGCCAGGAGCTCTCGTGGCTATCTTTCAGCTCTCCTGTGTGTGGTCATGTTCCTGGGTCTGTTTTTGGCCCTGGCAATCCAGACCAAAGCCTCTAGGTTTTGTGCCTAGGCCATTCCCAATGCCGCCTGCATCCTCGGGCAGACCTGGGATCTTGGAGGCTATTGTCCCATTCCTCCCAACTTGTGGGATGAGATTGCATCTGTATGCAGGTAGTGGGGTCCTTTCACTCCAAGAGGAGTGCAGCTCCACAAAGAGCAATGGCAGGCCCAGGAAGTCCTATGTACAAGGATTGGGCTAGTAGCCTGTGGGAAGAGCCCACACGATGAGCAGGAGGTCAGCCTCGGGTAGTAGGGTCATGGATGTTGCCCTTGTATTTAGAGTGGAGGTGCCTCCAGAATGCCCCTGCCCACTGTCCTTGAGTAGTCACTTCAAGGCCCATTTCCTGAAGGCCTGTCTCCCATGCTGCTCCAGGTGACCTGCCACGATAGGGCTCCTGTCGTCATCCGCAGCGCCCTCGACCTACACTTCCTTACTGAGGAGAATCCAGAGGATTATGAGCTGGGCCAAATCATCTCTCGCCGTCAGAGTAAGTGAGACAATCAGATAGCAGAGAGCAAGGGTCAGGATGTGGACTCAGGTCAACTCTTAGCAACAAAGAGTAGTCTCTGACCCCCAAGAACACTCCAACAGGTGTGTTGGGTTCGTGCACAAAGCCAACTGCACTTCTGCTGGTGGAAGGTCTTGAGGTCCAATGGTATACCCCGGTGGATATTGCGGCTCCCCACCAGGTGTCCTCCCCTGGACATGAACAGGCATCCAAAGCTGACATCTTTGAGGAGTGAGGAGGAAAGCCTCTCTCCAGGAGCAGTATGTTTTCATGGTCTGGGATAGGAGTGGTTTCAAAGGAACATGGGAATGCATGGGCTAAAGAGGGAACTGGCATTTTGTGGACTGAAGCAGTACTATTGAAAGCCTTCTGTGTGACCAAAAAACCACTGCCTGGGCAGAGCATTGCCAGGATTCTAGCAAGCAGTAACAGGATGAAATTGGGAAGAAAACACAGCCTGGGAGACAGCCTGAATCATCTGTTTTTGCATAAATTCCATGGTCTTACGCACCTGAGTCCACTAGGCAAGGAGTGATCACAATAGCCAGGTTGTGATCCCTAACTAAAGTCAGATGAGGGCTTCCTGAGCACGTAGCCACAGAGCTCATCTGATAATAATGCCAGCGCTTTTTCGTTGGTTGGTTGGTTGGTTGGTTTTTGTGAGCCAAACACCACAGCAGCCATTATCCCAGCCTATGTACCCTGAAGACCACCATCCCTATGAGTTCTAGGATCACTTGTCTCCTATCTTAACCTACTGTTAGGTTAGTAGAGTCTATGGAAGAGGAAGTCTGTCTGGGGCCTTGGTAGCCTAAGAAATTCATAGCAGAGATCTCCACATCCAACCCAGAAGGGATGGAGAACAGGCTCTAGGTTAGAGGAGGGCGACAGGAAACACATGTTCAGAGGAAGGAGAAGCGGCTGTTGTATTCCCCCACTCGGGGTCATGGCACCACTGGGCCATACACCATGTTGGAGGGAAGCAGTCCCTTTGCTGGTCTTTGGAACCATTCTTCTCAGTAGGGCAGTATTTGGAATGTGGCCTCCATTCTCAGAAGCCTGGTTCACATGGAGGCGGGCTCCACCAACGCAGAAGCATGGCTCTAACGTGGTATCCGCGCTGGTCAGCCTGTCCTCACTGTGGCCATACTTGAGGAAAATAACTCAGAGGAGGAATCCTAGGCCTTTTTTCTCTGGGTTTCATAGCTTTCTCTTTGGTTGTGCACTGAGGCTGTCCATAAAGCTCTAGTGTGTGGCAGTGGAGAGCTCCTCAGCCCTTGCCACAAAGGCATAGACTGGGAGAGAGAGAACGAGGCTGGCAGAGAGGGAGAGAGAGAAAGATGGAGAGGGAGGACCTCTCCTTGGAGAATGAGGATTCAGTGGAGCCAACAGGAACAAGGTACTGTTGCCCAGGGCACAACCCTGTTTAGGTCTTACTCCAACCATGCTCAACCTTTCTTCCAGTCCCTCCCACCCCCCAGTAGTGTATTCATCTTGAATGAGAATTTCATGTTGACATCAGAGCACTCACCATCCAATGCTTCCCTCCAAACCCACCTATGAAGATGGCTCATGTGGGGACTGAATCTTCGGCACAGGAGCCTTTTGTGGGAGATTTCAGATGCAAACCCTAGTGGTGTGCTTTGGCAGATGCAAGAGGACCTGAGATATTCTGGAGTCCAAAGCCTTCGGTAGGAACAGACATTAGGTCTGTTGAAGTGCTCTGCCTAGTTCTTCCTCAGGGAGGACTGTGGAGGCTGTCTTTGTTGGTATTGGTGCTGAATTGGAGAGCTCTCAGGTGTGTGGCTCTGGCCTTTTCTGGCACAGGCTCTCAGATGTTGGCGTGTCCTAGGGAGCACCTCCTGAGTGCCACCTTCTTTTTGTACACCCCTCTCTCCCCAGAGCTGAGGATTCCAGCAGAGGCCAACGTATTTTATGCCAAGAATCCTCACAAAAAATCCAACTTTGTGCTGAGGAAAAGGAGCCTCTCCCAAAAGAATGATGGGTGAATCCAGCCTCAACCTCCCTCTCGTCCTGCAAAGAAGGCTCCTGCCCTCCTGAGGATGCTTGCAAAACCATTCTGTTGCTGTGTGCCTGGGCGGGGCTGAGGCAGCCCAGGAATATTTACATTGATTACTATTTTCTTCAAAGTTTGAATCTATAGTTTGCCATTGTCCTTGACCTTGTTTAGTAACACAGTTGTTACTCTATCCTGTATTTGTTGTTTCCATTAATATATTATTATTATTTTAAAATATATATGTTTTTGTTACCTGATCTACTGTGATGATTTGAGTATACTAAATGTAGCAGTGATTCCTAAAGGACACATCCAAACCAACAGGAAGGAATGTTTCATTCTATCAGCAAGAACTTTGGTTTTTAGGAGTTTGGCAGATGGCATTATCTGAGTCAGTTTTCCAATGGGGGCAATGAAGTATCAGCTGTGATGGTACAAACACAAACAAAGACACACAAACACACACAAGAGCACACACACTCACTGAGAGATAGATAGACAGATGGAGTTGGTCTCTGCTGAAATACTTTGGAGACATGGTTCTGATTTCTCCCCTTTTGGAGTATTTTCAATTGCACAAGGTGTCTTGCAAATGAACCCATGTCTGAGGAAGACATGCGTGTGTACTTCACATGCCACTTTTCACATAGCAGGAAGGTCATGTAATATTTTTCATGCAGCTTTCTTTTGACTGTGAACCATCCCATGAGGTCAGCTGTGGAATTTTCAACTTGTAGCATCACAATGGGGATCCACTCTTTGGATTTGGGGATATTTCCGATTTTCTTGATTCAGATTGGAATGATACATATATATTAGTTTTTGATGAAAATTCTGCATTTGATGGTAATGAATGTCGTGCATCTAGGAATCTGTAGAGTGCAGACAATGAATGGATGCCTACTGTTGTCTGGACTGGTCTGAAAAGTCCTGTAGCATCTGAGCATGTGTGAGGGCTGTACAGGTCTTGCCAAAAGTCCAGGTCAGATGATCCTGCACAAAGCTGAACTCCTAGTGGTCTCCACAACAGTGTAAGGGCCAAGGAGAAACACACTTCCACACAGAAGTTGGGAAGCTACCTTATGAAGGTGATCATAGATACGGGATTATTAATATATCCAGGTTGGCATCTATTATTTTTTTAGCTTTTGACTTTCGCAGCTGTGGGCATCTTGACAACCATCAACTCCCTGTAAGCACAGACAACTCTATAAGAACCTGAGGATAAATTTCCCTGTGCATGTCCCCTTGTGAAACTGCTTTAGCACCGCCTGGCTTACACACAGGTGGAATTTCTAGGTCAAAGTGTGCATGTTTACTTCTTTGACTAAGCACTGCCAGGTGGCTCTTCTGCATAGCTCTACCTGTGGCCAGGATTGTATTATCTAGCTTTCTAACTTTTGCATGTTGAGTAGATACATAGTGGGAGCACACTGTTTTTGTTGGTATTTTTCTTGGTATCTATTCTGATGCTTTTCACTGGGGGATTTTTTCCTGTGAAAATGGGCTTCCTCTACTTGACCTTATTTTCTTCTTTTTAAAATTTTTTCAATGTGACTTTAATTTTAGTTTTATTAAAGACATTGCCCCTTGCTTGCATAGTCTATATCTAAAGCACTAGTCCTTGCTCCAAGGCCCAGCTTGCTCTCAGCTGCCCCAGGAGGGGAACAGTCTTTGGCGGTAGACAAGAGACGCCCCTGCAGGGGGCACAAGTGCTTTGGCCCTCTGGTGTCTTGCCAGCAGTGCTTCCCATGCTCACAGAGGGTTTCAGACACTGAGTCAATGGTCCAGGTGGTCTTTTGTTCAGTCTGATCTCAAATTGAGCTCCTCTGAGAGGTCATATTGAAGTCCTTGTGTGTACCTGACCCATCATTTTAAACAATATTCCAAGTTCACTTTTTGTGTGTAGGTGGGTTCTGGGGATTGAACCCAGGGCCTTGAGCCTGTGAGGCAAGTGACCTACCTGAGCTACACCCTCAGAGACCCCTGTAAAAGTATTTCCCCTTTGCCTCGGGGTCTAAGTTGCCAAGGCTGACCTCAAACGTTCCTCTTGCCTCAGCCTCCCTGGTGGCTGGCATGACAGGCATGCACCTGGGACTGTCACACTCGAGCCTGTGATGGGAACTCATGTGCATCTGTCCAGGGCTGAGCATGGTTAGGCAGAGCTGTGCTCCAGGCTCCCTGCAGGGCTGTGGAGGCTTCTGCTGCCCAGCAGCCCTGGTGCCATGGCCAGGGCTCCTCCCAGCCGAGGGCAGGCAGCTGCCCATTGCTGTAGGCTGACCTTATTTTCTTCTTATGGCACTCGTCCGTTCTCTGGAGTATGTTGTATGGTTTGTCCATTAGGAGTCTAACAGGTCCTCTAGAACCTTCAAACAATTAGTAAAATTCCTGAACAGTAAGTGAGCGCGCGCAGAAATTGGGCTAATATTTTGGGAAGAACAATGTTGGATGATATATTCATGGCTTGAATATATCATCCAACATGAAGTTATATTTTATTACTTACAAAATAATAAAATAATGAAGCAATACCATGGGCTGAGCTAAAATAGATCCTTAGGATCTTAGGCATTCTGTAATAAATCTGTGTCACTTGAAGTATAGAGTTGATCGACTCTGAGTAATGAAACAGAAGTAAAGGTATCAAAGCCAATGATCATCTGTTTCCAATTTTCTGTGATTTGGTTCAAGTGGTAAAGTGGTGATATTTATTAATAATGGATCGAATAGGTTCATAATTGTTTTAGAGTACAATTAGATGCCTTCAAACTTTAGGCTACATGGGCACATTTGAGAACGGTTCCAGCCATTCTCTCATCCTTTGGGTCATTCCCCTCCTATGTCCTGTGAGACATTTTCTATGTGAGGCTTTAAGAAGAAGAAGAGAATATTCTGTAAAGAAAACCTTGTGATCTGTGCAGTATGAAGTTGAATGGATTCATTCAGAAATCAGAAATTCTATTGAAAGATATTTATTTGCATGAGCCAAATAAAACCTATTTTTAGGCATCCTGGTGAAGACAAGGTTTTATCTTTATGTCTCATTGTCTATGTTTTGTTGTTGTTGTTGTTGTTAGAATGAAATTCATATGTTGCCAGACCATTCTATCAGATGTGTAACTAGATGCCATTTAAATTACCCACTTTTACATGGTAGACAGTTTTTAATGAACACTGCCTGTCTGCACCTTTTTTAAAAACAGGACTGGGATCAGAAGCCCAAATACCAATGGTTAGCTGGAGCATATTTTTCATTTGGCCTATCTGTCAGTATTCCCTGAGGTCATCTGTGCAATCAGCTTCGTTACTCCTGCTCCCTCACTGGATTTCATAGAAACCATATGCTATGTATGAATCAGGGACACCAATCCCACAACATAGCATTCTTGGAATATCCAAAGTCCCACTTTTCACTTCGCCATGCCTGAGATCAGCAGTAATATTTATCAGCAAATGTGAGATTTTCAAAGATCCAATACTATGTGCTCCTTTCTCATAGAGCCTTAGGCAGGGATATAGCATACATAAATATTAAGTAAAGTCCATAGTTTTTAAAATGTCATCCATTGAATAGTTGACACATGTCTGAGATACTTTTTATTTTGGAGGAGGTATTATTTAATAGGGAATTCCAACAGCTACCTAATAGTGAAATGAGAAGTCTTGCATCCATTTTATTTTGTTTCTGATGATTTTTATGAGTAAGGGTAAGATACTTCCTTGTTCTGATGCAGATGTTGCCCACTTTTGTGAATGGATGCGGGGTGTCACCTACTACTTGCATATCTGCATATTGGGCTTGACACTGCTATCGTACTTGGTAGTTGGCAAAAAGTCAATACTGAAGTTAAGCTCTTGTGTTCTAGCAGCAGAGCTGAAGATCCTTGATGTGCCACCTTCTGCAATCCATGCTGCTCTCTTCATGTTCCTTATTGACTTCCTGGTGAGGAGCATCATGGTCTCCTGGTCTTGAGAATGGCCAAGCATTGCTCTGTGAATGTGGAAGATGGGCATGTGGAAGGCTCCAGGGAGGAGGGATCATTGAACATGTACTCGAATCCATGTGCCTGTTGAATGACCTGTTTTTTTATTTTTGGGTTTTAAGGGAGACACTGCCCTAAAACACTTCTGTGCAGCTGGGGATGCAGGCTTCTGCTTCACCTTGCAGGAAGCATTAACGAATCCTTTCCAGAAGACATGAGAAGAGAGAAGTGAGCCTCTGGTATCATGCAGGTTCCTTGCATTGCCCATGGGCTAGAAGAGAGAAGAGTTGCTTCATGAGATTTGATCCCCTTTTTCCTGAAAAGTTCCACACAGAGTTGAGTCCCCAGCATGTTTAGAAATCATTTCAGACACCTTTCTGGACGGAATTGAATCAGAGCCCCTGATGATGTGGAAGAGCTAAAGATGGGTTTGCTATGAATTTTCTATTTCATTCATCAGGGCCTGAGTCAAGTCAGTCATTGTGCTGTCAACACATGAGCTGCTGGTCAAATGTGAGGAAGTGGTCTTGCTTTATGAAAACACCACCCTGATTCAGTGAGCCAGAGGCAGCCTGCAGTCCCTGTTTTCCTGTAAAGGCAGATTGCTGTGGATGGCCTCTGGCCTCGTCATGCAGCCCTGCTCAGAGTAGGGGATTGAGGGACCAGGCAGATCCCTAGTTCCTTTTGACCTTTATTGCCATTGGGCCACCCCAGGGTCCTTGGACTCTACCTGGTCTTCTGGCCTGGGTCAGGGGATGTGAGGTTTGGAATCCCCCTCTGTGGCAGGATCCCAGCCCCCCAGCCACTTGAGGTCAGCACATCCTTCCCTAATTGTGTTAGAGTTGGAGACTTCTCCCACCCATCCTCATCCATGCTCATCCCACATTTTGTAGCTTGGCACCTGAGGACCTTTATTCATTGACTTAGTTGTTAGTGATGATGGTTACTAAGACTAAGTGACTCTTTCAAGTCACATCACTTGCATGGTAGGGCTAGAGCATGGATCTTCCTAATTGATTTCATGGGACTCTCTCATGGAAACTGTGACTGCTTCCTAAACACACACTCTACATTTGGAGTGTCAAAATTCTTGCCACTGCCTCCTTGGCAAGTGTATCTTGTCTTCTACGTGGGAATTTCACAAATATTTTCCTTTGGTTTGT
This sequence comes from Urocitellus parryii, assembly GCF_045843805.1. Classification (NCBI taxonomy): domain Eukaryota; kingdom Metazoa; phylum Chordata; class Mammalia; order Rodentia; family Sciuridae; genus Urocitellus; species Urocitellus parryii. The sequence goes on from NC_135548.1 coordinate 37,383,667, forward strand.
GGAGGTCATGCAGAAGGGATTTCATTTGAAATAGCCCAAACAAGAAATACCAGTTGTCTTTTTTGCACATGGATGTGTGTAGTGAACACCCCTTTCTGTGTGCTTGCATGAGTTACTCCTTTGAATTTGTTGAAGAATGGTTGGCTGGGGAGCAAGTTAACGAGAGATGGATATCAATGGTTGTCAAGTATTCTGACGTGAAGAATGTATTGAGGATGTGAAGGCTTTTCTAGCCAGTTCCTATGGCTCAGTCAGGGATCAGTCAGAGGATTCTGTCTGGTAGACTCTTTGGCACAGATGTCAAAGTGGCCTGGTCTTACCCTGTCCAGGACTGAATGCTGAGCTGGAGTGGGAGCTTCTTGTCATTTCAAGCATTTCCATGAGTCTGTCCTCTGTTCTCTTGTATCCAAGTGGTTTCTAATAGGAAAGCAGAACAAAAATTGAAAGTATGGTGATTGATTATTTTTACCAATGTTATTTCAATCCACTTTGTTTAATACGAAATTACCTTTATGCTAGTAAGATTTCATATGTGAGGAAATAATGAAAATATTGGGGTTAGGGGATGAGAATATGCAAATCAAACATTTTTGAGCACCAAGACCCGTTTTTTGTTTTTGTTTTTGTTTTTTTTTAACTTAAATAATTTTAAGTGCCAGAGGACCACCGCTGCCATTCAGCCTCAACAACCTCCAGGTCCAGCCTCCAGGTGGCCCATTTCACCAGGGTGTGTGGGACCACACTGTCCTGGGATGAGAGAACAGTACCCACGGATGTTGACATCTCACAGAGTAGATATTGCCAGTGACAGTAGGGAGCTATTGGCACATGAGGAAGGGAAGAGCTCTCAGGATGGGAAGAGGGGGCCGCTTCGAGACTCATTGGGTATGGCACGAGGCTGCTGGGTGTGGTGTTGGCCTGGGCCCACTGAGTGGGGCAGATCCGTGGTCTGTGTTTCTGTGCCCTCCTCTGTAGTCTGTGTTGGCAGCAGATCAGGGAATTGCGATCAGAAGTGCTCCCAGTAACACAGGCACCAGCCCCCAGAGTGTGTGCCTATCCGTTTCCCCACCTGGCCTGACTTAGTGCCTGTCTTGCCTCAGGGCTGAGACCCTACAATCTCTGATGAGGGAGTCTGTGGTCCAGATCCAACCTGCATGACCAACATGCTCAGACCTTCAGCTGGGTCCTAGGCTGCTGCAACCAAACTCTGTTAACTGGGTGGCCGACAACAGAGGAAGTGTCTTCCGTTGAGCTCCAGAGGCTCAACACAGTAGGTGTTGGGCTGTCCCAGTGCCATAACCCCTCCCAGGTTTCAAGGGGACTGTCTCCCCAACTCTCCCAGCCCTTGCCCACTCTCCTATTGCTGCCCACGATCTGTGGTTCCCATATGGGCATCCCGCCCTGGCTCCAACCTCACATATCCGGTATCCCCCAGTCTCCCTGGTATCTGGGTCCAGACTCTCCTCTTCCTACAAGAATATCAGATATTGGATTTGGTCCCAGTTGATGCTGTGTTCCATCATGTGAGCTCTTAGCTTCATCACTGTGCAAAGACTCTTTTCCCACACAAGTTCGCACGACTTTTGGCTGGCTAAGAATTTTCAGGCGACACTTTTCTAATGAGTACACTTTCCTTCCTTCCGATCTCCCACCAGTGAGCATTCCTCGCACCCTTGTCCTAGTTCCTTTATGGCAGTTTCCCTCCTTATGGCTGAGAGGACCTAGTGACCCCTGAATTCACACGTTCTCCTTAATCACCAACACACTGCAGAATTCTCCAGGGGGCCATATATGCTCCTGGAAGTTGGTGTTGGAAATAGTTCTCCATCCATTAATCACTCCCTCACTCACTAATGTCCTTGTGTCCTTGAGAAAGGCTCTCCCTTTCCTGGTTTTCCTGAATAGAAATCCTCTTGCCTCTTGGGTGAATAGGGTTATGGGTTGTGCAGAGGGTGTTGGTCCACTGAGCATCTTAGAGACTGTCCTTTATGGAGCCTAATGATCCTCACTGGGGAATGAGGCCAGGGTCCTAACTGTGGTTAGTTAGAGAGGGAAAGAAGGACAAGGGAAACTCAGATGTCCCTTCATGGCCCCTGGAGTTAGAGGACTTACCCCTTTGCACCTGGGATCAGGAGACCTCATTTCCTCGAGGACACGCACACTCAGACGTTAATCTTGAGTGTGGGTTCCTTTCTGGGGTCCAGGGCTGTTGTTAGCCACCAGGAATGACAGTGCTCTCCATGCTGAGTGGAGCCATTTTTGCCAGGAAAGAGAGCCCATGGTCACGCCTTGTGCAAAGCATCCCACGCCAGGGGCTCCCATGCCTACATTCCTGTCCTGAAAAGAAGCCACTCAGAGGCAAGGTGGGTCCAACCACCTCCCATGTGTTCACTCATCACTGTGTTCCAGCAGTCACCCCAGTGAACAGTCCTGATGGGATTGGATGTGGCTCAGAATGTCACCCTCATGAGCTCTACCCTGCCACAGCTGCAGTTCTGCAGTGGGAGAAACTCAAAACCTCAAAACACATGCACATGAAAGAAAAGAGCAAGAGCCAGAGCCCAAACAGGCCAGGTGTGGCAAAGACAGCTGGAGTGCCTAGGTTGGGACTCAGAATTATGTCAGTGGGGTGGCATTGCTGCTGGCACCAGCATGATAACCGAGAGCCAGCCCTGCTCATTTTGGGGAGCAGTGTGTTGGGGAAGGCAGCAGAAATTGAGAGGCAGGATTGAGTTTGGCCCTAGGAGGAGGTTGGGTAAGAGGCCAGTGTGGGTTGGAGAGCCTGGGCAGATAGACAGAGGCCAGGGCACACCCCAAAGCCTGGAGACTGCACTTGATGTCCAGGGTTGTGAAACACCACTTCCCCTCTTACTCACAACTGAGAGCAAGGGGCATTGATGAGTTCAGTTTGTGTGCGGCTGCATCCAAGGTGGCTCGGCTAGGAACCTCTGTTTCCTTGACTCAGGAGGCTGGGAGTCCAGGCTCCACTGAGGCTCGGCTGGGAGGATCGGAGTCTGAGTTTATGCCTGTGTTCCCTGTAGGATCCATGTTGGCTGAGCCTCAGTGTTTTTGTAATGAGAGGATGGGTGACCGTCATGTCTTTATCACAGGACACACTTGCTAAATGGATTTGTTTGCTCTGAGGAGGAAAGAGAGAGGGGGGAGTGGTGCTGGAGACAGGGATGCAGACAGGGGTCATGGACTTGGCATAACTCAGTCTTGGAGGTGATATCCCATCACCTGTACCCACTTCAATTCCCATGAATCCAGAGGCTGAGCCCCCTTGAGGTGAGGGGTGAACCGGTTCTGGGCAGCAGGATGCTGTGGTACCTCGGAGTCTCTGTGAGACCCCAACACTAGACACACTTGGCCCTTTTGAAATCTTAGGAGAAGCCTTGGGAAGTTGTATGGCAGAGGGGAGCAGCCTCTGCATCTCAGTCCCCTCCAACTTGCCATGGTGTAGAGAGGGAACTGCAGCCACGATGGGACGGACATTGGCCATGTCCCTGTGTGGGACACAGGCCTGATTGAGTTAGGGTGCATTCTTTGTCTCTCCCTTTCTTGTGATTATCCCATCTCTACATTTGTGCTTTAGCCACCTGTGAGTCCCATCTCTGGTTTCAGAGAGAACAGAGGGTGTTATGGGCCAATAGACACAATAAACCCTAGAGATTAGATGCTACCCTACTTTCCAGAAAAGACTGGGCACACCATGAGTTGCACAATGATGGGACCAGGGTCCAAAAGCTGCTGAGAGGGAAGGACTGGTTGTGAATGCATTTTTGAAGGCTCCAAGCTGGAACTCTAGTGGCACCAAGCAGGGCAGATGCTGGTGGGGATGTTTGGGTAGTTGTTGGTGAACACCTGCGCACCTGAGATGGGTAGGCATGGAGGAGAAATCGGCAGCCCATAGGGCTGTTGAAAGTGGTCTTATGTGAAAAGAGGCTCAGGTATGGGCACAGGAAATGACATCATTGCCTTGACAATGGATCAAACAGAACATGGAACCCTGGTATCCAGGCACCCACTTCACTGACCAAGCCATCCGAGCTCACTTGGTTGGAGCCACTGGAGGGAGAAGGATGTTCTCCTGTGGTTGCAGACAATGCCGAGCCTCAGGCTCCCAGGAATCTCAGGGGGGCCAACTAGCCCTTTTGTGGATACACTGGGTGAGGCTTCATCTTAGACGCCAGAGCCTCTGGCGATTGTCGCAGAGGAGCTCAAGAGTAACAGTGAGTAGCACAGGGCAGGTGAGCCCAGCAGGCCCTCTAGTCTGATCCCTGATGAATGGCCCAGGACTCCTATTCTGACTCTGTGTGTGTGTGTGTGTGTGTGTGTGTGTGTGTGTGTTTGTACTGATGGGAACTGTCCCATTGTGCTTTGACTCTAGTGTATTGGCACAAGTCATTTTTCTGTTTGTCACCATTTCCATTTTGAACCCACCATTCTTGGTCCCAACCCAGGGTGAAAATGATCAGAACACGGAGGAGCCCTTCAGGGTTCAGAGCCTTGAACCTTACAGGCAGGACCAGCTTAGGAATGAGCTCCTGCCTGTCATTTGTGGGAGGAACCTACATTTCAGCGGCAACATGCGGTTAATCTCCTGGGATTTCATCCCCACCCAGCAGGTGCTGGATCTCTTGTTCCCAAAACAGCCACCTTCTTCAGTCTTTACTCCTGGTGCCACTCCACATCCTCCAAGGGGACAAGAACCTCAGGTTCTGGATGGATGTTGTAGAATGCCCACAGAGCCAACTGCCAGGCTGGGTGGGGTGCAGTTGCTGGGCTTTGCTGATGTTGTCATCCCCCACAGTTCTTGGAACCTTCTGTGGCAGTGGCATCCAGGACCCCAGCAGCTGTGAGTAGCAGCTCCTCACTGCTTCACTCCAGCGAGCAGGTGGAAGACAGCCGCGTTGTTCACGTCCTCCTAGAGGGACAGAGCCTGAGGGAGACAAAGCTCATCCCGGTAAGCCCGACAGCAGGGCTGCCTCCTGGGTGTCCACACAGTGGAAGGCAGGAGACACAGCCAACCCCAGGCTATGGTGGGAAATAAAGAAGAGAGAGGTCCGTCTTAAGGGCTTGACCTGAGGAGGGAGAGCATCAGCATGCCCAGCTTCAGTGGTGAGTGGGCCTGTGTATTGTGGGTTTTGCAGGCCAGAAGTGCAGACGGAAGTGCTGTGGACAGATGAAGGCAGAGATATGTCCAGGGTGCAGGCTGCAGTGCCTAGAACTTGGTATTCTCAATGAGTGAAGTTGGAGCAGAGGAGGTGGCAGTGACTTGTCACATGTGTAGGAGGGGATGTGTTCCTGGTGGCAGGGAAGAGAACCTCCTTAGCATGACTAGGTGTAGGAATTTGGGGTCGGGATCACCTGGGGGGTCATGCCAAAGCTTCGGAATGTTAGGCTTTGCATGTATGTAAATACGGAGCTAAAGGGGTTCTTGGCAGAATTTCTATGGATGTGCAGTAGACACGCTAATGCTGCAGGTGTCCAGCTGCAGAGGAGACATGTTCAGTGACTGCCAGTGCTGAGTCAAGTACATCATTACAACCAGACCCGCACCGAGCTTCCAGAGGCCAGGGCCTCTCAAAGCTATCATGAAGCACTCAAGTGCACACTCTTGTATCTGAGTCTGTTTTGTGTCGTGGCAGTCAGGACCCAAGTTTTCAGTGCATCTGCCTCTTCCACCCACAAAGGCAGCCTGCATCCCAGATCACACTTGGTGCGCAGATCCCTGGCCCATTGCTCTCATCTCAGTGAGATGAGAGTGTGTCTGTGCATAGGCAGTTTGGTCCTTTGACATACGTGGAATGTGGCTCCCCAGGGGGAGGGGAGATGGCAGGTACAGGCAGATATTTGTACCAGGATTGTTCTAGTAGCACATTGCAAGAACCCAGGTGGTATATGGAGGACACACTCAGGTAGCAGGATAACAAGATTGTGCCCTTGTATATGTAGCTGAGATTTCTCCTGAATGTTTGACCACAGTCTTCTGGGTAGCTCTTCTAAAAGCCATTCTCTGATGACATTTGTCCCACCCTGATCCAGGTGACCTTTCAGGAGACGGTGACAAGCCTCATCCGCAGGGCCTTGGACCAAAATTCGTTGCAGCATGAGGATGTGGACAACTTTGAGCTGCTGTATATGATGTCTGAGGATGAGAGTAAGTAGGACAATCAGACAGTGGGGAGACATGATCCACAGTGGGCTCAGGATAACTGACAGCCAAGAGAAAGAGGGCCTGGGCCCCAAAATACCAAAGTGTGATGGGCCTGGCGGAGACTCTCAGTAGTTGTGGGTGTTTTGTGGTATAATCCTTGAGTGCCACCTAACAATTCTCTCCACTTCGCTCTGCAGAAATCAAGGTCTCTGACCACTCACTCGTGTGTCTGTCCATGAATCTGGAAATACAATCTTTCATCGTGAGGAAACGCCCCCAGGTCAAGGGAAAGGAGGTAAACACCTACCTTATTCAAGCTGTGCATGTGCTGCCATTCCACTCCGACCTGAGGAAATAAGAAGCCTCAGCACCTGGACATATTTGCTGGAAGCCCATAGAGCCAACTGACAGTCTGGGGTGGCTTTCTGTTTCTGGGTTTGCTGATGTTCCATCCCCCACAGTTCTCAGAATCAACCTGCAAGTCCTCCAGGCCGCTTTCCCACAAGCAGGTGGGAGACACCTGCTTAATTCGTGTCCACTTAGAAACACAAAGTCCAGAGATGGCCAAGAGTGTTCTGGTAAGCCTGGGAGCAGGGGTGTCCCGTGGTGCTTACACCTGGGTGGGGAGCAGACACTGGTCCAATACCATGGACTACTCATGCCCTCTTGAATTTGGAGCTTCTGGATGATCAGGAGGATAGATGGGAATCAAGAAGGGAGAGGTCAGTGTGAAGGGCTGGAGCTGAGATGAGCGAGTGCAGCAGCTTGTCCACTGCCATGTCTGAGGGAGTCTGTGTGTCAGGTGGCAGCATGCAGTCCAGAAGGGCAGGGACAGGTATGGGTGACAGATGAGAATAGGACAGGAAGTAGGTTGCAGGTTCCCTTGTATGGGATGCTGACGTCTATGGAGGAGGACAGCAGTGTGAGGTTCTCCATGTTCCTTGAACAAGGAGCTGAGAGAGTCTCTCTGCAGAGTCGATATGGATGTGGAGCAAGCACACTAAATGTCCAGGTAACCCAATGACCACCCTTGCCGGATGAGGTGCCCTCCTACATCCCAGCCAGCACTGAGCCTCTGGAGGCCAGGAGCTCTCGTGGCTATCTTTCAGCTCTCCTGTGTGTGGTCATGTTCCTGGGTCTGTTTTTGGCCCTGGCAATCCAGACCAAAGCCTCTAGGTTTTGTGCCTAGGCCATTCCCAATGCCACCTGCATCCTCGGGCAGACCTGGGATCTTGGAGGCTATTGTCCCATTCCTCCCAACTTGTGGGATGAGATTGCATCTGTATGCAGGTAGTGGGGTCCTTTCACTCCGAGAGGAGTGCAGCTCCACAAAGAGCAATGGCAGGCCCAGGAAGTCCTATGTACAAGGATTGGGCTAGTAGCCTGTGGGAAGAGCCCACACGATGAGCAGGAGGTCAGCCTCGGGTAGTAGGGTCATGGATGTTGCCCTTGTATTTAGAGTGGAGGTGCCTCCAGAATGCCCCTGCCCACTGTCCTTGAGTAGTCACTTCAAGGCCCATTTCCTGAAGGCCTGTCTCCCATGCTGCTCCAGGTGACCTGCCACGATAGGGCTCCTGTCGTCATCCGCAGCGCCCTCGACCTACACTTCCTTACTGAGGAGAATCCAGAGGATTATGAGCTGGGCCAAATCATCTCTCGCCGTCAGAGTAAGTGAGACAATCAGATAGCAGAGAGCAAGGGTCAGGATGTGGACTCAGGTCAACTCTTAGCAACAAAGAGTAGTCTCTGACCCCCAAGAACACTCCAACAGGTGTGTTGGGTTCGTGCACAAAGCCAACTGCACTTCTGCTGGTGGAAGGTCTTGAGGTCCAATGGTATACCCCGGTGGATATTGCGGCTCCCCACCAGGTGCCCTCCCCTGGACATGAACAGGCATCCAAAGCTGACATCTTTGAGGAGTGAGGAGGAAAGCCTCTCTCCAGGAGCAGTATGTTTTCATGGTCTGGGATAGGAGTGGTTTCAAAGGAACATGGGAATGCATGGGCTAAAGAGGGAACTGGCATTTTGTGGACTGAAGCAGTACTATTGAAAGCCTTCTGTGTGACCAAAAAACCACTGCCTGGGCAGAGCATTGCCAGGATTCTAGCAAGCAGTAACAGGATGAAATTGGGAAGAAAACACAGCCTGGGAGACAGCCTGAATCATCTGTTTTTGCATAAATTCCATGGTCTTACGCACCTGAGTCCACTAGGCAAGGAGTGATCACAATAGCCAGGTTGTGATCCCTAACTAAAGTCAGATGAGGGCTTCCTGAGCACGTAGCCACAGAGCTCATCTGATAATAATGCCAGCGCTTTTTCGTTGGTTGGTTGGTTGGTTTTTGTGAGCCAAACACCACAGCAGCCATTATCCCAGCCTATGTACCCTGAAGACCACCATCCCTATGAGTTCTAGGATCACTTGTCTCCTATCTTAACCTACTGTTAGGTTAGTAGAGTCTATGGAAGAGGAAGTCTGTCTGGGGCCTTGGTAGCCTAAGAAATTCATAGCAGAGATCTCCACATCCAACCCAGAAGGGATGGAGAACAGGCTCTAGGTTAGAGGAGGGCGACAGGAAACACATGTTCAGAGGAAGGAGAAGCGGCTGTTGTATTCCCCCACTCGGGGTCATGGCACCACTGGGCCATACACCATGTTGGAGGGAAGCAGTCCCTTTGCTGGTCTTTGGAACCATTGTTCCCAGTAGGGCAGTATTTGGAATGTGGCCTCCATTCTCAGAAGCCTGGTTCACATGGAGGCGGGCTCCACCAACGCAGAAGCATGGCTCTAACGTGGTATCCGTGCTGGTCAGCCTGTCCTCACTGTGGCCATACTTGAGGAAAATAACTCAGAGGAGGAATCCTAGGCCTTTTTTCTCTGGGTTTCATAGCTTTCTCTTTGGTTGTGCACTGAGGCTGTCCATAAAGCTCTAGTGTGTGGCAGTGGAGAGCTCCTCAGCCCTTGCCACAAAGGCATAGACTGGGAGAGAGAGAACGAGGCTGGCAGAGAGGGAGAGAGAGAAAGATGGAGAGGGAGGACCTCTCCTTGGAGAATGAGGATTCAGTGGAGCCAACAGGAACAAGGTACTGTTGCCCAGGGCACAACCCTGTTTAGGTCTTACTCCAACCATGCTCAACCTTTCTTCCAGTCCCTCCCACCCCCCAGTAGTGTATTCATCTTGAATGAGAATTTCATGTTGACATCAGAGCACTCACCATCCAATGCTTCCCTCCAAACCCACCTATGAAGATGGCTCATGTGGGGACTGAATCTTCGGCACAGGAGCCTTTTGTGGGAGATTTCAGATGCAAACCCTAGTGGTGTGCTTTGGCAGATGCAAGAGGACCTGAGATATTCTGGAGTCCAAAGCCTTCGGTAGGAACAGACATTAGGTCTGTTGAAGTGCTCTGCCTAGTTCTTCCTCAGGGAGGACTGTGGAGGCTGTCTTTGTTGGTATTGGTGCTGAATTGGAGAGCTCTCAGGTGTGTGGCTCTGGCCTTTTCTGGCACAGGCTCTCAGATGTTGGCGTGTCCTAGGGAGCACCTCCTGAGTGCCACCTTCTTTTTGTACACCCCTCTCTCCCCAGAGCTGAGGATTCCAGCAGAGGCCAACGTATTTTATGCCAAGAATCCTCACAAAAAATCCAACTTTGTGCTGAGGAAAAGGAGCCTCTCCCAAAAGAATGATGGGTGGATCGAGCCTCAACCTCTCTCTCGTCCTGCAAAGAAGGCTCCTGCCCTCCTGAGGATGCTTGCAAAACCATTCTGTTGCTGTGTGCCTGGGCGGGGCTGAGGCAGCCCAGGAATATTTACATTGATTACTATTTTCTTCAAAGTTTGAATCTATAGTTTGCCATTGTCCTTGACCTTGTTTAGTAACACAGTTGTTACTCTATCCTGTATTTGTTGTTTCCATTAATATATTATTATTATTTTAAAATATATATGTTTTTGTTACCTGATCTACTGTGATGATTTGAGTATACTAAATGTAGCAGTGATTCCTAAAGGACACATCCAAACCAACAGGAAGGAATGTTTCATTCTATCAGAAAGAACTTTGGTTTTTAGGAGTTTGGCAGATGGCATTATCTGAGTCAGTTTTCCAATGGGGGCAATGAAGTATCAGCTGTGATGGTACAAACACAAACAAAGACACACAAACACACACAAGAGCACACACACTCACTGAGAGATAGATAGACAGATGGAGTTGGTCTCTGCTGAAATACTTTGGAGACATGGTTCTGATTTCTCCCCTTTTGGAGTATTTTCAATTGCACAAGGTGTCTTGCAAATGAACCCATGTCTGAAGAAGACATGCATGTGTACTTCACATGCCACTTTTCAAATAGCAGCAAGGTCATGCAATATTTTTCATGCAGCTGTCTTTTGACTGTGAACCATCCCATGAGGTCAGCTGTGGAATTTTCAACTTGTAGCATCACAATGGGGATCCACTCTTTGGATTTGGGGATATTTCCGATTTTCTTGATTCAGATTGGAATGATATATATATTAGTTTTTGATGAAAATTCTGCATTTGATGGTAATGAATGTCGTGCATCTAGGAATCTGTAGAGTGCAGACAATGAATGGATGCCTACTGTTGTCTGGACTGGTCTGAAAAGTCCTGTAGCATCTGAGCATGTGTGAGGGCTGTACAGGTCTTGCCAAAAGTCCAGGTCAGATGATCCTGCACAAAGCTGAACTCCTAGTGGTCTCCACAACAGTGTAAGGGCCAAGGAGAAACTCACTTCCACACAGAAGTTGGGAAGCTACCTTATGAAGGTGATCATAGATACGGGATTATTAATATATCCAGGTTGGCATCTATTATTTTTTTAGCTTTTGACTTTCGCAGCTGTGGGCATCTTGACAACCATCAACTCCCTGTAAGCACAGACAACTCTATAAGAACCTGAGGATAAATTTCCCTGTGCATGTCCCCTTGTGAAACTGCTTAAGCACCGCCTGGTTTACACACAGGTGGAATTTCTAGGTCAAAGTGTGCATGTTTACTTCTTTGACTAAGCACTGCCAGGTGGCTCTTCTGCATAGCTCTACCTGTGGCCAGGATTGTATTATCTAGCTTTCTAACTTTTGCATGTTGAGTAGATACATAGTGGGAGCACACTGTTTTTGTTGGTATTTTTCTTGGTATCTATTCTGATGCTTTTCACTGGGGGATTTTTTCCTGTGAAAATGGGCTTCCTCTACTTGACCTTATTTTCTTCTTTTTAAAATTTTTTCAATGTGACTTTTTAATTTTAGTTTTATTAAAGACATTGCCCCTTGCTTGCATAGTCTATATCTAAAGCACTAGTCCTTGCTCCAAGGCCCAGCTTGCTCTCAGCTGCCCCAGGAGGGGAACAGTCTTTGGCGGTAGACAAGAGACACCCCTGCAGGGGGCACAAGTGCTTTGGCCCTCTGGTGTCTTGCCAGCAGTGCTTCCCATGCTCACAGAGGGTTTCAGACACTGAGTCAATGGTCCAGGTGGTCTTTTGTTCAGTCTGATCTCAAATTGAGCTCCTCTGAGAGGTCATATTGAAGTCCTTGTGTGTACCTGACCCATCATTTTAAACAATATTCCAAGTTCACTTTTTGTGTGTACGTGGGTTCTGGGGATTGAACCCAGGGCCTTGAGCCTGTGAGGCAAGTGACCTACCTGAGCTACACCCTCAGAGACCCCTGTAAAAGTATTTCCCCTTTGCCTCGGGGTCTAAGTTGCCAAGGCTGACCTCAAACGTTCCTCTTGCCTCAGCCTCCCTGGTGGCTGGCATGACAGGCATGCACCTGGGACTGTCACACTCGAGCCTGTGATGGGAACTCATGTGCATCTGTCCAGGGCTGAGCATGGTTAGGCAGAGCTGTGCTCCAGGCTCCCTGCAGGGCTGTGGAGGCTTCTGCTGCCCAGCAGCCCTGGTGCCATGGCCAGGGCTCCTCCCAGCCGAGGGCAGGCAGCTGCCCATTGCTGTAGGCTGACCTTATTTTCTTCTTATGGCACTCGTCCGTTCTCTGGAGTATGTTGTATGGTTTGTCCATTAGGAGTCTAACAGGTCCTCTAGAACCTTCAAACAATTAGTAAAATTCCTGAACAGTAAGTGAGCGCGCACAGAAATTGGGCTAATATTTTGGGAAGAACAATGTTGGATGATACATTCATGGCTTGAATATATCATCCAACATGAAGTTATATTTTATTACTTACAAAATAATAAAATAATGAAGCAATACCATGGGCTGAGCTAAAGTAGATCCTTAGGATCTTAGGCATTCTGTAATAAATCTGTGTCACTTGAAGTATAGAGTTGATCGACTCTGAGTAATGAAACAGAAGTAAAGGTATCAAAGCCAATGATCATCTGTTTCCAATTTTCTGTGATTTGGTTCAAGTGGTAAAGTGGTGATATTTATTAATAATGGATCGAATAGGTTCATAATTGTTTTAGAGTACAATTAGATGCCTTCAAACTTTAGGCTACATGGGCACATTTGAGAACGGTTCCAGCCATTCTCTCATCCTTTGGGTCATTCCCCTCCTATGTCCTGTGAGACATTTTCTATGTGAGGCTTTAAGAAGAAGAAGAGAATATTCTGTAAAGAAAACCTTGTGATCTGTGCAGTATGAAGTTGAATGGATTCATTAAGAAATCAGAAATTCTATTGAAAGATATTTATTTGCATGAGCCAAATAAAACCTATTTTTAGGCATCCTGGTGAAGACAAGGTTTTATCTTTATGTCTCATTTTCTATGTTTTGTTGTTGTTGTTGTTGTTAGAATGAAATTCATATGTTGCCAGACCATTCTATCAGATGTGTAACTAGATGCCATTTAAATTACCCACTTTTACATGGTAGACAGTTTTTAATGAACACTGCCTGTCTGCACCTTTTTTAAAAACAGGACTGGGATCAGAAGCCCAAATACCAATGGTTAGCTGGAGCATATTTTTCATTTGGCCTATCTGTCAGTATTCCCTGAGGTCATCTGTGCAATCAGCTTCGTTACTCCTGCTCCCTCACTGGATTTCATAGAAACCATATGCTATGTATGAATCAGGGACACCAATCCCACAACATAGCATTCTTGGAATATCCAAAGTCCCACTTTTCACTTCGCCATGCCTGAGATCAGCAGTAATATTTATCAGCAAATGTGAGATTTTCAAAGATCCAATTCTATGTGCTCCTTTCTCATAGAGCCTTAGGCAGGGATATAGCATACATAAATATTAAGTAAAGTCCATAGTTTTTAAAATGTCATCCATTGAATAGTTGACACATGTCTGAGATACTTTTTATTTTGGAGGAGGTATTATTTAATAGGGAATTCCAACAGCTACCTAATAGTGAAATGAGAAGTCTTGCATCCATTTTATTTTGTTTCTGATGATTTTTATGAGTAAGGGTAAGATACTTCCTTGTTCTGATGCAGATGTTGCCCACTTTTGTGAATGGATGCGGGGTGTCACCTACTACTTGCATATCTGCATATTGGGCTTGACACTGCTATCGTACTTGGTAGTTGGCAAAAAGTCAATACTGAAGTTAAGCTCTTGTGTTCTAGCAGCAGAGCTGAAGATCCTTGATGTGCCACCTTCTGCAATCCATGCTGCTCTCTTCATGTTCCTTATTGACTTCCTGGTGAGGAGCATCATGGTCTCCTGGTCTTGAGAATGGCCAAGCATTGCTCTGTGAATGTGGAAGATGGGCATGTGGAAGGCTCCAGGGAGGAGGGATCATTGAACATGTACTCGAATCCATGTGCCTGTTGAATGACCTGTTTTTTTATTTTTGGGTTTTAAGGGAGACACTGCCCTAAAACACTTCTGTGCAGCTGGGGATGCAGGCTTCTGCTTCACCTTGCAGGAAGCATTAACGAATCCTTTCCAGAAGACATGAGAAGAGAGAAGTGAGCCTCTGGTATCATGCAGGTTCCTTGCATTGCCCATGGGCTAGAAGAGAGAAGAGATGCTTCATGAGATTTGATCCCCTTTTTCCTGAAAAGTTCCACACAGAGGTGAGTCCCCAGCATGTTTAGAAATCATTTCAGACACCTTTCTGGACGGAACTGAATCAGAGCCCCTGATGATGTGGAAGAGCTAAAGATAGGTTTGCTATGAATTTTCTATTTCATTCATCAGGGCCTGAGTCAAGTCAGTCATTGTGCTGTCAACACATGAGCTGCTGGTCAAATGTGAGGAAGTGGTCTTGCTTTATGAAAACACCACCCTGATTCAGTGAGCCAGAGGCAGCCTGCAGTCCCTGTTTTCCTGTAAAGGCAGATTGCTGTGGATGGCCTCTGGCCTCGTCATGCAGCCCTGCTCAGAGTAGGGGATTGAGGGACCAGGCAGATCCCTAGTTCCTTTTGACCTTTATTGCCATTGGGCCACCCCAGGGTCCTTGGACTCTACCTGGTCTTCTGGCCTGGGTCAGGGGATGTGAGGTTTGGAATCCCCCTCTGTGGCAGGATCCCAGCCCCCCAGCCACTTGAGGTCAGCACATCCTTCCCTAATTGTGTTAGAGTTGGAGACTTCTCCCACCCATCCTCATCCATGCTCATCCCACATTTTGTAGCTTGGCACCTGAGGACCTTTATTCATTGACTTAGTTGTTAGTGATGATGGTTACTAAGACTAAGTGACTCTTTCAAGTCACATCACTTGCATGGTAGGGCTAGAGCATGGATCTTCCTAATTGATTTCATGGGACTCTCTCATGGAAACTGTGACTGCTTCCTAAACACACACTCTACATTTGGAGTGTCAAAATTCTTGCCACTGCCTCCTTGGCAAGTGTATCTTGTCTTCTACGTGGGAATTTCACAAATATTTTCCTTTGGTTTGTGGAGGTCATGCAGAAGGGATTTCATTTGAAATAGCCCAAACAAGAAATACCAGTTGTCTTTTTTGCACATGGATGTGTGTAGTGAACACCCCTTTCTGTGTGCTTGCATGAGTTACTCCTTTGAATTTGTTGAAGAATGGTTGGCTGGGGAGCAAGTTAACGAGAGATGGATATCAATGGTTGTCAAGTATTCAGACGTGAAGAATGTATTGAGGATGTGAAGGCTTTTCTAGCCAGTTCCTATGGCTCAGTCAGGGATCAGTCAGAAGATTCTGTCTGGTAGACTCTTTGGCACAGATGTCAAAGTGGCCTGGTCTTACCCTGTCCAGGACTGAATGCTGAGCTTGAGTGGGAGCTTCTTGTCATTTCAAGTATTTCCATGAGTCTGTCCTCTGTTCTCTTGTATCCAAGTGGTTTCTAATAGGAAAGCAGAACAAAAATTGAAAGTATGGTGATTGATTATTTTTACCAATGTTATTTCAATCCACTTTGTTTAATACGAAATTACCTTTATGCTAGTAAGACTTCATATGTGAGGAAATAATGAAAATATTGGGGTTAGGGGATGAGAATATGCAAATCAAACATTTTTGAGCACCAAGACCCGTTTTTTGTTTTTGTTTTTGTTTTTTTTTTTTTAACTTAAATAATATTAAGTGCCAGAGGACCACCGCTGCCATTCAGCCTCAACAACCTCCAGGTCCAGCCTCCAGGTGGCCCATTTCACCAGGGTGTGTGGGACCACACTGTCCTGGGATGAGAGAACAGTACCCACGGATGTTGACATCTCACAGAGTAGATATTGCCAGTGACAGTAGGGAGCTATTGGCACATGAGGAAGGGAAGAGCTCTCAGGATGGGAAGAGGGGGCCGCTTCGAGACTCATTGGGTATGGCACGAGGCTGCTGGGTGTGGTGTTGGCCTGGGCCCACTGAGTGGGGCAGATCCGTGGTCTGTGTTTCTGTACGCTCCTCTGTAGCCTGTGTTGGCAGCAGATCAGGGAATTGCGATCAGAAGTGCTCCCAGTAACACAGGCACCAGCCCCCAGAGTGTGTGCCTATCCGTTTCCCCACCTGGCCTGACTTAGTGCCTGTCTTGCCTCAGGGCTGAGACCCTACAATCTCTGATGAGGGTGTCTGTGGTCCAGATCCAACCTGCATGGCCAACATGCTCAGACCTTCAGCTGGGTGCTAGGCTGCTGCAACCAAACTCTGTTAACTGGGTGGCCGACAACAGAGGAAGTGTCTTCCGTTGAGCTCCAGAGGCTCAACACAGTAGGTGTTGGGCTGTCCCAGTGCCATAACCCCTCCCAGGTTTCAAGGGGACTGTCTCCCCAACTCTCCCAGCCCTTGCCCACTCTCCTATTGCTGCCCACGATCTGTGGTTCCCATATGGGCATCCCGCCCTGGCTCCAACCTCACATATCCGGTATCCCCCAGTCTCCCTGGTATCTGGGTCCAGACTCTCCTCTTCCTACAAGAATATCAGATATTGGATTTGGTCCCAGTTGATGCTGTGTTCCATCATGTGAGCTCTTAGCTTCATCACTGTGCAAAGACTCTTTTCCCACACAAGTTCGCACGGCTTTTGGCTGGCTAAGAATTTTCAGGCGACACTTTTCTAATGAGTACACTTTCCTTCCTTCCGATCTCCCACCAGTGAGCATTCCTTGCACCCTTGTCCTAGTTCCTTTATGGCAGTTTCCCTCCTTATGGCTGAGAGGACCTAGTGACCCCTGAATTCACACGTTCTCCTTAATCACCAACACACTGCAGAATTCTCCAGGGGGCCATATATGCTCCTGGAAGTTGGTGTTGGAAATAGTTCTCCATCCATTAATCACTCCCTCACTCACTAATGTCCTTGTGTCCTTGAGAAAGGCTCTCCCTTTCCTGGTTTTCCTGAATAGAAATCCTCTTGCCTCTTGGGTGAATAGGGTTATGGGTTGTGCAGAGGGTGTTGGTCCACTGAGCATCTTAGAGACTGTCCTTTATGGAGCCTAATGATCCTCACTGGGGAATGAGGCCAGGGTCCTAACTGTGGTTAGTTAGAGAGGGAAAGAAGGACAAGGGAAACTCAGATGTCCCTTCATGGCCCCTGGAGTTAGAGGACTTACCCCTTTGCACCTGGGATCAGGAGACCTCATTTCCTCGAGGACACGCACACTCAGACGTTAATCTTGAGTGTGGGTTCCTTTCTGGGGTCCAGGGCTGTTGTTAGCCACCAGGAATGACAGTGCTCTCCATGCTGAGTGGAGCCATTTTTGCCAGGAAAGAGAGCCCATGGTCACGCCTTGTGCAAAGCATCCCACGCCAGGGGCTCCCATGCCTACATTCCTGTCCTGAAAGGAAGCCACTCAGAGGCAAGGTGGGTCCAACCACCTCCCATGTGTTCACTCATCACTGTGTTCCAGCAGTCACCCCAGTGAACAGTCCTGATGGGATTGGATGTGGCTCAGAATGTCACCCTCATGAGCTCTACCCTGCCACAGCTGCAGTTCTGCAGTGGGAGAAACTCAAAACCTCAAAACACATGCACATGAAAGAAAAGAGCAAGAGCCAGAGCCCAAACAGGCCAGGTGTGGCAAAGACAGCTGGAGTGCCTAGGTTGGGACTCAGAATTATGTCAGTGGGGTGGCATTGCTGCTGGCACCAGCATGATAACCGAGAGCCAGCCCTGCTCATTTTGGGGAGCAGTGTGTTGGGGAAGGCAGCAGAAATTGAGAGGCAGGATTGAGTTTGGCCCTAGGAGGAGGTTGGGTAAGAGGCCAGTGTGGGTTGGAGAGCCTGGGCAGATAGACAGAGGCCAGGGCACACCCCAAAGCCTGGAGACTGCACTTGATGTCCAGGGTTGTGAAACACCACTTCCCCTCTTACTCACAACTGAGAGCAAGGGGCATTGATGAGTTCAGTTTGTGTGCGGCTGCATCCAAGGTGGCTCGGCTAGGAACCTCTGTTTCCTTGACTCAGGAGGCTGGGAGTCCAGGCTCCACTGAGGCTCGGCTGGGAGGATCGGAGTCTGAGTTTATGCCTGTGTTCCCTGTAGGATCCATGTTGGCTGAGCCTCAGTGTTTTTGTAATGAGAGGATGGGTGACCGTCATGTCTTTATCACAGGACACACTTGCTAAATGGATTTGTTTGCTCTGAGGAGGAAAGAGAGAGGGGGGAGTGGTGCTGGAGACAGGGATGCAGACAGGGGTCATGGACTTGGCATAACTCAGTCTTGGAGGTGATATCCCATCACCTGTACCCACTTCAATTCCCATGAATCCAGAGGCTGAGCCCCCTTGAGGTGAGGGGTGAACCGGTTCTGGGCAGCAGGATGCTGTGGTACCTCGGAGTCTCTGTGAGACCCCAACACTAGACACACTTGGCCCTTTTGAAATCTTAGGAGAAGCCTTGGGAAGTTGTATGGCAGAGGGGAGCAGCCTCTGCATCTCAGTCCCCTCCAACTTGCCATGGTGTAGAGAGGGAACTGCAGCCACGATGGGACGGACATTGGCCATGTCCCTGTGTGGGACACAGGCCTGATTGAGTTAGGGTGCATTCTTTGTCTCTCCCTTTCTTGTGATTATCCCATCTCTACATTTGTGCTTTAGCCACCTGTGAGTCCCATCTCTGGTTTCAGAGAGAACAGAGGGTGTTATGGGCCAATAGACACAATAAACCCTAGAGATTAGATGCTACCCTACTTTCCAGAAAAGACTGGGCACACCATGAGTTGCACAATGATGGGACCAGGGTCCAAAAGCTGCTGAGAGGGAAGGACTGGTTGTGAATGCATTTTTGAAGGCTCCAAGCTGGAACTCTAGTGGCACCAAGCAGGGCAGATGCTGGTGGGGATGTTTGGGTAGTTGTTGGTGAACACCTGCGCACCTGAGATGGGTAGGCATGGAGGAGAAATCGGCAGCCCATAGGGCTGTTGAAAGTGGTCTTATGTGAAAAGAGGCTCAGGTATGGGCACAGGAAATGACATCATTGCCTTGACAATGGATCAAACAGAACATGGAACCCTGGTATCCAGGCACCCACTTCACTGACCAAGCCATCCGAGCTCACTTGGTTGGAGCCACTGGAGGGAGAAGGATGTTCTCCTGTGGTTGCAGACAATGCCGAGCCTCAGGCTCCCAGGAA
Organism: Urocitellus parryii; assembly: GCF_045843805.1. Taxonomy (NCBI): domain Eukaryota; kingdom Metazoa; phylum Chordata; class Mammalia; order Rodentia; family Sciuridae; genus Urocitellus; species Urocitellus parryii. The sequence goes on from NC_135548.1 coordinate 37,402,811, forward strand.
TCTCAGGGGGGCCAACTAGCCCTTTTGTGGATACACTGGGTGAGGCTTCATCTTAGACGCCAGAGCCTCTGGCGATTGTCGCAGAGGAGCTCAAGAGTAACAGTGAGTAGCACAGGGCAGGTGAGCCCAGCAGGCCCTCTAGTCTGATCCCTGATGAATGGCCCAGGACTCCTATTCTGACTCTGTGTGTGTGTGTGTGTGTGTGTGTGTGTGTGTGTGTATGTGTGTGTGTGTTTGTACTGATGGGAACTGTCCCATTGTGCTTTGACTCTAGTGTATTGGCACAAGTCATTTTTCTGTTTGTCACCATTTCCATTTTGAACCCACCATTCTTGGTCCCAACCCAGGGTGAAAATGATCAGAACACGGAGGAGCCCTTCAGGGTTCAGAGCCTTGAACCTTACAGGCAGGACCAGCTTAGGAATGAGCTCCTGCCTGTCATTTGTGGGAGGAACCTACATTTCAGCAGCAACATGGGGTTAATCTCCTGGGATTTCATCCCCACCCAGCAGGTGCTGGATCTCTTGTTCCCAAAACAGCCACCTTCTTCAGTCTTTACTCCTGGTGCCACTCCACATCCTCCAAGGGGACAAGAACCTCAGGTTCTGGATGGATGTTGTAGAATGCCCACAGAGCCAACTGCCAGGCTGGCTGGGGTGCAGTTGCTGGGCTTTGCTGATGTTGTCATCCCCCACAGTTCTTGGAACCTTCTGTGGCAGTGGCATCCAGGACCCCAGCAGCTGTGAGTAGCAGCTCCTCACTGCTTCACTCCAGCGAGCAGGTGGAAGACAGCCGCGTTGTTCACGTCCTCCTAGAGGGACAGAGCCTGAGGGAGACAAAGAGCATCCCGGTAAGCCCGACAGCAGGGCTGCCTCCTGGGTGTCCACACAGTGGAAGGCAGGAGACACAGCCAACCCCAGGGCTATGGTGGGAAATAAAGAAGAGAGAGGTCCGTCTTAAGGGCTTGACCTGAGGAGGGAGAGCATCAGCATGCCCAGCTTCAGTGGTGAGTGGGCCTGTGTATTGTGGGTTTTGCAGGCCAGAAGTGCAGACGGAAGTGCTGTGGACAGATGAAGGCAGAGATATGTCCAGGGTGCAGGCTGCAGTGCCTAGAACTTGGTATTCTCAATGAGTGAAGTTGGAGCAGAGGAGGTGGCAGTGACTTGTCACATGTGTAGGAGGGGATGTGTTCCTGGTGGCAGGGAAGAGAACCTCCTTAGCATGACTAGGTGTAGGAATTTGGGGTCGGGATCACCTGGGGGGTCATGCCAAAGCTTCGGAATGTTAGGCTTTGCATGTATGTAAATACGGAGCTAAAGGGGTTCTTGGCAGAATTTCTATGGATGTGCAGTAGACACGCTAATGCTGCAGGTGTCCAGCTGCAGAGGAGACATGTTCAGTGACTGCCAGTGCTGAGTCAAGTACATCATTACAACCAGACCCGCACCGAGCTTCCAGAGGCCAGGGCCTCTCAAAGCTATCATGAAGCACTCAAGTGCACACTCTTGTATCTGAGTCTGTTTTGTGTCGTGGCAGTCAGGACCCAAATTTTCAGTGCATCTGCCTCTTCCACCCACAAAGGCAGCCTGCATCCCAGATCACACTTGGTGCGCAGATCCCTGGCCCATTGCTCTCATCTCAGTGAGATGAGAGTGTGTCTGTGCATAGGCAGTTTGGTCCTTTGACATGAGTGGAATGTGGCTCCCCAGGGGGAGGGGAGATGGCAGGTACAGGCAGATATTTGTACCAGGATTGTTCTAGTAGCACATTGCAAGAACCCAGGTGGTATATGGAGGACACACTCAGGTAGCAGGATAACAAGATTGTGCCCTTGTATATGTAGCTGAGATTTCTCCTGAATGTTTGACCACAGTCTTCTGGGTAGCTCTTCTAAAAGCCATTCTCTGATGACATTTGTCCCACCCTGATCCAGGTGACCTTTCAGGAGACGGTGACAAGCCTCATCCGCAGGGCCTTGGACCAAAATTCGTTGCAGCATGAGGATGTGGACAACTTTGAGCTGCTGTATATGATGTCTGAGGATGAGAGTAAGTAGGACAATCAGACAGTGGGGAGACATGATCCACAGTGGGCTCAGGATAACTGACAGCCAAGAGAAAGTGGGCCTTGGCCCCAAAATACCAAAGTGTGATGGGCCTGGCGGAGACTCTCAGGGGTTGTGGGTGTTTTGTGGTATAATCCTTGAGTGCCACCTAACAATTCTCTCCACTTCGCATTGCAGAAATCAAGGTCTCTGACCACTCACTCGTGTGTCTGTCCATGAATCTGGGAATACAATCTTTCATCGTGAGGAAACGCCCCCAGGTCAAGGGAAAGGAGGTAAACACCTACCTTATTCAAGCTGTGCATGTGCTGCCATTCCACTCCGACCTGAGGAAATAAGAAGCCTCAGCACCTGGACATATTTGCTGGAAGCCCATAGAGCCAACTGACAGTCTGGGGTGGCTTTCTGTTTCTGGGTTTGCTGATGTTCCATCCCCCACAGTTCTCAGAATCAACCTGCAAGTCCTCCAGGCCGCTTTCCCACAAGCAGGTGGGAGACACCTGCTTAATTCGTGTCCACTTAGAAACACAAAGTCCAGAGATGGCCAAGAGTGTTCTGGTAAGCCTGGGAGCAGGGGTGTCCCGTGGTGCTTACACCTGGGTGGGGAGCAGACACTGGTCCAAAAACCATGGACTACTCATGCCCTCTTGAATTTGGAGCTTCTGGATGATCAGGAGGATAGATGGGAATCAAGAAGGGAGAGGTCAGTGTGAAGGGCTGGAGCTGAGATGAGCGAGTGCAGCAGCTTGTCCACTGCCATGTCTGAGGGAGTCTGTGTGTCAGGTGGCAGCATGCAGTCCAGAAGGGCAGGGACAGGTATGGGTGACAGATGAGAATAGGACAGGAAGTAGGTTGCAGGTTCCCTTGTATGGGATGCTGACGTCTATGGAGGAGGACAGCAGTGTGAGGTTCTCCATGTTCCTTGAACAAGGAGCTGAGAGAGTCTCTCTGCAGAGTCGATATGGATGTGGAGCAAGCACACTAAATGTCCAGGTAACCCAATGACCACCCTTGCCGGATGAGGTGCCCTCCTACATCCCAGCCAGCACTGAGCCTCTGGAGGCCAGGAGCTCTCGTGGCTATCTTTCAGCTCTCCTGTGTGTGGTCATGTTCCTGGGTCTGTTTTTGGCCCTGGCAATCCAGACCAAAGCCTCTAGGTTTTGTGCCTAGGCCATTCCCAATGCCGCCTGCATCCTCGGGCAGACCTGGGATCTTGGAGGCTATTGTCCCATTCCTCCCAACTTGTGGGATGAGATTGCATCTGTATGCAGGTAGTGGGGTCCTTTCACTCCGAGAGGAGTGCAGCTCCACAAAGAGCAATGGCAGGCCCAGGAAGTCCTATGTACAAGGATTGGGCTAGTAGCCTGTGGGAAGAGCCCACACGATGAGCAGGAGGTCAGCCTCGGGTAGTAGGGTCATGGATGTTGCCCTTGTATTTAGAGTGGAGGTGCCTCCAGAATGCCCCTGCCCACTGTCCTTGAGTAGTCACTTCAAGGCCCATTTCCTGAAGGCCTGTCTCCCATGCTGCTCCAGGTGACCTGCCACGATAGGGCTCCTGTCGTCATCCGCAGCGCCCTCGACCTACACTTCCTTACTGAGGAGAATCCAGAGGATTATGAGCTGGGCCAAATCATCTCTCGCCGTCAGAGTAAGTGAGACAATCAGATAGCAGAGAGCAAGGGTCAGGATGTGGACTCAGGTCAACTCTTAGCAACAAAGAGTAGTCTCTGACCCCCAAGAACACTCCAACAGGTGTGTTGGGTTCGTGCACAAAGCCAACTGCACTTCTGCTGGTGGAAGGTCTTGAGGTCCAATGGTATACCCCGGTGGATATTGCGGCTCCCCACCAGGTGCCCTCCCCTGGACATGAACAGGCATCCAAAGCTGACATCTTTGAGGAGTGAGGAGGAAAGCCTCTCTCCAGGAGCAGTATGTTTTCATGGTCTGGGATAGGAGTGGTTTCAAAGGAACATGGGAATGCATGGGCTAAAGAGGGAACTGGCATTTTGTGGACTGAAGCAGTACTATTGAAAGCCTTCTGTGTGACCAAAAAACCACTGCCTGGGCAGAGCATTGCCAGGATTCTAGCAAGCAGTAACAGGATGAAATTGGGAAGAAAACACAGCCTGGGAGACAGCCTGAATCATCTGTTTTTGCATAAATTCCATGGTCTTACGCACCTGAGTCCACTAGGCAAGGAGTGATCACAATAGCCAGGTTGTGATCCCTAACTAAAGTCAGATGAGGGCTTCCTGAGCACGTAGCCACAGAGCTCATCTGATAATAATGCCAGCGCTTTTTCGTTGGTTGGTTGGTTGGTTTTTGTGAGCCAAACACCACAGCAGCCATTATCCCAGCCTATGTACCCTGAAGACCACCATCCCTATGAGTTCTAGGATCACTTGTCTCCTATCTTAACCTACTGTTAGGTTAGTAGAGTCTATGGAAGAGGAAGTCTGTCTGGGGCCTTGGTAGCCTAAGAAATTCATAGCAGATATCTCGACATCCAACCCAGAAGGGATGGAGAACAGGCTCTAGGTTAGAGGAGGGCGACAGGAAACACATGTTCAGAGGAAGGAGAAGCGGCTGTTGTATTCCCCCACTCGGGGTCATGGCACCACTGGGCCATACACCATGTTGGAGGGAAGCAGTCCCTTTGCTGGTCTTTGGAACCATTGTTCCCAGTAGGGCAGTATTTGGAATGTGGCCTCCATTCTCAGAAGCCTGGTTCACATGGAGGCGGGCTCCACCAACGCAGAAGCATGGCTCTAACGTGGTATCCGTGCTGGTCAGCCTGTCCTCACTGTGGCCATACTTGAGGAAAATAACTCAGAGGAGGAATCCTAGGCCTTTTTTCTCTGGGTTTCATAGCTTTCTCTTTGGTTGTGCACTGAGGCTGTCCATAAAGCTCTAGTGTGTGGCAGTGGAGAGCTCCTCAGCCCTTGCCACAAAGGCATAGACTGGGAGAGAGAGAACGAGGCTGGCAGAGAGGGAGAGAGAGAAAGATGGAGAGGGAGGACCTCTCCTTGGAGAATGAGGATTCAGTGGAGCCAACAGGAACAAGGTACTGTTGCCCAGGGCACAACCCTGTTTAGGTCTTACTCCAACCATGCTCAACCTTTCTTCCAGTCCCTCCCACCCCCCAGTAGTGTATTCATCTTGAATGAGAATTTCATGTTGACATCAGAGCACTCACCATCCAATGCTTCCCTCCAAACCCACCTATGAAGATGGCTCATGTGGGGACTGAATCTTCGGCACAGGAGCCTTTTGTGGGAGATTTCAGATGCAAACCCTAGTGGTGTGCTTTGGCAGATGCAAGAGGACCTGAGATATTCTGGAGTCCAAAGCCTTCGGTAGGAACAGACATTAGGTCTGTTGAAGTGCTCTGCCTAGTTCTTCCTCAGGGAGGACTGTGGAGGCTGTCTTTGTTGGTATTTTTGCTGAATTGGAGAGCTCTCAGGTGTGTGGCTCTGGCCTTTTCTGGCACAGGCTCTCAGATGTTGGCGTGTCCTAGGGAGCACCTCCTGAGTGCCACCTTCTTTTTGTACACCCCTCTCTCCCCAGAGCTGAGGATTCCAGCAGAGGCCAACGTATTTGATGCCAAGAATCCTCACAAAAAATCCAACTTTGTGCTGAGGAAAAGGAGCCTCTCCCAAAAGAATGATGGGTGGATCGAGCCTCAACCTCCCTCTCGTCCTGCAAAGAAGGCTCCTGCCCTCCTGAGGATGCTTGCAAAACCATTCTGTTGCTGTGTGCCTGGGCGGGGCTGAGGCAGCCCAGGAATATTTACATTGATTACTATTTTCTTCAAAGTTTGAATCTATAGTTTGCCATTGTCCTTGACCTTGTTTAGTAACACAGTTGTTACTCTATCCTGTATTTGTTGTTTCCATTAATATATTATTATTATTTTAAAATATATATGTTTTTGTTACCTGATCTACTGTGATGATTTGAGTATACTAAATGTAGCAGTGATTCCTAAAGGACACATCCAAACCAACAGGAAGGAATGTTTCATTCTATCAGCAAGAACTTTGGTTTTTAGGAGTTTGGCAGATGGCATTATCTGAGTCAGTTTTCCAATGGGGGCAATGAAGTATCAGCTATGATGGTACAAACACAAACAAAGACACACAAACACACACAAGAGCACACACACTCACTGAGAGATAGATAGACAGATGGAGTTGGTCTCTGCTGAAATACTTTGGAGACATGGTTCTGATTTCTCCCCTTTTGGAGTATTTTCAATTGCACAAGGTGTCTTGCAAATGAACCCATGTCTGAGGAAGACATGCATGTGTACTTCACATGCCACTTTTCACATAGCAGGAAGGTCATGTAATATTTTTCATGCAGCTGTCTTTTGACTGTGAACCATCCCATGAGGTCAGCTGTGGAATTTTCAACTTGTAGCATCACAATGGGGATCCACTCTTTGGATTTGGGGATATTTCCGATTTTCTTGATTCAGATTGGAATGATATATATATATATATTAGTTTTTGATGAAAATTCTGCATTTGATGGTAATGAATGTCGTGCATCTAGGAATCTGTAGAGTGCAGACAATGAATGGATGCCTACTGTTGTCTGGACTGGTCTGAAAAGTCCTGTAGCATCTGAGCATGTGTGAGGGCTGTACAGGTCTTGCCAAAAGTCCAGGTCAGATGATCCTGCACAAAGCTGAACTCCTAGTGGTCTCCACAACAGTGTAAGGGCCAAGGAGAAACACACTTCCACACAGAAGTTGGGAAGCTACCTTATGAAGGTGATCATAGATACGGGATTATTAATATATCCAGGTTGGCATCTATTATTTTTTTAGCTTTTGACTTTCGCAGCTGTGGGCATCTTGACAACCATCAACTCCCTGTAAGCACAGACAACTCTATAAGAACCTGAGGATAAATTTCCCTGTGCATGTCCCCTTGTGAAACTGCTTAAGCACCGCCTGGTTTACACACAGGTGGAATTTCTAGGTCAAAGTGTGCATGTTTACTTCTTTGACTAAGCACTGCCAGGTGGCTCTTCTGCATAGCTCTACCTGTGGCCAGGATTGTATTATCTAGCTTTCTAACTTTTGCAGGTTGAGTAGATACATAGTGGGAGCACACTGTTTTTGTTGGTATTTTTCTTGGTATCTATTCTGATGCTTTTCACTGGGGGATTTTTTCCTGTGAAAATGGGCTTCCTCTACTTGACCTTATTTTCTTCTTTTTAAAATTTTTTCAATGTGACTTTTTAATTTTAGTTTTATTAAAGACATTGTCCCTTGCTTGCATAGTCTATATCTAAAGCACTAGTCCTTGCTCCAAGGCCCAGCTTGCTCTCAGCTGCCCCAGGAGGGGAACAGTCTTTGGCGGTAGACAAGAGACACCCCTGCAGGGGGCACAAGTGCTTTGGCCCTCTGGTGTCTTGCCAGCAGTGCTTCCCATGCTCACAGAGGGTTTCAGACACTGAGTCAATGGTCCAGGTGGTCTTTTGTTCAGTCTGATCTCAAATTGAGCTCCTCTGAGAGGTCATATTGAAGTCCTTGTGTGTACCTGACCCATCATTTTAAACAATATTCCAAGTTCACTTTTTGTGTGTAGGTGGGTTCTGGGGATTGAACCCAGGGCCTTGAGCCTGTGAGGCAAGTGACCTACCTGAGCTACACCCTCAGAGACCCCTGTAAAAGTATTTCCCCTTTGCCTCGGGGTCTAAGTTGCCAAGGCTGACCTCAAACGTTCCTCTTGCCTCAGCCTCCCTGGTGGCTGGCATGACAGGCATGCACCTGGGACTGTCACACTCGAGCCTGTGATGGGAACTCATGTGCATCTGTCCAGGGCTGAGCATGGTTAGGCAGAGCTGTGCTCCAGGCTCCCTGCAGGGCTGTGGAGGCTTCTGCTGCCCAGCAGCCCTGGTGCCATGGCCAGGGCTCCTCCCAGCCGAGGGTAGGCAGCTGCCCATTGCTGTAGGCTGACCTTATTTTCTTCTTATGGCACTCGTCCGTTCTCTGGAGTATGTTGTATGGTTTGTCCATTAGGAGTCTAACAGGTCCTCTAGAACCTTCAAACAATTAGTAAAATTCCTGAACAGTAAGTGAGCACGCGCAGAAATTGGGCTAATATTTTGGGAAGAACAATGTTGGATGATATATTCATGGCTTGAATATATCATCCAACATGAAGTTATATTTTATTACTTACAAAATAATAAAATAATGAAGCAATACCATGGGCTGAGCTAAAATAGATCCTTAGGATCTTAGGCATTCTGTAATAAATCTGTGTCACTTGAAGTATAGAGTTGATCGACTCTGAGTAATGAAACAGAAGTAAAGGTATCAAAGCCAATGATCATCTGTTTCCAATTTTCTGTGATTTGGTTCAAGTGGTAAAGTGGTGATATTTATTAATAATGGATCGAATAGGTTCATAATTGTTTTAGAGTACAATTAGATGCCTTCAAACTTTAGGCTACATGGGCACATTTGAGAACGGTTCCAGCCATTCTCTCATCCTTTGGGTCATTCCCCTCCTATGTCCTGTGAGACATTTTCTATGTGAGGCTTTAAGAAGAAGAAGAGAATATTCTGTAAAGAAAACCTTGTGATCTGTGCAGTATGAAGTTGAATGGATTCATTCAGAAATCAGAAATTCTATTGAAAGATATTTATTGGCATGAGCCAAATAAAACCTATTTTTAGGCATCCTGGTGAAGACAAGGTTTTATCTTTATGTCTCATTTTCTATGTTTTGTTGTTGTTGTTGTTGTTAGAATGAAATTCATATGTTGCCAGACCATTCTATCAGATGTGTAACTAGATGCCATTTAAATTACCCACTTTTACATGGTAGACAGTTTTTAATGAACACTGCCTGTCTGCACCTTTTTTAAAAACAGGACTGGGATCAGAAGCCCAAATACCAATGGTTAGCTGGAGCATATTTTTCATTTGGCCTATCTGTCAGTATTCCCTGAGGTCATCTGTGCAATCAGCTTCGTTACTCCTGCTCCCTCACTGGATTTCATAGAAACCATATGCTATGTATGAATCAGGGACACCAATCCCACAACATAGCATTCTTGGAATATCCAAAGTCCCACTTTTCACTTCGCCATGCCTGAGATCAGCAGTAATATTTATCAGCAAATGTGAGATTTTCAAAGATCCAATTCTATGTGCTCCTTTCTCATAGAGCCTTAGGCAGGGATATAGCATACATAAATATTAAGTAAAGTCCATAGTTTTTAAAATGTCATCCATTGAATAGTAGACACATGTCTGAGATACTTTTTATTTTGGAGGAGGTATTATTTAATAGGGAATTCCAACAGCTACCTAATAGTGAAATGAGAAGTCTTGCATCCATTTTATTTTGTTTCTGATGATTTTTATGAGTAAGGGTAAGATACTTCCTTGTTCTGATGCAGATGTTGCCCACTTTTGTGAATGGATGCGGGGTGTCACCTACTACTTGCATATCTGCATATTGGGCTTGACACTGCTATCGTACTTGGTAGTTGGCAAAAAGTCAATACTGAAGTTAAGCTCTTGTGTTCTAGCAGCAGAGCTGAAGATCCTTGATGTGCCACCTTCTGCAATCCATGCTGCTCTCTTCATGTTCCTTATTGACTTCCTGGTGAGGAGCATCATGGTCTCCTGGTCTTGAGAATGGCCAAGCATTGCTCTGTGAATGTGGAAGATGGGCATGTGGAAGGCTCCAGGGAGGAGGGATCATTGAACATGTACTCGAATCCATGTGCCTGTTGAATGACCTGTTTTTTTATTTTTGGGTTTTAAGGGAGACACTGCCCTAAAACACTTCTGTGCAGCTGGGGATGCAGGCTTCTGCTTCACCTTGCAGGAAGCATTAACGAATCCTTTCCAGATGACACGAGAAGAGAGAAGTGAGCCTCTGGTGTCATGCAGGTTCCTTGCATTGCCCATGGGCTAGAAGAGAGAAGAGATGCTTCATGAGATTTGATCCCCTTTTTCCTGAAAAGTTCCACAGAGAGGTGAGTCCCCAGCATGTTTAGAAATCATTTCAGACACCTTTCTGGACGGAATTGAATCAGAGCCCCTGATGATGTGGAAGAGCTAAAGATGGGTTTGCTATGAATTTTCTATTTCATTCATCAGGGCCTGAGTCAAGTCAGTCATTGTGCTGTCAACACATGAGCTGCTGGTCAAATGTGAGGAAGTGGTCTTGCTTTATGAAAACACCACCCTGATTCAGTGAGCCAGAGGCAGCCTGCAGTCCCTGTTTTCCTGTAAAGGCAGATTGCTGTGGATGGCCTCTGGCCTCGTCATGCAGCCCTGCTCAGAGTAGGGGATTGAGGGACCAGGCAGATCCCTAGTTCCTTTTGACCTTTATTGCCATTGGGCCACCCCAGGGTCCTTGGACTCTACCTGGTCTTCTGGCCTGGGTCAGGGGATGTGAGGTTTGGAATCCCCCTCTGTGGCAGGATCCCAGCCCCCCAGCCACTTGAGGTCAGCACATCCTTCCCTAATTGTGTTAGAGTTGGAGACTTCTCCCACCCATCCTCATCCATGCTCATCCCACATTTTGTAGCTTGGCACCTGAGGACCTTTATTCATTGACTTAGTTGTTAGTGATGATGGTTACTAAGACTAAGTGACTCTTTCAAGTCACATCACTTGCATGGTAGGGCTAGAGCATGGATCTTCCTAATTGATTTCATGAGACTCTCTCTTGGAAACTGTGACTGCTTCCTAAACACACACTCTACATTTGGAGTGTCAAAATTCTTGCCACTGCCTCCTTGGCAAGTGTATCTTGTCTTCTACGTGGGAATTTCACAAATATTTTCCTTTGGTTTGTGGAGGTCATGCAGAAGGGATTTCATTTGAAATAGCCCAAACAAGAAATACCAGTTGTCTTTTTCGCACATGGATGTGTGTAGTGAACACCCCTTTCTGTGTGCTTGCATGAGTTACTCCTTTGAATTTGTTGAAGAATGGTTGGCTGGGGAGCAAGTTAACGAGAGATGGATATCAATGGTTGTCAAGTATTCTGACGTGAAGAATGTATTGAGGATGTGAAGGCTTTTCTAGCCAGTTCCTATGGCTCAGTCAGGGATCAGTCAGAGGATTCTGTCTGGTAGACTCTTTGGCACAGATGTCAAAGTGGCCTGGTCTTACCCTGTCCAGGACTGAATGCTGAGCTTGAGTGGGAGCTTCTTGTCATTTCAAGCATTTCCATGAGTCTGTCCTCTGTTCTCTTGTATCCAAGTGGTTTCTAATAGGAAAGCAGAACAAAAATTGAAAGTATGGTGATTGATTATTTTTACCAATGTTATTTCAATCCACTTTGTTTAATACGAAATTACCTTTATGCTAGTAAGACTTCATATGTGAGGAAATAATGAAAATATTGGGGTTAGGGGATGAGAATATGCAAATCAAACATTTTTGAGCACCAAGACCCGTTTATTGTTTTTTTTTTTTTTTTTTTAACTTAAATAATATTAAGTGCCAGAGGACCACCGCTGCCATTCAGCCTCAACAACCTCCAGGTCCAGCCTCCAGGTGGCCCATTTCACCAGGGTGTGTGGGACCACACTGTCCTGGGATGAGAGAACAGTACCCACGGATGTTGACATCTCACAGAGTAGATATTGCCAGTGACAGTAGGGAGCTATTGGCACATGAGGAAGGGAAGAGCTCTCAGGATGGGAAGAGGGGGCCGCTTCGAGACTCATTGGGTATGGCACGAGGCTGCTGGGTGTGGTGTTGGCCTGGGCCCACTGAGTGGGGCAGATCCGTGGTCTGTGTTTCTGTACCCTCCTCTGTAGCCTGTGTTGGCAGCAGATCAGGGAATTGCGATCAGAAGTGCTCCCAGTAACACAGGCACCAGCCCCCAGAGTGTGTGCCTATCCGTTTCCCCACCTGGCCTGACTTAGTGCCTGTCTTGCCTCAGGGCTGAGACCCTACAATCTCTGATGAGGGTGTCTGTGGTCCAGATCCAACCTGCATGGCCAACATGCTCAGACCTTCAGCTGGGTCCTAGGCTGCTGCAACCAAACTCTGTTAACTGGGTGGCCGACAACAGAGGAAGTGTCTTCCGTTGAGCTCCAGAGGCTCAACACAGTAGGTGTTGGGCTGTCCCAGTGCCATAACCCCTCCCAGGTTTCAAGGGGACTGTCTCCCCAACTCTCCCAGCCCTTGCCCACTCTCCTATTGCTGCCCACGATCTGTGGTTCCCATATGGGCATCCCGCCCTGGCTCCAACCTCACATATCCGGTATCCCCCAGTCTCCCTGGTATCTGGGTCCAGACTCTCCTCTTCCTACAAGAATATCAGATATTGGATTTGGTCCCAGTTGATGCTGTGTTCCATCATGTGAGCTCTTAGCTTCATCACTGTGCAAAGACTCTTTTCCCACACAAGTTCGCACGACTTTTGGCTGGCTAAGAATTTTCAGGCGACACTTTTCTAATGAGTACACTTTCCTTCCTTCTGATCTCCCACCAGTGAGCATTCCTCGCACCCTTGTCCTAGTTCCTTTATGGCAGTTTCCCTCCTTATGGCTGAGAGGACCTAGTGACCCCTGAATTCACACGTTCTCCTTAATCACCAACACACTGCAGAATTCTCCAGGGGGCCATATATGCTCCTGGAAGTTGGTGTTGGAAATAGTTCTCCATCCATTAATCACTCCCTCACTCACTAATGTCTTTGTGTCCTTGAGAAAGGCTCTCCCTTTCCTGGTTTTCCTGAATAGAAATCCTCTTGCCTCTTGGGTGAATAGGGTTATGGGTTGTGCAGAGGGTGTTGGTCCACTGAGCATCTTAGAGACTGTCCTTTATGGAGCCTAATGATCCTCACTGGGGAATGAGGCCAGGGTCCTAACTGTGGTTAGTTAGAGAGGGAAAGAAGGACGAGGGAAACTCAGATGTCCCTTCATGGCCCCTGGAGTTAGAGGACTTACCCCTTTGCACCTGGGATCAGGAGACCTCATTTCCTCGAGGACACGCACACTCAGACGTTAATCTTGAGTGTGGGTTCCTTTCTGGGGTCCAGGGCTGTTGTTAGCCACCAGGAATGACAGTGCTCTCCATGCTGAGTGGAGCCATTTTTGCCAGGAAAGAGAGCCCATGGTCACGCCTTGTGCAAAGCATCCCACGCCAGGGGCTCCCATGCCTACATTCCTGTCCTGAAAGGAAGCCACTCAGAGGCAAGGTGGGTCCAACCACCTCCCATGTGTTCACTCATCACTGTGTTCCAGCAGTCACCCCAGTGAACAGTCCTGATGGGATTGGATGTGGCTCAGAATGTCACCCTCATGAGCTCTACCCTGCCACAGCTGCAGTTCTGCAGTGGGAGAAACTCAAAACCTCAAAACACATGCACATGAAAGAAAAGAGCAAGAGCCAGAGCCCAAACAGGCCAGGTGTGGCAAAGACAGCTGGAGTGCCTAGGTTGGGACTCAGAATTATGTCAGTGGGGTGGCATTGCTGCTGGCACCAGCATGATAACCGAGAGCCAGCCCTGCTCATTTTGGGGAGCAGTGTGTTGGGGAAGGCAGCAGAAATTGAGAGGCAGGATTGAGTTTGGCCCTAGGAGGAGGTTGGGTAAGAGGCCAGTGTGGGTTGGAGAGCCTGGGCAGATCGACAGAGGCCAGGGCACACCCCAAAGCCTGGAGACTGCACTTGATGTCCAGGGTTGTGAAACACCACTTCCCCTCTTACTCACAACTGAGAGCAAGGGGCATTGATGAGTTCAGTTTGTGTGCGGCTGCATCCAAGGTGGCTCGGCTAGGAACCTCTGTTTCCTTGACTCAGGAGGCTGGGAGTCCAGGCTCCACTGAGGCTCGGCTGGGAGGATCGGAGTCTGAGTTTATGCCTGTGTTCCCTGTAGGATCCATGTTGGCTGAGCCTCAGTGTTTTTGTAATGAGAGGATGGGTGACCGTCATGTCTTTATCACAGGACACACTTGCTAAATGGATTTGTTTGCTCTGAGGAGGAAAGAGAGAGGGGGGAGTGGTGCTGGAGACAGGGATGCAGACAGGGGTCATGGACTTGGCATAACTCAGTCTTGGAGGTGATATCCCATCACCTGTACCCACTTCAATTCCCATGAATCCAGAGGCTGAGCCCCCTTGAGGTGAGGGGTGAACCGGTTCTGGGCAGCAGGATGCTGTGGTACCTCGGAGTCTCTGTGAGACCCCAACACTAGACACACTTGGCCCTTTTGAAATCTTAGGAGAAGCCTTGGGAAGTTGTATGGCAGAGGGGAGCAGCCTCTGCATCTCAGTCCCCTCCAACTTGCCATGGTGTAGAGAGGGAACTGCAGCCACGATGGGACGGACATTGGCCATGTCCCTGTGTGGGACACAGGCCTGATTGAGTTAGGATGCATTCTTTGTCTCTCCCTTTCTTGTGATTATCCCATCTCTACATTTGTGCTTTAGCCACCTGTGAGTCCCATCTCTGGTTTCAGAGAGAACAGAGGGTGTTATGGGCCAATAGACACAATAAACCCTAGAGATTAGATGCTACCCTACTTTCCAGAAAAGACTGGGCACACCATGAGTTGCACAATGATGGGACCAGGGTCCAAAAGCTGCTGAGAGGGAAGGACTGGTTGTGAATGCATTTTTGAAGGCTCCAAGCTGGAACTCTAGTGGCACCAAGCAGGGCAGATGCTGGTGGGGATGTTTGGGTAGTTGTTGGTGAACACCTGCGCACCTGAGATGGGTAGGCATGGAGGAGAAATCGGCAGCCCATAGGGCTGTTGAAAGTGGTCTTATGTGAAAAGAGGCTCAGGTATGGGCACAGGAAATGACATCATTGCCTTGACAATGGATCAAACAGAACATGGAACCCTGGTATCCAGGCACCCACTTCACTGACCAAGCCATCCGAGCTCACTTGGTTGGAGCCACTGGAGGGAGAAGGATGTTCTCCTGTGGTTGCAGACAATGCCGAGCCTCAGGCTCCCAGGAATCTCAGGGGGGCCAACTAGCCCTTTTGTGGATACACTGGGTGAGGCTTCATCTTAGACGCCAGAGCCTCTGGCGATTGTCGCAGAGGAGCTCAAGAGTAACAGTGAGTAGCACAGGGCAGGTGAGCCCAGCAGGCCCTCTAGTCTGATCCCTGATGAATGGCCCAGGACTCCTATTCTGACTCTGTGTGTGTGTGTGTGTGTGTGTGTGTGTGTGTGTGTATGTGTGTGTGTGTTTGTACTGATGGGAACTGTCCCATTGTGCTTTGACTCTAGTGTATTGGCACAAGTCATTTTTCTGTTTGTCACCATTTCCATTTTGAACCCACCATTCTTGGTCCCAACCCAGGGTGAAAATGATCAGAACACGGAGGAGCCCTTCAGGGTTCAGAGCCTTGAACCTTACAGGCAGGACCAGCTTAGGAATGAGCTCCTGCCTGTCATTTGTGGGAGGAACCTACATTTCAGCAGCAACATGGGGTTAATCTCCTGGGATTTCATCCCCACCCAGCAGGTGCTGGATCTCTTGTTCCCAAAACAGCCACCTTCTTCAGTCTTTACTCCTGGTGCCACTCCACATCCTCCAAGGGGACAAGAACCTCAGGTTCTGGATGGATGTTGTAGAATGCCCACAGAGCCAACTGCCAGGCTGGGTGGGGTGCAGTTGCTGGGCTTTGCTGATGTTGTCATCCCCCACAGTTCTTGGAACCTTCTGTGGCAGTGGCATCCAGGACCCCAGCAGCTGTGAGTAGCAGCTCCTCACTGCTTCACTCCAGCGAGCAGGTGGAAGACAGCCGCGTTGTTCACGTCCTCCTAGAGGGACAGAGCCTGAGGGAGACAAAGTGCATCCCGGTAAGCCCGACAGCAGGGCTGCCTCCTGGGTGTCCACACAGTGGAAGGCAGGAGACACAGCCAACCCCAGGGCTATGGTGGGAAATAAAGAAGAGAGAGGTCCGTCTTAAGGGCTTGACCTGAGGAGGGAGAGCATCAGCATGCCCAGCTTCAGTGGTGAGTGGGCCTGTGTATTGTGGGTTTTGCAGGCCAGAAGTGCAGACGGAAGTGCTGTGGACAGATGAAGGCAGAGATATGTCCAGGGTGCAGGCTGCAGTGCCTAGAACTTGGTATTCTCAATGAGTGAAGTTGGAGCAGAGGAGGTGGCAGTGACTTGTCACATGTGTAGGAGGGGATGTGTTCCTGGTGGCAGGGAAGAGAACCTCCTTAGCATGACTAGGTGTAGGAATTTGGGGTCGGGATCACCTGGGGGGTCATGCCAAAGCTTCGGAATGTTAGGCTTTGCATGTATGTAAATACGGAGCTAAAGGGGTTCTTGGCAGAATTTCTATGGATGTGCAGTAGACACGCTAATGCTGCAGGTGTCCAGCTGCAGAGGAGACATGTTCAGTGACTGCCAGTGCTGAGTCAAGTACATCATTACAACCAGACCCGCACCGAGCTTCCAGAGGCCAGGGCCTCTCAAAGCTATCATGAAGCACTCAAGTGCACACTCTTGTATCTGAGTCTGTTTTGTGTCGTGGCAGTCAGGACCCAAATTTTCAGTGCATCTGCCTCTTGCACCCACAAAGGCAGCCTGCATCCCAGATCACACTTGGTGCGCAGATCCCTGGCCCATTGCTCTCATCTCAGTGAGATGAGAGTGTGTCTGTGCATAGGCAGTTTGGTCCTTTGACATGAGTGGAATGTGGCTCCCCAGGGGGAGGGGAGATGGCAGGTACAGGCAGATATTTGTACCAGGATTGTTCTAGTAGCACATTGCAAGAACCCAGGTGGTATATGGAGGACACACTCAGGTAGCAGGATAACAAGATTGTGCCCTTGTATATGTAGCTGAGATTTCTCCTGAATGTTTGACCACAGTCTTCTGGGTAGCTCTTCTAAAAGCCATTCTCTGATGACATTTGTCCCACCCTGATCCAGGTGACCTTTCAGGAGACGGTGACAAGCCTCATCCGCAGGGCCTTGGACCAAAATTCGTTGCAGCATGAGGATGTGGACAACTTTGAGCTGCTGTATATGATGTCTGAGGATGAGAGTAAGTAGGACAATCAGACAGTGGGGAGACATGATCCACAGTGGGCTCAGGATAACTGACAGCCAAGAGAAAGTGGGCCTTGGCCCCAAAATACCAAAGTGTGATGGGCCTGGCGGAGACTCTCAGGGGTTGTGGGTGTTTTGTGGTATAATCCTTGAGTGCCACCTAACAATTCTCTCCACTTCGCTCTGCAGAAATCAAGGTCTCTGACCACTCACTCGTGTGTCTGTCCATGAATCTGGGAATACAATATTTCATGGTGAGGAAACGCCCCCAGGTCAAGGGAAAGGAGGTAAACACCTACCTTATTCAAGCTGTGCATGTGCTGCCATTCCACTCCGACCTGAGGAAATAAGAAGCCTCAGCACCTGGACATATTTGCTGGAAGCCCATAGAGCCAACTGACAGTCTGGGGTGGCTTTCTGTTTCTGGGTTTGCTGATGTTCCATCCCCCACAGTTCTCAGAATCAACCTGCAAGTCCTCCAGGCCGCTTTCCCACAAGCAGGTGGGAGACACCTGCTTAATTCGTGTCCACTTAGAAACACAAAGTCCAGAGATGGCCAAGAGTGTTCTGGTAAGCCTGGGAGCAGGGGTGTCCCGTGGTGCTTACACCTGGGTGGGGAGCAGACACTGGTCCAATACCATGGACTACTCATGCCCTCTTGAATTTGGAGCTTCTGGATGATCAGGAGGATAGATGGGAATCAAGAAGGGAGAGGTCAGTGTGAAGGGCTGGAGCTGAGATGAGCGAGTGCAGCAGCTTGTCCACTGCCATGTCTGAGGGAGTCTGTGTGTCAGGTGGCAGCATGCAGTCCAGAAGGGCAGGGACAGGTATGGGTGACAGATGAGAATAGGACAGGAACTAGGTTGCAGGTTCCCTTGTATGGGATGCTGACGTCTATGGAGGAGGACAGCAGTGTGAGGTTCTCCATGTTCCTTGAACAAGGAGCTGAGAGAGTCTCTCTGCAGAGTCGATATGGATGTGGAGCAAGCACACTAAATGTCCAGGTAACCCAATGACCACCCTTGCCGGATGAGGTGCCCTCCTACATCCCAGCCAGCACTGAGCCTCTGGAGGCCAGGAGCTCTCGTGGCTATCTTTCAGCTCTCCTGTGTGTGGTCATGTTCCTGGGTCTGTTTTTGGCCCTGGCAATCCAGACCAAAGCCTCTAGGTTTTGTGCCTAGGCCATTCCCAATGCCGCCTGCATCCTCGGGCAGACCTGGGATCTTGGTGGCTATTGTCCCATTCCTCCCAACTTGTGGGATGAGATTGCATCTGTATGCAGGTAGTGGGGTCCTTTCACTCCGAGAGGAGTGCAGCTCCACAAAGAGCAATGGCAGGCCCAGGAAGTCCTATGTACAAGGATTGGGCTAGTAGCCTGTGGGAAGAGCCCACACGATGAGCAGGAGGTCAGCCTCGGGTAGTAGTGTCATGGATGTTGCCCTTGTATTTAGAGTGGAGGTGCCTCCAGAATGCCCCTGCCCACTGTCCTTGAGTAGTCACTTCAAGGCCCATTTCCTGAAGGCCTGTCTCCCATGCTGCTCCAGGTGACCTGCCACGATAGGGCTCCTGTCGTCATCCGCAGCGCCCTCGACCTACACTTCCTTACTGAGGAGAATCCAGAGGATTATGAGCTGGGCCAAATCATCTCTCGCCGTCAGAGTAAGTGAGACAATCAGATAGCAGAGAGCAAGGGTCAGGATGTGGACTCAGGTCAACTCTTAGCAACAAAGAGTAGTCTCTGACCCCCAAGAACACTCCAACAGGTGTGTTGGGTTCGTGCACAAAGCCAACTGCACTTCTGCTGGTGGAAGGTCTTGAGGTCCAATGGTATACCCCGGTGGATATTGCGGCTCCCCACCAGGTGCCCTCCCCTGGACATGAACAGGCATCCAAAGCTGACATCTTTGAGGAGTGAGGAGGAAAGCCTCTCTCCAGGAGCAGTATGTTTTCATGGTCTGGGATAGGAGTGGTTTCAAAGGAACATGGGAATGCATGGGCTAAAGAGGGAACTGGCATTTTGTGGACTGAAGCAGTACTATTGAAAGCCTTCTGTGTGACCAAAAAACCACTGCCTGGGCAGAGCATTGCCAGGATTCTAGCAAGCAGTAACAGGATGAAATTGGGAAGAAAACACAGCCTGGGAGACAGCCTGAATCATCTGTTTTTGCATAAATTCCATGGTCTTACGCACCTGAGTCCACTAGGCAAGGAGTGATCACAATAGCCAGGTTGTGATCCCTAACTAAAGTCAGATGAGGGCTTCCTGAGCACGTAGCCACAGAGCTCATCTGATAATAATGCCAGCGCTTTTTCGTTGGTTGGTTGGTTGGTTTTTGTGAGCCAAACACCACAGCAGCCATTATCCCAGCCTATGTACCCTGAAGACCACCATCCCTATGAGTTCTAGGATCACTTGTCTCCTATCTTAACCTACTGTTAGGTTAGTAGAGTCTATGGAAGAGGAAGTCTGTCTGGGGCCTTGGTAGCCTAAGAAATTCATAGCAGAGATCTCCACATCCAACCCAGAAGGGATGGAGAACAGGCTCTAGGTTAGAGGAGGGCGACAGGAAACACATGTTCAGAGGAAGGAGAAGCGGCTGTTGTATTCCCCCACTCAGGGTCATGGCACCACTGGGCCATACACCATGTTGGAGGGAAGCAGTCCCTTTGCTGGTCTTTGGAACCATTGTTCTCAGTAGGGCAGTATTTGGAATGTGGCCTCCATTCTCAGAAGCCTGGTTCACATGGAGGCGGGCTCCACCAACGCAGAAGCATGGCTCTAACGTGGTATCCGCGCTGGTCAGCCTGTCCTCACTGTGGCCATACTTGAGGAAAATAACTCAGAGGAGGAATCCTAGGCCTTTTTTCTCTGGGTTTCATAGCTTTCTCTTTGGTTGTGCACTGAGGCTGTCCATAAAGCTCTAGTGTGTGGCAGTGGAGAGCTCCTCAGCCCTTGCCACAAAGGCATAGACTGGGAGAGAGAGAACGAGGCTGGCAGAGAGGGAGAGAGAGAAAGATGGAGAGGGAGGACCTCTCCTTGGAGAATGAGGATTCAGTGGAGCCAACAGGAACAAGGTACTGTTGCCCAGGGCACAACCCTGTTTAGGTCTTACTCCAACCATGCTCAACCTTTCTTCCAGTCCCTCCCACCCCCCAGTAGTGTATTCATCTTGAATGAGAATTTCATGTTGACATCAGAGCACTCACCATCCAATGCTTCCCTCCAAACCCACCTATGAAGATGGCTCATGTGGGGACTGAATCTTCGGCACAGGAGCCTTTTGTGGGAGATTTCAGATGCAAACCCTAGTGGTGTGCTTTGGCAGATGCAAGAGGACCTGAGATATTCTGGAGTCCAAAGCCTTCGGTAGGAACAGACATTAGGTCTGTTGAAGTGCTCTGCCTAGTTCTTCCTCAGGGAGGACTGTGGAGGCTGTCTTTGTTGGTATTGGTGCTGAATTGGAGAGCTCTCAGGTGTGTGGCTCTGGCCTTTTCTGGCACAGGCTCTCAGTGTTAGCGTGTCCTAGGGAGCACCTCCTGAGTGCCACCTTCTTTTTGTACACCCCTCTCTCCCCAGAGCTGAGGATTCCAGCAGAGGCCAACGTATTTTATGCCAAGAATCCTCACAAAAAATCCAACTTTGTGCTGGGGAAAAGGAGCCTCTCCCAAAAGAATGATGGGAGGATCCAGCCTCAACCTCCCTCTCGTCCTGGAAAGAAGGCTCCAGCCCTCCTGAGGATGCTTGCAAAACCATTCTGTTGCTGTGTGCCTGGGCGGGGCTGAGGCAGCCCAGGAATATTTACATTGATTACTATTTTCTTCAAAGTTTGAATCTATAGTTTGCCATTGTCCTTGACCTTGTTTAGTAACACAGTTGTTACTCTATCCTGTATTTGTTGTTTCCATTAATATATTATTATTTTAAAATATATATGTTTTTGTTACCTGATCTACTGTGATGATTTGAGTATACTAAATGTAGCAGTGATTCCTAAAGGACACATCCAAACCAACAGGAAGGAATGTTTCATTCTGTCAGCAAGAACTTTGGTTTTTAGGAGTTTGGCAGATGGCATTATCTGAGTCAGTTTTCCAATGGGGGCAATGAAGTATCAGCTGTGATGGTACAAACACAAACAAAGACACACAAACACACACAAGAGCACACACACTCACTGAGAGATAGATAGACAGATGGAGTTGGTCTCTGCTGAAATACTTTGGAGACATGGTTCTGATTTCTCCCCTTTTGGAGTATTTTCAATTGCACAAGGTGTCTTGCAAATGAACCCATGTCTGAGGAAGACATGCATGTGTACTTCACATGCCACTTTTCACATAGCAGGAAGGTCATGTAATATTTTTCATGCAGCTGTCTTTTGACTGTGAACCATCCCATGAGGTCAGCTGTGGAATTTTCAACTTGTAGCATCACAATGGGGATCCACTCTTTGGATTTGGGGATATTTCTGATTTTCCTGATTCAGATTGGAATGATATATATATATATATATATATATATTAGTTTTTGATGAAAATTCTGCATTTGATGGTAATGAATGTCGTGCATCTAGGAATCTGTAGAGTGCAGACAATGAATGGATGCCTACTGTTGTCTGGACTGGTCTGAAAAGTCCTGTAGCATCTGAGCATGTGTGAGGGCTGTACAGGTCTTGCCAAAAGCCCAGGTCAGATGATCCTGCACAAAGCTGAACTCCTAGTGGTCTCCACAACAGTGTAAGGGCCAAGGAGAAACACACTTCCACACAGAAGTTGGGAAGCTACCTTATGAAGTTGATCATAGATACGGGATTATTAATATATCCAGGTTGGCATCTATTATTTTTTTAGCTTTTGACTTTCGCAGCTGTGGGCATCTTGACAACCATCAACTCCCTGTAAGCACAGACAACTCTATAAGAACCTGAGGATAAATTTCCCTGTGCATGTCCCCTTGTGAAACTGCTTAAGCACCGCCTGGTTTACACACAGGTGGAATTTCTAGGTCAAAGTGTGCATGTTTACTTCTTTGACTAAGCACTGCCAGGTGGCTCTTCTGCATAGCTCTACCTGTGGCCAGGATTGTATTATCTAGCTTTCTAACTTTTGCATGTTGAGTAGATACATAGTGGGAGCACACTGTTTTTGTTGGTATTTTTTTTTGGTATCTATTCTGATGCTTTTCACTGGGGGATTTTTTCCTGTGAAAATGGGCTTCCTCTACTTGACCTTATTTTCTTCTTTTTAAAATTTTTTCAATGTGACTTTTTAATTTTAGTTTTATTAAAGACATTGCCCCTTGCTTGCATAGTCTATATCTAAAGCACTAGTCCTTGCTCCAAGGCCCAGCTTGCTCTCAGCTGCCCCAGGAGGGGAACAGTCTTTGGCGGTAGACAAGAGACGCCCCTGCAGGGGGCACAAGTGCTTTGGCCCTCTGGTGTCTTGCCAGCAGTGCTTCCCATGCTCACAGAGGGTTTCAGACACTGAGTCAATGGTCCAGGTGGTCTTTTGTTCAGTCTGATCTCAAATTGAGCTCCTCTGAGAGGTCATATTGAAGTCCTTGTGTGTACCTGACCCATCATTTTAAACAATATTCCAAGTTCACTTTTTGTGTGTAGGTGGGTTCTGGGGATTGAACCCAGGGCCTTGAGCCTGTGAGGCAAGTGACCTACCTGAGCTACACCCTCAGAGACCCCTGTAAAAGTATTTCCCCTTTGCCTCGGGGTCTAAGTTGCCAAGGCTGACCTCAAACGTTCCTCTTGCCTCAGCCTCCCTGGTGGCTGGCATGACAGGCATGCACCTGGGACTGTCACACTCGAGCCTGTGATGGGAACTCATGTGCATCTGTCCAGGGCTGAGCATGGTTAGGCAGAGCTGTGCTCCAGGCTCCCTGCAGGGCTGTGGAGGCTTCTGCTGCCCAGCAGCCCTGGTGCCATGGCCAGGGCTCCTCCCAGCCGAGGGCAGGCAGCTGCCCATTGCTGTAGGCTGACCTTATTTTCTTCTTATGGCACTCGTCCGTTCTCTGGAGTATGTTGTATGGTTTGTCCATTAGGAGTCTAACAGGTCCTCTAGAACCTTCAAACAATTAGTAAAATTCCTGAACAGTAAGTGAGCGCGCGCAGAAATTGGGCTAATATTTTGGGAAGAACAATGTTGGATGATATATTCATGGCTTGAATATATCATCCAACATGAAGTTATATTTTATTACTTACAAAATAATAAAATAATGAAGCAATACCATGGGCTGAGCTAAAATAGATCCTTAGGATCTTAGGCATTCTGTAATAAATCTGTGTCACTTGAAGTATAGAGTTGATCGACTCTGAGTAATGAAACAGAAGTAAAGGTATCAAAGCCAATGATCATCTGTTTCCAATTTTCTGTGATTTGGTTCAAGTGGTAAAGTGGTGATATTTATTAATAATGGATCGAATAGGTTCATAATTGTTTTAGAGTACAATTAGATGCCTTCAAACTTTAGGCTACATGGGCACATTTGAGAACGGTTCCAGCCATTCTCTCATCCTTTGGGTCATTCCCCTCCTATGTCCTGTGAGACATTTTCTATGTGAGGCTTTAAGAAGAAGAAGAGAATATTCTGTAAAGAAAACCTTGTGATCTGTGCAGTATGAAGTTGAATGGATTCATTCAGAAATCAGAAATTCTATTGAAAGATATTTATTGGCATGAGCCAAATTAAACCTATTTTTAGGCATCCTGGTGAAGACAAGGTTTTATCTTTATGTCTCATTTTCTATGTTTTGTTGTTGTTGTTGTTGTTAGAATGAAATTCATATGTTGCCAGACCATTCTATCAGATGTGTAACTAGATGCCATTTAAATTACCCACTTTTACATGGTAGACAGTTTTTAATGAACACTGCCTGTCTGCACCTTTTTTAAAAACAGGACTGGGATCAGAAGCCCAAATACCAATGGTTAGCTGGAGCATATTTTTCATTTGGCCTATCTGTCAGTATTCCCTGAGGTCATCTGTGCAATCAGCTTCGTTACTCCTGCTCCCTCACTGGATTTCATAGAAACCATATGCTATGTATGAATCAGGGACACCAATCCCACAACATAGCATTCTTGGAATATCCAAAGTCCCACTTTTCACTTCGCCATGCCTGAGATCAGCAGTAATATTTATCAGCAAATGTGAGATTTTCAAAGATCCAATTCTATGTGCTCCTTTCTCATAGAGCCTTAGGCAGGGATATAGCATACATAAATATTAAGTAAAGTCCATAGTTTTTAAAATGTCATCCATTGAATAGTTGACACATGTCTGAGATACTTTTTATTTTGGAGGAGGTATTATTTAATAGGGAATTCCAACAGCTACCTAATAGTGAAATGAGAAGTCTTGCATCCATTTTATTTTGTTTCTGATGATTTTTATGAGTAAGGGTAAGATACTTCCTTGTTCTGATGCAGATGTTGCCCACTTTTGTGAATGGATGCGGGGTGTCACCTACTACTTGCATATCTGCATATTGGGCTTGACACTGCTATCGTACTTGGTAGTTGGCAAAAAGTCAATACTGAAGTTAAGCTCTTGTGTTCTAGCAGCAGAGCTGAAGATCCTTGATGTGCCACCTTCTGCAATCCATGCTGCTCTCTTCATGTTCCTTATTGACTTCCTGGTGATGAGCATCATGGTCTCCTGGTCTTGAGAATGGCCAAGCATTGCTCTGTGAATGTGGAAGATGGGCATGTGGAAGGCTCCAGGGAGGAGGGATCATTGAACATGTACTCGAATCCATGTGCCTGTTGAATGACCTGTTTTTTTATTTTTGGGTTTTAAGGGAGACACTGCCCTAAAACACTTCTGTGCAGCTGGGGATGCAGGCTTCTGCTTCACCTTGCAGGAAGCATTAACGAATCCTTTCCAGAAGACATGAGAAGAGAGAAGTGAGCCTCTGGTATCATGCAGGTTCCTTGCATTGCCCATGGGCTAGAAGAGAGAAGAGTTGCTTCATGAGATTTGATCCCCTTTTTCCTGAAAAGTTCCACACAGAGGTGAGTCCCCAGCATGTTTAGAAATCATTTCAGACACCTTTCTGGACGGAATTGAATCAGAGCCCCTGATGATGTGGAAGAGCTAAAGATGGGTTTGCTATGAATTTTCTATTTCATTCATCAGGGCCTGAGTCAAGTCAGTCATTGTGCTGTCAACACATGAGCTGCTGGTCAAATGTGAGGAAGTGGTCTTGCTTTATGAAAACACCACCCTGATTCAGTGAGCCAGAGGCAGCCTGCAGTCCCTGTTTTCCTGTAAAGGCAGATTGCTGTGGATGGCCTCTGGCCTCGTCATGCAGCCCTGCTCAGAGTAGGGGATTGAGGGACCAGGCAGATCCCTAGTTCCTTTTGACCTTTATTGCCATTGGGCCACCCCAGGGTCCTTGGACTCTACCTGGTCTTCTGGCCTGGGTCAGGGGATGTGAGGTTTGGAATCCCCCTCTGTGGCAGGATCCCAGCCCCCCAGCCACTTGAGGTCAGCACATCCTTCCCTAATTGTGTTAGAGTTGGAGACTTCTCCCACCCATCCTCATCCATGCTCATCCCACATTTTGTAGCTTGGCACCTGAGGACCTTTATTCATTGACTTAGTTGTTAGTGATGATGGTTACTAAGACTAAGTGACTCTTTCAAGTCACATCACTTGCATGGTAGGGCTAGAGCATGGATCTTCCTAATTGATTTCATGAGACTCTCTCTTGGAAACTGTGACTGCTTCCTAAACACACACTCTACATTTGGAGTGTCAAAATTCTTGCCACTGCCTCCTTGGCAAGTGTATCTAGTCTTCTACGTGGGAATTTCACAAATATTTTCCTTTGGTTTGTGGAGGTCATGCAGAAGGGATTTCATTTGAAATAGCCCAAACAAGAAATACCAGTTGTCTTTTTCGCACATGGATGTGTGTAGTGAACACCCCTTTCTGTGTGCTTGCATGAGTTACTCCTTTGAATTTGTTGAAGAATGGTTGGCTGGGGAGCAAGTTAACGAGAGATGGATATCAATGGTTGTCAAGTATTCTGACGTGAAGAATGTATTGAGGATGTGAAGGCTTTTCTAGCCAGTTCCTATGGCTCAGTCAGGGATCAGTCAGAGGATTCTGTCTGGTAGACTCTTTGGCACAGATGTCAAAGTGGCCTGGTCTTACCCTGTCCAGGACTGAATGCTGAGCTTGAGTGGGAGCTTCTTGTCATTTCAAGCATTTCCATGAGTCTGTCCTCTGTTCTCTTGTATCCAAGTGGTTTCTAATAGGAAAGCAGAACAAAAATTGAAAGTATGGTGATTGATTATTTTTACCAATGTTATTTCAATCCACTTTGTTTAATACGAAATTACCTTTATGCTAGTAAGATTTCATATGTGAGGAAATAATGAAAATATTGGGGTTAGGGGATGAGAATATGCAAATCAAACATTTTTGAGCACCAAGACCCATTTTTTGTTTTTGTTTTTGTTTTTTTTTTTAACTTAAATAATATTAAGTGCCAGAGGACCACCGCTGCCATTCAGCCTCAACAACCTCCAGGTCCAGCCTCCAGGTGGCCCATTTCACCAGGGTGTGTGGGACCACACTGTCCTGGGATGAGAGAACAGTACCCACGGATGTTGACATCTCACAGAGTAGATATTGCCAGTGACAGTACGGAGCTATTGGCACATGAGGAAGGGAAGAGCTCTCAGGATGGGAAGAGGGGGCCGCTTCGAGACTCATTGGGTATGGCACGAGGCTGCTGGGTGTGGTGTTGGCCTGGGCCCACTGAGTGGGGCAGATCCGTGGTCTGTGTTTCTGTACGCTCCTCTGTAGCCTGTGTTGGCAGCAGATCAGGGAATTGCAATCAGAAGTGCTCCCAGTAACACAGGCACCAGCCCCCAGAGTGTGTGCCTATCCGTTTCCCCACCTGGCCTGACTTAGTGCCTGTCTTGCCTCAGGGCTGAGACCCTACAATCTCTGATGAGGGTGTCTGTGGTCCAGATCCAACCTGCATGGCCAACATGCTCAGACCTTCAGCTGGGTCCTAGGCTGCTGCAACCAAACTCTGTTAACTGGGTGGCCGACAACAGAGGAAGTGTCTTCCGTTGAGCTCCAGAGGCTCAACACAGTAGGTGTTGGGCTGTCCCAGTGCCATAACCCCTCCCAGGTTTCAAGGGGACTGTCTCCCCAACTCTCCCAGCCCTTGCCCACTCTCCTATTGCTGCCCACGATCTGTGGTTCCCATATGGGCATCCCGCCCTCGCTCCAACCTCACATATCCGGTATCCCCCAGTCTCCCTGGTATCTGGGTCCAGACTCTCCTCTTCCTACAAGAATATCAGATATTGGATTTGGTCCCAGTTGATGCTGTGTTCCATCATGTGAGCTCTTAGCTTCATCACTGTGCAAAGACTCTTTTCCCACACAAGTTCGCACGACTTTTGGCTGGCTAAGAATTTTCAGGCGACACTTTTCTAATGAGTACACTTTCCTTCCTTCCGATCTCCCACCAGTGAGCATTCCTCGCACCCTTGTCCTAGTTCCTTTATGGCAGTTTCCCTCCTTATGGCTGAGAGGACCTAGTGACCCCTGAATTCACACGTTCTCCTTAATCACCAACACACTGCAGAATTCTCCAGGGGGCCATATATGCTCCTGGAAGTTGGTGTTGGAAATAGTTCTCCATCCATTAATCACTCCCTCACTCACTAATGTCCTTGTGTCCTTGAGAAAGGCTCTCCCTTTCCTGGTTTTCCTGAATAGAAATCCTCTTGCCTCTTGGGTGAATAGGGTTATGGGTTGTGCAGAGGGTGTTGGTCCACTGAGCATCTTAGAGACTGTCCTTTATGGAGCCTAATGATCCTCACTGGGGAATGAGGCCAGGGTCCTAACTGTGGTTAGTTAGAGAGGGAAAGAAGGACAAGGGAAACTCAGATGTCCCTTCATGGCCCCTGGAGTTAGAGGACTTACCCCTTTGCACCTGGGATCAGGAGACCTCATTTCCTCGAGGACACGCACACTCAGACGTTAATCTTGAGTGTGGGTTCCTTTCTGGGGTCCAGGGCTGTTGTTAGCCACCAGGAATGACAGTGCTCTCCATGCTGAGTGGAGCCATTTTTGCCAGGAAAGAGAGCCCATGGTCACGCCTTGTGCAAAGCATCCCACGCCAGGGGCTCCCATGCCTACATTCCTGTCCTGAAAGGAAGCCACTCAGAGGCAAGGTGGGTCCAACCACCTCCCATGTGTTCACTCATCACTGTGTTCCAGCAGTCACCCCAGTGAACAGTCCTGATGGGATTGGATGTGGCTCAGAATGTCACCCTCATGAGCTCTACCCTGCCACAGCTGCAGTTCTGCAGTGGGAGAAACTCAAAACCTCAAAACACATGCACATGAAAGAAAAGAGCAAGAGCCAGAGCCCAAACAGGCCAGGTGTGGCAAAGACAGCTGGAGTGCCTAGGTTGGGACTCAGAATTATGTCAGTGGGGTGGCATTGCTGCTGGCACCAGCATGATAACCGAGAGCCAGCCCTGCTCATTTTGGGGAGCAGTGTGTTGGGGAAGGCAGCAGAAATTGAGAGGCAGGATTGAGTTTGGCCCTAGGAGGAGGTTGGGTAAGAGGCCAGTGTGGGTTGGAGAGCCTGGGCAGATAGACAGAGGCCAGGGCACACCCCAAAGCCTGGAGACTGCACTTGATGTCCAGGGTTGTGAAACACCACTTCCCCTCTTACTCACAACTGAGAGCAAGGGGCATTGATGAGTTCAGTTTGTGTGCGGCTGCATCCAAGGTGGCTCGGCTAGGAACCTCTGTTTCCTTGACTCAGGAGGCTGGGAGTCCAGGCTCCACTGAGGCTCGGCTGGGAGGATCGGAGTCTGAGTTTATGCCTGTGTTCCCTGTAGGATCCATGTTGGCTGAGCCTCAGTGTTTTTGTAATGAGAGGATGGGTGACCGTCATGTCTTTATCACAGGACACACTTGCTAAATGGATTTGTTTGCTCTGAGGAGGAAAGAGAGAGGGGGGAGTGGTGCTGGAGACAGGGATGCAGACAGGGGTCATGGACTTGGCATAACTCAGTCTTGGAGGTGATATCCCATCACCTGTACCCACTTCAATTCCCATGAATCCAGAGGCTGAGCCCCCTTGAGGTGAGGGGTGAACCGGTTCTGGGCAGCAGGATGCTGTGGTACCTCGGAGTCTCTGTGAGACCCCAACACTAGACACACTTGGCCCTTTTGAAATCTTAGGAGAAGCCTTGGGAAGTTGTATGGCAGAGGGGAGCAGCCTCTGCATCTCAGTCCCCTCCAACTTGCCATGGTGTAGAGAGGGAACTGCAGCCACGATGGGACGGACATTGGCCATGTCCCTGTGTGGGACACAGGCCTGATTGAGTTAGGGTGCATTCTTTGTCTCTCCCTTTCTTGTGATTATCCCATCTCTACATTTGTGCTTTAGCCACCTGTGAGTCCCATCTCTGGTTTCAGAGAGAACAGAGGGTGTTATGGGCCAATAGACACAATAAACCCTAGAGATTAGATGCTACCCTACTTTCCAGAAAAGACTGGGCACACCATGAGTTGCACAATGATGGGACCAGGGTCCAAAAGCTGCTGAGAGGGAAGGACTGGTTGTGAATGCATTTTTGAAGGCTCCAAGCTGGAACTCTAGTGGCACCAAGCAGGGCAGATGCTGGTGGGGATGTTTGGGTAGTTGTTGGTGAACACCTGCGCACCTGAGATGGGTAGGCATGGAGGAGAAATCGGCAGCCCATAGGGCTGTTGAAAGTGGTCTTATGTGAAAAGAGGCTCAGGTATGGGCACAGGAAATGACATCATTGCCTTGACAATGGATCAAACAGAACATGGAACCCTGGTATCCAGGCACCCACTTCACTGACCAAGCCATCCGAGCTCACTTGGTTGGAGCCACTGGAGGGAGAAGGATGTTCTCCTGTGGTTGCAGACAATGCCGAGCCTCAGGCTCCCAGGAATCTCAGGGGGGCCAACTAGCCCTTTTGTGGATACACTGGGTGAGGCTTCATCTTAGACGCCAGAGCCTCTGGCGATTGTCGCAGAGGAGCTCAAGAGTAACAGTGAGTAGCACAGGGCAGGTGAGCCCAGCAGGCCCTCGAGTCTGATCCCTGATGAATGGCCCAGGACTCCTATTCTGACTCTGTGTGTGTGTGTGTGTGTGTGTGTGTGTGTGTGTGTGTGTGTGTTTGTACTGATGGGAACTGTCCCATTGTGCTTTGACTCTAGTGTATTGGCACAAGTCATTTTTCTGTTTGTCACCATTTCCATTTTGAACCCACCATTCTTGGTCCCAACCCAGGGTGAAAATGATCAGAACACGGAGGAGCCCTTCAGGGTTCAGAGCCTTGAACCTTACAGGCAGGACCAGCTTAGGAATGAGCTCCTGCCTGTCATTTGTGGGAGGAACCTACATTTCAGCAGCAACATGGGGTTAATCTCCTGGGATTTCATCCCCACCCAGCAGGTGCTGGATCTCTTGTTCCCAAAACAGCCGCCACCTTCTTCAGTCTTTACTCCTGGTGCCACTCCACATCCTCCAAGGGGACAAGAACCTCAGGTTCTGGATGGATGTTGTAGAATGCCCACAGAGCCAACTGCCAGGCTGGGTGGGGTGCAGTTGCTGGGCTTTGCTGATGTTGTCATCCCCCACAGTTCTTGGAACCTTCTGTGGCAGTGGCATCCAGGACCCCAGCAGCTGTGAGTAGCAGCTCCTCACTGCTTCACTCCAGCGAGCAGGTGGAAGACAGCCGCGTTGTTCACGTCCTCCTAGAGGGACAGAGCCTGAGGGAGACAAAGCGCATCCCGGTAAGCCCGACAGCAGGGCTGCCTCCTGGGTGTCCACACAGTGGAAGGCAGGAGACACAGCCAACCCCAGGGCTATGGTGGGAAATAAAGAAGAGAGAGGTCCGTCTTAAGGGCTTGACCTGAGGAGGGAGAGCATCAGCATGCCCAGCTTCAGTGGTGAGTGGGCCTGTGTATTGTGGGTTTTGCAGGCCAGAAGTGCAGACGGAAGTGCTGTGGACAGATGAAGGCAGAGATATGTCCAGGGTGCAGGCTGCAGTGCCTAGAACTTGGTATTCTCAATGAGTGAAGTTGGAGCAGAGGAGGTGGCAGTGACTTGTCACATGTGTAGGAGGGGATGTGTTCCTGGTGGCAGGGAAGAGAACCTCCTTAGCATGACTAGGTGTAGGAATTTGGGGTCGGGATCACCTGGGGGGTCATGCCAAAGCTTCGGAATGTTAGGCTTTGCATGTATGTAAATACGGAGCTAAAGGGGTTCTTGGCAGAATTTCTATGGATGTGCAGTAGACACGCTAATGCTGCAGGTGTCCAGCTGCAGAGGAGACATGTTCAGTGACTGCCAGTGCTGAGTCAAGTACATCATTACAACCAGACCCGCACCGAGCTTCCAGAGGCCAGGGCCTCTCAAAGCTATCATGAAGCACTCAAGTGCACACTCTTGTATCTGAGTCTGTTTTGTGTCGTGGCAGTCAGGACCCAAATTTTCAGTGCATCTGCCTCTTCCACCCACAAAGGCAGCCTGCATCCCAGATCACACTTGGTGCGCAGATCCCTGGCCCATTGCTCTCATCTCAGTGAGATGAGAGTGTGTCTGTGCATAGGCAGTTTGGTCCTTTGACATGAGTGGAATGTGGCTCCCCAGGGGGAGGGGAGATGGCAGGTACAGGCAGATATTTGTACCAGGATTGTTCTAGTAGCACATTGCAAGAACCCAGGTGGTATATGGAGGACACACTCAGGTAGCAGGATAACAAGATTGTGCCCTTGTATATGTAGCTGAGATTTCTCCTGAATGTTTGACCACAGTCTTCTGGGTAGCTCTTCTAAAAGCCATTCTCTGATGACATTTGTCCCACCCTGATCCAGGTGACCTTTCAGGAGACGGTGACAAGCCTCATCCGCAGGGCCTTGGACCAAAATTCGTTGCAGCATGAGGATGTGGACAACTTTGAGCTGCTGTATATGATGTCTGAGGATGAGAGTAAGTAGGACAATCAGACAGTGGGGAGACATGATCCACAGTGGGCTCAGGATAACTGACAGCCAAGAGAAAGTGGGCCTTGGCCCCAAAATACCAAAGTGTGATGGGCCTGGCGGAGACTCTCAGGGGTTGTGGGTGTTTTGTGGTATAATCCTTGAGTGCCACCTAACAATTCTCTCCACTTCGCTCTGCAGAAATCAAGGTCTCTGACCACTCACTCGTGTGTCTGTCCATGAATCTGGGAATACAATATTTCATGGTGAGGAAACGCCCCCAGGTCAAGGGAAAGGAGGTAAACACCTACCTTATTCAAGCTGTGCATGTGCTGCCATTCCACTCCGACCTGAGGAAATAAGAAGCCTCAGCACCTGGACATATTTGCTGGAAGCCCATAGAGCCAACTGACAGTCTGGGGTGGCTTTCTGTTTCTGGGTTTGCTGATGTTCCATCCCCCACAGTTCTCAGAATCAACCTGCAAGTCCTCCAGGCCGCTTTCCCACAAGCAGGTGGGAGACACCTGCTTAATTCGTGTCCACTTAGAAACACAAAGTCCAGAGATGGCCAAGAGTGTTCTGGTAAGCCTGGGAGCAGGGGTGTCCCGTGGTGCTTACACCTGGGTGGGGAGCAGACACTGGTCCAATACCATGGACTACTCATGCCCTCTTGAATTTGGAGCTTCTGGATGATCAGGAGGATAGATGGGAATCAAGAAGGGAGAGGTCAGTGTGAAGGGCTGGAGCTGAGATGAGCGAGTGCAGCAGCTTGTCCACTGCCATGTCTGAGGGAGTCTGTGTGTCAGGTGGCAGCATGCAGTCCAGAAGGGCAGGGACAGGTATGGGTGACAGATGAGAATAGGACAGGAACTAGGTTGCAGGTTCCCTTGTATGGGATGCTGACGTCTATGGAGGAGGACAGCAGTGTGAGGTTCTCCATGTTCCTTGAACAAGGAGCTGAGAGAGTCTCTCTGCAGAGTCGATATGGATGTGGAGCAAGCACACTAAATGTCCAGGTAACCCAATGACCACCCTTGCCGGATGAGGTGCCCTCCTACATCCCAGCCAGCACTGAGCCTCTGGAGGCCAGGAGCTCTCATGGCTATCTTTCAGCTCTCCTGTGTGTGGTCATGTTCCTGGGTCTGTTTTTGGCCCTGGCAATCCAGACCAAAGCCTCTAGGTTTTGTGCCTAGGCCATTCCCAATGCCACCTGCATCCTCGGGCAGACCTGGGATCTTGGAGGCTATTGTCCCATTCCTCCCAACTTGTGGGATGAGATTGCATCTGTATGCAGGTAGTGGGGTCCTTTCACTCGGAGAGGAGTGCAGCTCCACAAAGAGCAATGGCAGGCCCAGGAAGTCCTATGTACAAGGATTGGGCTAGTAGCCTGTGGGAAGAGCCCACACGATGAGCAGGAGGTCAGCCTCGGGTAGTAGTGTCATGGATGTTGCCCTTGTATTTAGAGTGGAGGTGCCTCCAGAATGCCCCTGCCCACTGTCCTTGAGTAGTCACTTCAAGGCCCATTTCCTGAAGGCCTGTCTCCCATGCTGCTCCAGGTGACCTGCCACGATAGGGCTCCTGTCGTCATCCGCAGCGCCCTCGACCTACACTTCCTTACTGAGGAGAATCCAGAGGATTATGAGCTGGGCCAAATCATCTCTCACCGTCAGAGTAAGTGAGACAATCAGATAGCAGAGAGCAAGGGTCAGGATGTGGACTCAGGTCAACTCTTAGCAACAAAGAGTAGTCTCTGACCCCCAAGAACACTCCAACAGGTGTGTTGGGTTCGTGCACAAAGCCAACTGCACTTCTGCTGGTGGAAGGTCTTGAGGTCCAATGGTATACCCCGGTGGATATTGCGGCTCCCCACCAGGTGCCCTCCCCTGGACATGAACAGGCATCCAAAGCTGACATCTTTGAGGAGTGAGGAGGAAAGCCTCTCTCCAGGAGCAGTATGTTTTCATGGTCTGGGATAGGAGTGGTTTCAAAGGAACATGGGAATGCATGGGCTAAAGAGGGAACTGGCATTTTGTGGACTGAAGCAGTACTATTGAAAGCCTTCTGTGTGACCAAAAAACCACTGCCTGGGCAGAGCATTGCCAGGATTCTAGCAAGCAGTAACAGGATGAAATTGGGAAGAAAACACAGCCTGGGAGACAGCCTGAATCATCTGTTTTTGCATAAATTCCATGGTCTTACGCACCTGAGTCCACTAGGCAAGGAGTGATCACAATAGCCAGGTTGTGATCCCTAACTAAAGTCAGATGAGGGCTTCCTGAGCACGTAGCCACAGAGCTCATCTGATAATAATGCCAGCGCTTTTTCGTTGGTTGGTTGGTTGGTTTTTGTGAGCCAAACACCACAGCAGCCATTATCCCAGCCTATGTACCCTGAAGACCACCATCCCTATGAGTTCTAGGATCACTTGTCTCCTATCTTAACCTACTGTTAGGTTAGTAGAGTCTATGGAAGAGGAAGTCTGTCTGGGGCCTTGGTAGCCTAAGAAATTCATAGCAGAGATCTCCACATCCAACCCAGAAGGGATGGAGAACAGGCTCTAGGTTAGAGGAGGGCGACAGGAAACACATGTTCAGAGGAAGGAGAAGCGGCTGTTGTATTCCCCCACTCAGGGTCATGGCACCACTGGGCCATACACCATGTTGGAGGGAAGCAGTCCCTTTGCTGGTCTTTGGAACCATTGTTCTCAGTAGGGCAGTATTTGGAATGTGGCCTCCATTCTCAGAAGCCTGGTTCACATGGAGGCGGGCTCCACCAACGCAGAAGCATGGCTCTAACGTGGTATCCGCGCTGGTCAGCCTGTCCTCACTGTGGCCATACTTGAGGAAAATAACTCAGAGGAGGAATCCTAGGCCTTTTTTCTCTGGGTTTCATAGCTTTCTCTTTGGTTGTGCACTGAGGCTGTCCATAAAGCTCTAGTGTGTGGCAGTGGAGAGCTCCTCAGCCCTTGCCACAAAGGCATAGACTGGGAGAGAGAGAACGAGGCTGGCAGAGAGGGAGAGAGAGAAAGATGGAGAGGGAGGACCTCTCCTTGGAGAATGAGGATTCAGTGGAGCCAACAGGAACAAGGTACTGTTGCCCAGGGCACAACCCTGTTTAGGTCTTACTCCAACCATGCTCAACCTTTCTTCCAGTCCCTCCCACCCCCCAGTAGTGTATTCATCTTGAATGAGAATTTCATGTTGACATCAGAGCACTCACCATCCAATGCTTCCCTCCAAACCCACCTATGAAGATGGCTCATGTGGGGACTGAATCTTCGGCACAGGAGCCTTTTGTGTTAGATTTCAGATGCAAACCCTAGTGGTGTGCTTTGGCAGATGCAAGAGGACCTGAGATATTCTGGAGTCCAAAGCCTTCGGTAGGAACAGACATTAGGTCTGTTGAAGTGCTCTGCCTAGTTCTTCCTCAGGGAGGACTGTGGAGGCTGTCTTTGTTGGTATTGGTGCTGAATTGGAGAGCTCTCAGGTGTGTGGCTCTGGCCTTTTCTGGCACAGGCTCTCAGTGTTAGCGTGTCCTAGGGAGCACCTCCTGAGTGCCACCTTCTTTTTGTACACCCCTCTCTCCCCAGAGCTGAGGATTCCAGCAGAGGCCAACGTATTTTATGCCAAGAATCCTCACAAAAAATCCAACTTTGTGCTGGGGAAAAGGAGCCTCTCCCAAAAGAATGATGGGAGGATCCAGCCTCAACCTCCCTCTCGTCCTGGAAAGAAGGCTCCAGCCCTCCTGAGGATGCTTGCAAAACCATTCTGTTGCTGTGTGCCTGGGCGGGGCTGAGGCAGCCCAGGAATATTTACATTGATTACTATTTTCTTCAAAGTTTGAATCTATAGTTTGCCATTGTCCTTGACCTTGTTTAGTAACACAGTTGTTACTCTATCCTGTATTTGTTGTTTCCATTAATATATTATTATTTTAAAATATATATGTTTTTGTTACCTGATCTACTGTGATGATTTGAGTATACTAAATGTAGCAGTGATTCCTAAAGGACACATCCAAACCAACAGGAAGGAATGTTTCATTCTGTCAGCAAGAACTTTGGTTTTTAGGAGTTTGGCAGATGGCATTATCTGAGTCAGTTTTCCAATGGGGGCAATGAAGTATCAGCTGTGATGGTACAAACACAAACAAAGACACACAAACACACACAAGAGCACACACACTCACTGAGAGATAGATAGACAGATGGAGTTGGTCTCTGCTGAAATACTTTGGAGACATGGTTCTGATTTCTCCCCTTTTGGAGTATTTTCAATTGCACAAGGTGTCTTGCAAATGAACCCATGTCTGAGGAAGACATGCATGTGTACTTCACATGCCACTTTTCACATAGCAGGAAGGTCATGTAATATTTTTCATGCAGCTGTCTTTTGACTGTGAACCATCCCATGAGGTCAGCTGTGGAATTTTCAACTTGTAGCATCACAATGGGGATCCACTCTTTGGATTTGGGGATATTTCTGATTTTCCTGATTCAGATTGGAATGATATATATATATATATATATATATATATATATATATATATTAGTTTTTGATGAAAATTCTGCATTTGATGGTAATGAATGTCGTGCATCTAGGAATCTGTAGAGTGCAGACAATGAATGGATGCCTACTGTTGTCTGGACTGGTCTGAAAAGTCCTGTAGCATCTGAGCATGTGTGAGGGCTGTACAGGTCTTGCCAAAAGCCCAGGTCAGATGATCCTGCACAAAGCTGAACTCCTAGTGGTCTCCACAACAGTGTAAGGGCCAAGGAGAAACACACTTCCACACAGAAGTTGGGAAGCTACCTTATGAAGGTGATCATAGATACGGGATTATTAATATATCCAGGTTGGCATCTATTATTTTTTTAGCTTTTGACTTTCGCAGCTGTGGGCATCTTGACAACCATCAACTCCCTGTAAGCACAGACAACTCTATAAGAACCTGAGGATAAATTTCCCTGTGCATGTCCCCTTGTGAAACTGCTTAAGCACCGCCTGGTTTACACACAGGTGGAATTTCTAGGTCAAAGTGTGCATGTTTACTTCTTTGACTAAGCACTGCCAGGTGGCTCTTCTGCATAGCTCTACCTGTGGCCAGGATTGTATTATCTAGCTTTCTAACTTTTGCATGTTGAGTAGATACATAGTGGGAGCACACTGTTTTTGTTGGTATTTTTTTTTGGTATCTATTCTGATGCTTTTCACTGGGGGATTTTTTCCTGTGAAAATGGGCTTCCTCTACTTGACCTTATTTTCTTCTTTTTAAAATTTTTTCAATGTGACTTTTTAATTTTAGTTTTATTAAAGACATTGCCCCTTGCTTGCATAGTCTATATCTAAAGCACTAGTCCTTGCTCCAAGGCCCAGCTTGCTCTCAGCTGCCCCAGGAGGGGAACAGTCTTTGGCGGTAGACAAGAGACGCCCCTGCAGGGGGCACAAGTGCTTTGGCCCTCTGGTGTCTTGCCAGCAGTGCTTCCCATGCTCACAGAGGGTTTCAGACACTGAGTCAATGGTCCAGGTGGTCTTTTGTTCAGTCTGATCTCAAATTGAGCTCCTCTGAGAGGTCATATTGAAGTCCTTGTGTGTACCTGACCCATCATTTTAAACAATATTCCAAGTTCACTTTTTGTGTGTAGGTGGGTTCTGGGGATTGAACCCAGGGCCTTGAGCCTGTGAGGCAAGTGACCTACCTGAGCTACACCCTCAGAGACCCCTGTAAAAGTATTTCCCCTTTGCCTCGGGGTCTAAGTTGCCAAGGCTGACCTCAAACGTTCCTCTTGCCTCAGCCTCCCTGGTGGCTGGCATGACAGGCATGCACCTGGGACTGTCACACTCGAGCCTGTGATGGGAACTCATGTGCATCTGTCCAGGGCTGAGCATGGTTAGGCAGAGCTGTGCTCCAGGCTCCCTGCAGGGCTGTGGAGGCTTCTGCTGCCCAGCAGCCCTGGTGCCATGGCCAGGGCTCCTCCCAGCCGAGGGCAGGCAGCTGCCCATTGCTGTAGGCTGACCTTATTTTCTTCTTATGGCACTCGTCCGTTCTCTGGAGTATGTTGTATGGTTTGTCCATTAGGAGTCTAACAGGTCCTCTAGAACCTTCAAACAATTAGTAAAATTCCTGAACAGTAAGTGAGCGCGCGCAGAAATTGGGCTAATATTTTGGGAAGAACAATGTTGGATGATATATTCATGGCTTGAATATATCATCCAACATGAAGTTATATTTTATTACTTACAAAATAATAAAATAATGAAGCAATACCATGGGCTGAGCTAAAATAGATCCTTAGGATCTTAGGCATTCTGTAATAAATCTGTGTCACTTGAAGTATAGAGTTGATCGACTCTGAGTAATGAAACAGAAGTAAAGGTATCAAAGCCAATGATCATCTGTTTCCAATTTTCTGTGATTTGGTTCAAGTGGTAAAGTGGTGATATTTATTAATAATGGATCGAATAGGTTCATAATTGTTTTAGAGTACAATTAGATGCCTTCAAACTTTAGGCTACATGGGCACATTTGAGAACGGTTCCAGCCATTCTCTCATCCTTTGGGTCATTCCCCTCCTATGTCCTGTGAGACATTTTCTATGTGAGGCTTTAAGAAGAAGAAGAGAATATTCTGTAAAGAAAACCTTGTGATCTGTGCAGTATGAAGTTGAATGGATTCATTCAGAAATCAGAAATTCTATTGAAAGATATTTATTGGCATGAGCCAAATTAAACCTATTTTTAGGCATCCTGGTGAAGACAAGGTTTTATCTTTATGTCTCATTTTCTATGTTTTGTTGTTGTTGTTGTTGTTAGAATGAAATTCATATGTTGCCAGACCATTCTATCAGATGTGTAACTAGATGCCATTTAAATTACCCACTTTTACATGGTAGACAGTTTTTAATGAACACTGCCTGTCTGCACCTTTTTTAAAAACAGGACTGGGATCAGAAGCCCAAATACCAATGGTTAGCTGGAGCATATTTTTCATTTGGCCTATCTGTCAGTATTCCCTGAGGTCATCTGTGCAATCAGCTTCGTTACTCCTGCTCCCTCACTGGATTTCATAGAAACCATATGCTATGTATGAATCAGGGACACCAATCCCACAACATAGCATTCTTGGAATATCCAAAGTCCCACTTTTCACTTCGCCATGCCTGAGATCAGCAGTAATATTTATCAGCAAATGTGAGATTTTCAAAGATCCAATTCTATGTGCTCCTTTCTCATAGAGCCTTAGGCAGGGATATAGCATACATAAATATTAAGTAAAGTCCATAGTTTTTAAAATGTCATCCATTGAATAGTTGACACATGTCTGAGATACTTTTTATTTTGGAGGAGGTATTATTTAATAGGGAATTCCAACAGCTACCTAATAGTGAAATGAGAAGTCTTGCATCCATTTTATTTTGTTTCTGATGATTTTTATGAGTAAGGGTAAGATACT
Organism: Urocitellus parryii; assembly: GCF_045843805.1. Classification (NCBI taxonomy): domain Eukaryota; kingdom Metazoa; phylum Chordata; class Mammalia; order Rodentia; family Sciuridae; genus Urocitellus; species Urocitellus parryii. The sequence continues at coordinate 37,442,371 of NC_135548.1, forward strand.
TCCTTGTTCTGATGCAGATGTTGCCCACTTTTGTGAATGGATGCGGGGTGTCACCTACTACTTGCATATCTGCATATTGGGCTTGACACTGCTATCGTACTTGGTAGTTGGCAAAAAGTCAATACTGAAGTTAAGCTCTTGTGTTCTAGCAGCAGAGCTGAAGATCCTTGATGTGCCACCTTCTGCAATCCATGCTGCTCTCTTCATGTTCCTTATTGACTTCCTGGTGATGAGCATCATGGTCTCCTGGTCTTGAGAATGGCCAAGCATTGCTCTGTGAATGTGGAAGATGGGCATGTGGAAGGCTCCAGGGAGGAGGGATCATTGAACATGTACTCGAATCCATGTGCCTGTTGAATGACCTGTTTTTTTATTTTTGGGTTTTAAGGGAGACACTGCCCTAAAACACTTCTGTGCAGCTGGGGATGCAGGCTTCTGCTTCACCTTGCAGGAAGCATTAACGAATCCTTTCCAGAAGACATGAGAAGAGAGAAGTGAGCCTCTGGTATCATGCAGGTTCCTTGCATTGCCCATGGGCTAGAAGAGAGAAGAGTTGCTTCATGAGATTTGATCCCCTTTTTCCTGAAAAGTTCCACACAGAGGTGAGTCCCCAGCATGTTTAGAAATCATTTCAGACACCTTTCTGGACGGAATTGAATCAGAGCCCCTGATGATGTGGAAGAGCTAAAGATGGGTTTGCTATGAATTTTCTATTTCATTCATCAGGGCCTGAGTCAAGTCAGTCATTGTGCTGTCAACACATGAGCTGCTGGTCAAATGTGAGGAAGTGGTCTTGCTTTATGAAAACACCACCCTGATTCAGTGAGCCAGAGGCAGCCTGCAGTCCCTGTTTTCCTGTAAAGGCAGATTGCTGTGGATGGCCTCTGGCCTCGTCATGCAGCCCTGCTCAGAGTAGGGGATTGAGGGACCAGGCAGATCCCTAGTTCCTTTTGACCTTTATTGCCATTGGGCCACCCCAGGGTCCTTGGACTCTACCTGGTCTTCTGGCCTGGGTCAGGGGATGTGAGGTTTGGAATCCCCCTCTGTGGCAGGATCCCAGCCCCCCAGCCACTTGAGGTCAGCACATCCTTCCCTAATTGTGTTAGAGTTGGAGACTTCTCCCACCCATCCTCATCCATGCTCATCCCACATTTTGTAGCTTGGCACCTGAGGACCTTTATTCATTGACTTAGTTGTTAGTGATGATGGTTACTAAGACTAAGTGACTCTTTCAAGTCACATCACTTGCATGGTAGGGCTAGAGCATGGATCTTCCTAATTGATTTCATGAGACTCTCTCTTGGAAACTGTGACTGCTTCCTAAACACACACTCTACATTTGGAGTGTCAAAATTCTTGCCACTGCCTCCTTGGCAAGTGTATCTAGTCTTCTACGTGGGAATTTCACAAATATTTTCCTTTGGTTTGTGGAGGTCATGCAGAAGGGATTTCATTTGAAATAGCCCAAACAAGAAATACCAGTTGTCTTTTTCGCACATGGATGTGTGTAGTGAACACCCCTTTCTGTGTGCTTGCATGAGTTACTCCTTTGAATTTGTTGAAGAATGGTTGGCTGGGGAGCAAGTTAACGAGAGATGGATATCAATGGTTGTCAAGTATTCTGACGTGAAGAATGTATTGAGGATGTGAAGGCTTTTCTAGCCAGTTCCTATGGCTCAGTCAGGGATCAGTCAGAGGATTCTGTCTGGTAGACTCTTTGGCACAGATGTCAAAGTGGCCTGGTCTTACCCTGTCCAGGACTGAATGCTGAGCTTGAGTGGGAGCTTCTTGTCATTTCAAGCATTTCCATGAGTCTGTCCTCTGTTCTCTTGTATCCAAGTGGTTTCTAATAGGAAAGCAGAACAAAAATTGAAAGTATGGTGATTGATTATTTTTACCAATGTTATTTCAATCCACTTTGTTTAATACGAAATTACCTTTATGCTAGTAAGATTTCATATGTGAGGAAATAATGAAAATATTGGGGTTAGGGGATGAGAATATGCAAATCAAACATTTTTGAGCACCAAGACCCATTTTTTGTTTTTGTTTTTGTTTTTTTTTTTAACTTAAATAATATTAAGTGCCAGAGGACCACCGCTGCCATTCAGCCTCAACAACCTCCAGGTCCAGCCTCCAGGTGGCCCATTTCACCAGGGTGTGTGGGACCACACTGTCCTGGGATGAGAGAACAGTACCCACGGATGTTGACATCTCACAGAGTAGATATTGCCAGTGACAGTACGGAGCTATTGGCACATGAGGAAGGGAAGAGCTCTCAGGATGGGAAGAGGGGGCCGCTTCGAGACTCATTGGGTATGGCACGAGGCTGCTGGGTGTGGTGTTGGCCTGGGCCCACTGAGTGGGGCAGATCCGTGGTCTGTGTTTCTGTACGCTCCTCTGTAGCCTGTGTTGGCAGCAGATCAGGGAATTGCAATCAGAAGTGCTCCCAGTAACACAGGCACCAGCCCCCAGAGTGTGTGCCTATCCGTTTCCCCACCTGGCCTGACTTAGTGCCTGTCTTGCCTCAGGGCTGAGACCCTACAATCTCTGATGAGGGTGTCTGTGGTCCAGATCCAACCTGCATGGCCAACATGCTCAGACCTTCAGCTGGGTCCTAGGCTGCTGCAACCAAACTCTGTTAACTGGGTGGCCGACAACAGAGGAAGTGTCTTCCGTTGAGCTCCAGAGGCTCAACACAGTAGGTGTTGGGCTGTCCCAGTGCCATAACCCCTCCCAGGTTTCAAGGGGACTGTCTCCCCAACTCTCCCAGCCCTTGCCCACTCTCCTATTGCTGCCCACGATCTGTGGTTCCCATATGGGCATCCCGCCCTCGCTCCAACCTCACATATCCGGTATCCCCCAGTCTCCCTGGTATCTGGGTCCAGACTCTCCTCTTCCTACAAGAATATCAGATATTGGATTTGGTCCCAGTTGATGCTGTGTTCCATCATGTGAGCTCTTAGCTTCATCACTGTGCAAAGACTCTTTTCCCACACAAGTTCGCACGACTTTTGGCTGGCTAAGAATTTTCAGGCGACACTTTTCTAATGAGTACACTTTCCTTCCTTCCGATCTCCCACCAGTGAGCATTCCTCGCACCCTTGTCCTAGTTCCTTTATGGCAGTTTCCCTCCTTATGGCTGAGAGGACCTAGTGACCCCTGAATTCACACGTTCTCCTTAATCACCAACACACTGCAGAATTCTCCAGGGGGCCATATATGCTCCTGGAAGTTGGTGTTGGAAATAGTTCTCCATCCATTAATCACTCCCTCACTCACTAATGTCCTTGTGTCCTTGAGAAAGGCTCTCCCTTTCCTGGTTTTCCTGAATAGAAATCCTCTTGCCTCTTGGGTGAATAGGGTTATGGGTTGTGCAGAGGGTGTTGGTCCACTGAGCATCTTAGAGACTGTCCTTTATGGAGCCTAATGATCCTCACTGGGGAATGAGGCCAGGGTCCTAACTGTGGTTAGTTAGAGAGGGAAAGAAGGACAAGGGAAACTCAGATGTCCCTTCATGGCCCCTGGAGTTAGAGGACTTACCCCTTTGCACCTGGGATCAGGAGACCTCATTTCCTCGAGGACACGCACACTCAGACGTTAATCTTGAGTGTGGGTTCCTTTCTGGGGTCCAGGGCTGTTGTTAGCCACCAGGAATGACAGTGCTCTCCATGCTGAGTGGAGCCATTTTTGCCAGGAAAGAGAGCCCATGGTCACGCCTTGTGCAAAGCATCCCACGCCAGGGGCTCCCATGCCTACATTCCTGTCCTGAAAGGAAGCCACTCAGAGGCAAGGTGGGTCCAACCACCTCCCATGTGTTCACTCATCACTGTGTTCCAGCAGTCACCCCAGTGAACAGTCCTGATGGGATTGGATGTGGCTCAGAATGTCACCCTCATGAGCTCTACCCTGCCACAGCTGCAGTTCTGCAGTGGGAGAAACTCAAAACCTCAAAACACATGCACATGAAAGAAAAGAGCAAGAGCCAGAGCCCAAACAGGCCAGGTGTGGCAAAGACAGCTGGAGTGCCTAGGTTGGGACTCAGAATTATGTCAGTGGGGTGGCATTGCTGCTGGCACCAGCATGATAACCGAGAGCCAGCCCTGCTCATTTTGGGGAGCAGTGTGTTGGGGAAGGCAGCAGAAATTGAGAGGCAGGATTGAGTTTGGCCCTAGGAGGAGGTTGGGTAAGAGGCCAGTGTGGGTTGGAGAGCCTGGGCAGATAGACAGAGGCCAGGGCACACCCCAAAGCCTGGAGACTGCACTTGATGTCCAGGGTTGTGAAACACCACTTCCCCTCTTACTCACAACTGAGAGCAAGGGGCATTGATGAGTTCAGTTTGTGTGCGGCTGCATCCAAGGTGGCTCGGCTAGGAACCTCTGTTTCCTTGACTCAGGAGGCTGGGAGTCCAGGCTCCACTGAGGCTCGGCTGGGAGGATCGGAGTCTGAGTTTATGCCTGTGTTCCCTGTAGGATCCATGTTGGCTGAGCCTCAGTGTTTTTGTAATGAGAGGATGGGTGACCGTCATGTCTTTATCACAGGACACACTTGCTAAATGGATTTGTTTGCTCTGAGGAGGAAAGAGAGAGGGGGGAGTGGTGCTGGAGACAGGGATGCAGACAGGGGTCATGGACTTGGCATAACTCAGTCTTGGAGGTGATATCCCATCACCTGTACCCACTTCAATTCCCATGAATCCAGAGGCTGAGCCCCCTTGAGGTGAGGGGTGAACCGGTTCTGGGCAGCAGGATGCTGTGGTACCTCGGAGTCTCTGTGAGACCCCAACACTAGACACACTTGGCCCTTTTGAAATCTTAGGAGAAGCCTTGGGAAGTTGTATGGCAGAGGGGAGCAGCCTCTGCATCTCAGTCCCCTCCAACTTGCCATGGTGTAGAGAGGGAACTGCAGCCACGATGGGACGGACATTGGCCATGTCCCTGTGTGGGACACAGGCCTGATTGAGTTAGGGTGCATTCTTTGTCTCTCCCTTTCTTGTGATTATCCCATCTCTACATTTGTGCTTTAGCCACCTGTGAGTCCCATCTCTGGTTTCAGAGAGAACAGAGGGTGTTATGGGCCAATAGACACAATAAACCCTAGAGATTAGATGCTACCCTACTTTCCAGAAAAGACTGGGCACACCATGAGTTGCACAATGATGGGACCAGGGTCCAAAAGCTGCTGAGAGGGAAGGACTGGTTGTGAATGCATTTTTGAAGGCTCCAAGCTGGAACTCTAGTGGCACCAAGCAGGGCAGATGCTGGTGGGGATGTTTGGGGAGTTGTTGGTGAACACCTGCGCACCTGAGATGGGTAGGCATGGAGGAGAAATCGGCAGCCCATAGGGCTGTTGAAAGTGGTCTTATGTGAAAAGAGGCTCAGGTATGGGCACAGGAAATGACATCATTGCCTTGACAATGGATCAAACAGAACATGGAACCCTGGTATCCAGGCACCCACTTCACTGACCAAGCCATCCGAGCTCACTTGGTTGGAGCCACTGGAGGGAGAAGGATGTTCTCCTGTGGTTGCAGACAATGCCGAGCCTCAGGCTCCCAGGAATCTCAGGGGGGCCAACTAGCCCTTTTGTGGATACACTGGGTGAGGCTTCATCTTAGACGCCAGAGCCTCTGGCGATTGTCGCAGAGGAGCTCAAGAGTAACAGTGAGTAGCACAGGGCAGGTGAGCCCAGCAGGCCCTCTAGTCTGATCCCTGATGAATGGCCCAGGACTCCTATTCTGACTGTGTGTGTGTGTGTGTGTGTGTGTGTGTGTGTGTGTGTGTGTTTGTACTGATGGGAACTGTCCCATTGTGCTTTGACTCTAGTGTATTGGCACAAGTCATTTTTCTGTTTGTCACCATTTCCATTTTGAACCCACCATTCTTGGTCCCAACCCAGGGTGAAAATGATCAGAACACGGAGGAGCCCTTCAGGGTTCAGAGCCTTGAACCTTACAGGCAGGACCAGCTTAGGAATGAGCTCCTGCCTGTCATTTGTGGGAGGAACCTACATTTCAGCAGCAACATGGGGTTAATCTCCTGGGATTTCATCCCCACCCAGCAGGTGCTGGATCTCTTGTTCCCAAAACAGCCGCCACCTTCTTCAGTCTTTACTCCTGGTGCCACTCCACATCCTCCAAGGGGACAAGAACCTCAGGTTCTGGATGGATGTTGTAGAATGCCCACAGAGCCAACTGCCAGGCTGGGTGGGGTGCAGTTGCTGGGCTTTGCTGATGTTGTCATCCCCCACAGTTCTTGGAACCTTCTGTGGCAGTGGCATCCAGGACCCCAGCAGCTGTGAGTAGCAGCTCCTCACTGCTTCACTCCAGCGAGCAGGTGGAAGACAGCCGCGTTGTTCACGTCCTCCTAGAGGGACAGAGCCTGAGGGAGACAAAGCGCATCCCGGTAAGCCCGACAGCAGGGCTGCCTCCTGGGTGTCCACACAGTGGAAGGCAGGAGACACAGCCAACCCCAGGGCTATGGTGGGAAATAAAGAAGAGAGAGGTCCGTCTTAAGGGCTTGACCTGAGGAGGGAGAGCATCAGCATGCCCAGCTTCAGTGGTGAGTGGGCCTGTGTATTGTGGGTTTTGCAGGCCAGAAGTGCAGACGGAAGTGCTGTGGACAGATGAAGGCAGAGATATGTCCAGGGTGCAGGCTGCAGTGCCTAGAACTTGGTATTCTCAATGAGTGAAGTTGGAGCAGAGGAGGTGGCAGTGACTTGTCACATGTGTAGGAGGGGATGTGTTCCTGGTGGCAGGGAAGAGAACCTCCTTAGCATGACTAGGTGTAGGAATTTGGGGTCGGGATCACCTGGGGGGTCATGCCAAAGCTTCGGAATGTTAGGCTTTGCATGTATGTAAATACGGAGCTAAAGGGGTTCTTGGCAGAATTTCTATGGATGTGCAGTAGACACGCTAATGCTGCAGGTGTCCAGCTGCAGAGGAGACATGTTCAGTGACTGCCAGTGCTGAGTCAAGTACATCATTACAACCAGACCCGCACCGAGCTTCCAGAGGCCAGGGCCTCTCAAAGCTATCATGAAGCACTCAAGTGCACACTCTTGTATCTGAGTCTGTTTTGTGTCGTGGCAGTCAGGACCCAAATTTTCAGTGCATCTGCCTCTTCCACCCACAAAGGCAGCCTGCATCCCAGATCACACTTGGTGCGCAGATCCCTGGCCCATTGCTCTCATCTCAGTGAGATGAGAGTGTGTCTGTGCATAGGCAGTTTGGTCCTTTGACATGAGTGGAATGTGGCTCCCCAGGGGGAGGGGAGATGGCAGGTACAGGCAGATATTTGTACCAGGATTGTTCTAGTAGCACATTGCAAGAACCCAGGTGGTATATGGAGGACACACTCAGGTAGCAGGATAACAAGATTGTGCCCTTGTATATGTAGCTGAGATTTCTCCTGAATGTTTGACCACAGTCTTCTGGGTAGCTCTTCTAAAAGCCATTCTCTGATGACATTTGTCCCACCCTGATCCAGGTGACCTTTCAGGAGACGGTGACAAGCCTCATCCGCAGGGCCTTGGACCAAAATTTGTTGCAGCATGAGGATGTGGACAACTTTGAGCTGCTGTATATGATGTCTGAGGATGAGAGTAAGTAGGACAATCAGACAGTGGGGAGACATGATCCACAGTGGGCTCAGGATAACGGACAGCCAAGAGAAAGTGGGCCTTGGCCCCAAAATACCAAAGTGTGATGGGCCTGGCGGAGACTCTCAGGGGTTGTGGGTGTTTTGTGGTATAATCCTTGAGTGCCACCTAACAATTCTCTCCACTTCGCTCTGCAGAAATCAAGGTCTCTGACCACTCACTCGTGTGTCTGTCCATGAATCTGGGAATACAATATTTCATGGTGAGGAAACGCCCCCAGGTCAAGGGAAAGGAGGTAAACACCTACCTTATTCAAGCTGTGCATGTGCTGCCATTCCACTCCGACCTGAGGAAATAAGAAGCCTCAGCACCTGGACATATTTGCTGGAAGCCCATAGAGCCAACTGACAGTCTGGGGTGGCTTTCTGTTTCTGGGTTTGCTGATGTTCCATCCCCCACAGTTCTCAGAATCAACCTGCAAGTCCTCCAGGCCGCTTTCCCACAAGCAGGTGGGAGACACCTGCTTAATTCGTGTCCACTTAGAAACACAAAGTCCAGAGATGGCCAAGAGTGTTCTGGTAAGCCTGGGAGCAGGGGTGTCCCGTGGTGCTTACACCTGGGTGGGGAGCAGACACTGGTCCAATACCATGGACTACTCATGCCCTCTTGAATTTGGAGCTTCTGGATGATCAGGAGGATAGATGGGAATCAAGAAGGGAGAGGTCAGTGTGAAGGGCTGGAGCTGAGATGAGCGAGTGCAGCAGCTTGTCCACTGCCATGTCTGAGGGAGTCTGTGTGTCAGGTGGCAGCATGCAGTCCAGAAGGGCAGGGACAGGTATGGGTGACAGATGAGAATAGGACAGGAACTAGGTTGCAGGTTCCCTTGTATGGGATGCTGACGTCTATGGAGGAGGACAGCAGTGTGAGGTTCTCCATGTTCCTTGAACAAGGAGCTGAGAGAGTCTCTCTGCAGAGTCGATATGGATGTGGAGCAAGCACACTAAATGTCCAGGTAACCCAATGACCACCCTTGCCGGATGAGGTGCCCTCCTACATCCCAGCCAGCACTGAGCCTCTGGAGGCCAGGAGCTCTCGTGGCTATCTTTCAGCTCTCCTGTGTGTGGTCATGTTCCTGGGTCTGTTTTTGGCCCTGGCAATCCAGACCAAAGCCTCTAGGTTTTGTGCCTAGGCCATTCCCAATGCCACCTGCATCCTCGGGCAGACCTGGGATCTTGGAGGCTATTGTCCCATTCCTCCCAACTTGTGGGATGAGATTGCATCTGTATGCAGGTAGTGGGGTCCTTTCACTCGGAGAGGAGTGCAGCTCCACAAAGAGCAATGGCAGGCCCAGGAAGTCCTATGTACAAGGATTGGGCTAGTAGCCTGTGGGAAGAGCCCACACGATGAGCAGGAGGTCAGCCTCGGGTAGTAGGGTCATGGATGTTGCCCTTGTATTTAGAGTGGAGGTGCCTCCAGAATGCCCCTGCCCACTGTCCTTGAGTAGTCACTTCAAGGCCCATTTCCTGAAGGCCTGTCTCCCATGCTGCTCCAGGTGACCTGCCACGATAGGGCTCCTGTCGTCATCCGCAGCGCCCTCGACCTACACTTCCTTACTGAGGAGAATCCAGAGGATTATGAGCTGGGCCAAATCATCTCTCGCCGTCAGAGTAAGTGAGACAATCAGATAGCAGAGAGCAAGGGTCAGGATGTGGACTCAGGTCAACTCTTAGCAACAAAGAGTAGTCTCTGACCCCCAAGAACACTCCAACAGGTGTGTTGGGTTCGTGCACAAAGCCAACTGCACTTCTGCTGGTGGAAGGTCTTGAGGTCCAATGGTATACCCCGGTGGATATTGCGGCTCCCCACCAGGTGCCCTCCCCTGGACATGAACAGGCATCCAAAGCTGACATCTTTGAGGAGTGAGGAGGAAAGCCTCTCTCCAGGAGCAGTATGTTTTCATGGTCTGGGATAGGAGTGGTTTCAAAGGAACATGGGAATGCATGGGCTAAAGAGGGAACTGGCATTTTGTGGACTGAAGCAGTACTATTGAAAGCCTTCTGTGTGACCAAAAAACCACTGCCTGGGCAGAGCATTGCCAGGATTCTAGCAAGCAGTAACAGGATGAAATTGGGAAGAAAACACAGCCTGGGAGACAGCCTGAATCATCTGTTTTTGCATAAATTCCATGGTCTTACGCACCTGAGTCCACTAGGCAAGGAGTGATCACAATAGCCAGGTTGTGATCCCTAACTAAAGTCAGATGAGGGCTTCCTGAGCACGTAGCCACAGAGCTCATCTGATAATAATGCCAGCGCTTTTTCGTTGGTTGGTTGGTTGGTTTTTGTGAGCCAAACACCACAGCAGCCATTATCCCAGCCTATGTACCCTGAAGACCACCATCCCTATGAGTTCTAGGATCACTTGTCTCCTATCTTAACCTACTGTTAGGTTAGTAGAGTCTATGGAAGAGGAAGTCTGTCTGGGGCCTTGGTAGCCTAAGAAATTCATAGCAGAGATCTCCACATCCAACCCAGAAGGGATGGAGAACAGGCTCTAGGTTAGAGGAGGGCGACAGGAAACACATGTTCAGAGGAAGGAGAAGCGGCTGTTGTATTCCCCCACTCGGGGTCATGGCACCACTGGGCCATACACCATGTTGGAGGGAAGCAGTCCCTTTGCTGGTCTTTGGAACCATTGTTCTCAGTAGGGCAGTATTTGGAATGTGGCCTCCATTCTCAGAAGCCTGGTTCACATGGAGGCGGGCTCCACCAACGCAGAAGCATGGCTCTAACGTGGTATCCGTGCTGGTCAGCCTGTCCTCACTGTGGCCATACTTGAGGAAAATAACTCAGAGGAGGAATCCTAGGCCTTTTTTCTCTGGGTTTCATAGCTTTCTCTTTGGTTGTGCACTGAGGCTGTCCATAAAGCTCTAGTGTGTGGCAGTGGAGAGCTCCTCAGCCCTTGCCACAAAGGCATAGACTGGGAGAGAGAGAACGAGGCTGGCAGAGAGGGAGAGAGAGAAAGATGGAGAGGGAGGACCTCTCCTTGGAGAATGAGGATTCAGTGGAGCCAACAGGAACAAGGTACTGTTGCCCAGGGCACAACCCTGTTTAGGTCTTACTCCAACCATGCTCAACCTTTCTTCCAGTCCCTCCCACCCCCCACTAGTGTATTCATCTTGAATGAGAATTTCATGTTGACATCAGAGCACTCACCATCCAATGCTTCCCTCCAAACCCACCTATGAAGATGGCTCATGTGGGGACTGAATCTTCGGCACAGGAGCCTTTTGTGGGAGATTTCAGATGCAAACCCTAGTGGTGTGCTTTGGCAGATGCAAGAGGACCTGAGATATTCTGGAGTCCAAAGCCTTCGGTAGGAACAGACATTAGGTCTGTTGAAGTGCTCTGCCTAGTTCTTCCTCAGGGAGGACTGTGGAGGCTGTCTTTGTTGGTATTGGTGCTGAATTGGAGAGCTCTCAGGTGTGTGGCTCTGGCCTTTTCTGGCACAGGCTCTCAGTGTTAGCGTGTCCTAGGGAGCACCTCCTGAGTGCCACCTTCTTTTTGTACACCCCTCTCTCCCCAGAGCTGAGGATTCCAGCAGAGGCCAACGTATTTTATGCCAAGAATCCTCACAAAAAATCCAACTTTGTGCTGGGGAAAAGGAGCCTCTCCCAAAAGAATGATGGGAGGATCCAGCCTCAACCTCCCTCTCATCCTGGAAAGAAGGCTCCAGCCCTCCTGAGGATGCTTGCAAAACCATTCTGTTGCTGTGTGCCTGGGCGGGGCTGAGGCAGCCCAGGAATATTTACATTGATTACTATTTTCTTCAAAGTTTGAATCTATAGTTTGCCATTGTCCTTGACCTTGTTTAGTAACACAGTTGTTACTCTATCCTGTATTTGTTGTTTCCATTAATATATTATTATTTTAAAATATATATGTTTTTGTTACCTGATCTACTGTGATGATTTGAGTATACTAAATGTAGCAGTGATTCCTAAAGGACACATCCAAACCAACAGGAAGGAATGTTTCATTCTGTCAGCAAGAACTTTGGTTTTTAGGAGTTTGGCAGATGGCATTATCTGAGTCAGTTTTCCAATGGGGACAATGAAGTATCAGCTGTGATGGTACAAACACAAACAAAGACACACAAACACACACAAGAGCACACACACTCACTGAGAGATAGATAGACAGATGGAGTTGGTCTCTGCTGAAATACTTTGGAGACATGGTTCTGATTTCTCCCCTTTTGGAGTATTTTCAATTGCACAAGGTGTCTTGCAAATGAACCCATGTCTGAGGAAGACATGCATGTGTACTTCACATGCCACTTTTCACATAGCAGGAAGGTCATGTAATATTTTTCATGCAGCTGTCTTTTGACTGTGAACCATCCCATGAGGTCAGCTGTGGAATTTTCAACTTGTAGCATCACAATGGAGATCCACTCTTTGGATTTGGGGATATTTCTGATTTTCCTGATTCAGATTGGAATGATATATATATATATATATATATATATATATATATATATATATATATATATATATATATATATATATATATTAGTTTTTGATGAAAATTCTGCATTTGATGGTAATGAATGTCGTGCATCTAGGAATCTGTAGAGTGCAGACAATGAATGGATGCCTACTGTTGTCTGGACTGGTCTGAAAAGTCCTGTAGCATCTGAGCATGTGTGAGGGCTGTACAGGTCTTGCCAAAAGTCCAGGTCAGATGATCCTGCACAAAGCTGAACTCCTAGTGGTCTCCACAACAGTGTAAGGGCCAAGGAGAAACACACTTCCACACAGAAGTTGGGAAGCTACCTTATGAAGGTGATCATAGATACGGGATTATTAATATATCCAGGTTGGCATCTATTATTTTTTTAGCTTTTGACTTTCGCAGCTGTGGGCATCTTGACAACCATCAACTCCCTGTAAGCACAGACAACTCTATAAGAACCTGAGGATAAATTTCCCTGTGCATGTCCCCTTGTGAAACTGCTTAAGCACCGCCTGGTTTACACACAGGTGGAATTTCTAGGTCAAAGTGTGCATGTTTACTTCTTTGACTAAGCACTGCCAGGTGGCTCTTCTGCATAGCTCTACCTGTGGCCAGGATTGTATTATCTAGCTTTCTAACTTTTGCATGTTGAGTAGATACATAGTGGGAGCACACTGTTTTTGTTGGTATTTTTCTTGGTATCTATTCTGATGCTTTTCACTGGGGGATTTTTTCCTGTGAAAATGGGCTTCCTCTACTTGACCTTATTTTCTTCTTTTTAAAATTTTTTCAATGTGACTTTTTAATTTTAGTTTTATTAAAGACATTGCCCCTTGCTTGCATAGTCTATATCTAAAGCACTAGTCCTTGCTCCAAGGCCCAGCTTGCTCTCAGCTGCCCCAGGAGGGGAACAGTCTTTGGCGGTAGACAAGAGACGCCCCTGCAGGGGGCACAAGTGCTTTGGCCCTCTGGTGTCTTGCCAGCAGTGCTTCCCATGCTCACAGAGGGTTTCAGACACTGAGTCAATGGTCCAGGTGGTCTTTTGTTCAGTCTGATCTCAAATTGAGCTCCTCTGAGAGGTCATATTGAAGTCCTTGTGTGTACCTGACCCATCATTTTAAACAATATTCCAAGTTCACTTTTTGTGTGTAGGTGGGTTCTGGGGATTGAACCCAGGGCCTTGAGCCTGTGAGGCAAGTGACCTACCTGAGCTACACCCTCAGAGACCCCTGTAAAAGTATTTCCCCTTTGCCTCGGGGTCTAAGTTGCCAAGGCTGACCTCAAACGTTCCTCTTGCCTCAGCCTCCCTGGTGGCTGGCATGACAGGCATGCACCTGGGACTGTCACACTCGAGCCTGTGATGGGAACTCATGTGCATCTGTCCAGGGCTGAGCATGGTTAGGCAGAGCTGTGCTCCAGGCTCCCTGCAGGGCTGTGGAGGCTTCTGCTGCCCAGCAGCCCTGGTGCCATGGCCAGGGCTCCTCCCAGCCGAGGGCAGGCAGCTGCCCATTGCTGTAGGCTGACCTTATTTTCTTCTTATGGCACTCGTCCGTTCTCTGGAGTATGTTGTATGGTTTGTCCATTAGGAGTCTAACAGGTCCTCTAGAACCTTCAAACAATTAGTAAAATTCCTGAACAGTAAGTGAGCGCGCGCAGAAATTGGGCTAATATTTTGGGAAGAACAATGTTGGATGATATATTCATGGCTTGAATATATCATCCAACATGAAGTTATATTTTATTACTTACAAAATAATAAAATAATGAAGCAATACCATGGGCTGAGCTAAAATAGATCCTTAGGATCTTAGGCATTCTGTAATAAATCTGTGTCACTTGAAGTATAGAGTTGATCGACTCTGAGTAATGAAACAGAAGTAAAGGTATCAAAGCCAATGATCATCTGTTTCCAATTTTCTGTGATTTGGTTCAAGTGGTAAAGTGGTGATATTTATTAATAATGGATCGAATAGGTTCATAATTGTTTTAGAGTACAATTAGATGCCTTCAAACTTTAGGCTACATGGGCACATTTGAGAACGGTTCCAGCCATTCTCTCATCCTTTGGGTCATTCCCCTCCTATGTCCTGTGAGACATTTTCTATGTGAGGCTTTAAGAAGAAGAAGAGAATATTCTGTAAAGAAAACCTTGTGATCTGTGCAGTATGAAGTTGAATGGATTCATTCAGAAATCAGAAATTCTATTGAAAGATATTTATTGGCATGAGCCAAATTAAACCTATTTTTAGGCATCCTGGTGAAGACAAGGTTTTATCTTTATGTCTCATTTTCTATGTTTTGTTGTTGTTGTTGTTGTTAGAATGAAATTCATATGTTGCCAGACCATTCTATCAGATGTGTAACTAGATGCCATTTAAATTACCCACTTTTACATGGTAGACAGTTTTTAATGAACACTGCCTGTCTGCACCTTTTTTAAAAACAGGACTGGGATCAGAAGCCCAAATACCAATGGTTAGCTGGAGCATATTTTTCATTTGGCCTATCTGTCAGTATTCCCTGAGGTCATCTGTGCAATCAGCTTCGTTACTCCTGCTCCCTCACTGGATTTCATAGAAACCATATGCTATGTATGAATCAGGGACACCAATCCCACAACATAGCATTCTTGGAATATCCAAAGTCCCACTTTTCACTTCGCCATGCCTGAGATCAGCAGTAATATTTATCAGCAAATGTGAGATTTTCAAAGATCCAATTCTATGTGCTCCTTTCTCATAGAGCCTTAGGCAGGGATATAGCATACATAAATATTAAGTAAAGTCCATAGTTTTTAAAATGTCATCCATTGAATAGTTGACACATGTCTGAGATACTTTTTATTTTGGAGGAGGTATTATTTAATAGGGAATTCCAACAGCTACCTAATAGTGAAATGAGAAGTCTTGCATCCATTTTATTTTGTTTCTGATGATTTTTATGAGTAAGGGTAAGATACTTCCTTGTTCTGATGCAGATGTTGCCCACTTTTGTGAATGGATGCGGGGTGTCACCTACTACTTGCATATCTGCATATTGGGCTTGACACTGCTATCGTACTTGGTAGTTGGCAAAAAGTCAATACTGAAGTTAAGCTCTTGTGTTCTAGCAGCAGAGCTGAAGATCCTTGATGTGCCACCTTCTGCAATCCATGCTGCTCTCTTCATGTTCCTTATTGACTTCCTGGTGAGGAGCATCATGGTCTCCTGGTCTTGAGAATGGCCAAGCATTGCTCTGTGAATGTGGAAGATGGGCATGTGGAAGGCTCCAGGGAGGAGGGATCATTGAACATGTACTCGAATCCATGTGCCTGTTGAATGACCTGTTTTTTTTTATTTTTGGGTTTTAAGGGAGACACTGCCCTAAAACACTTCTGTGCAGCTGGGGATGCAGGCTTCTGCTTCACCTTGCAGGAAGCATTAACGAATCCTTTCCAGAAGACATGAGAAGAGAGAAGTGAGCCTCTGGTATCATGCAGGTTCCTTGCATTGCCCATGGGCTAGAAGAGAGAAGAGTTGCTTCATGAGATTTGATCCCCTTTTTCCTGAAAAGTTCCACACAGAGGTGAGTCCCCAGCATGTTTAGAAATCATTTCAGACACCTTTCTGGACGGAATTGAATCAGAGCCCCTGATGATGTGGAAGAGCTAAAGATGGGTTTGCTATGAATTTTCTATTTCATTCATCAGGGCCTGAGTCAAGTCAGTCATTGTGCTGTCAACACATGAGCTGCTGGTCAAATGTGAGGAAGTGGTCTTGCTTTATGAAAACACCACCCTGATTCAGTGAGCCAGAGGCAGCCTGCAGTCCCTGTTTTCCTGTAAAGGCAGATTGCTGTGGATGGCCTCTGGCCTCGTCATGCAGCCCTGCTCAGAGTAGGGGATTGAGGGACCAGGCAGATCCCTAGTTCCTTTTGACCTTTATTGCCATTGGGCCACCCCAGGGTCCTTGGACTCTACCTGGTCTTCTGGCCTGGGTCAGGGGATGTGAGGTTTGGAATCCCCCTCTGTGGCAGGATCCCAGCCCCCCAGCCACTTGAGGTCAGCACATCCTTCCCTAATTGTGTTAGAGTTGGAGACTTCTCCCACCCATCCTCATCCATGC
This sequence comes from Urocitellus parryii, assembly GCF_045843805.1. Lineage (NCBI taxonomy): Eukaryota > Metazoa > Chordata > Mammalia > Rodentia > Sciuridae > Urocitellus > Urocitellus parryii. The sequence goes on from NC_135548.1 coordinate 37,458,590, forward strand.
TCATCCCACATTTTGTAGCTTGGCACCTGAGGACCTTTATTCATTGACTTAGTTGTTAGTGATGATGGTTACTAAGACTAAGTGACTCTTTCAAGTCACATCACTTGCATGGTAGGGCTAGAGCATGGATCTTCCTAATTGATTTCATGAGACTCTCTCTTGGAAACTGTGACTGCTTCCTAAACACACACTCTACATTTGGAGTGTCAAAATTCTTGCCACTGCCTCCTTGGCAAGTGTATCTTGTCTTCTACGTGGGAATTTCACAAATATTTTTCTTTGGTTTGTGGAGGTCATGCAGAAGGGATTTCATTTGAAATAGCCCAAACAAGAAATACCAGTTGTCTTTTTCGCACATGGATGTGTGTAGTGAACACCCCTTTCTGTGTGCTTGCATGAGTTACTCCTTTGAATTTGTTGAAGAATGGTTGGCTGGGGAGCAAGTTAACGAGAGATGGATATCAATGGTTGTCAAGTATTCTGACGTGAAGAATGTATTGAGGATGTGAAGGCTTTTCTAGCCAGTTCCTATGGCTCAGTCAGGGATCAGTCAGAGGATTCTGTCTGGTAGACTCTTTGGCACAGATGTCAAAGTGGCCTGGTCTTACCCTGTCCAGGACTGAATGCTGAGCTTGAGTGGGAGCTTCTTGTCATTTCAAGCATTTCCATGAGTCTGTCCTCTGTTCTCTTGTATCCAAGTGGTTTCTAATAGGAAAGCAGAACAAAAATTGAAAGTATGGTGATTGATTATTTTTACCAATGTTATTTCAATCCACTTTGTTTAATACGAAATTACCTTTATGCTAGTAAGATTTCATATGTGAGGAAATAATGAAAATATTGGGGTTAGGGGATGAGAATATGCAAATCAAACATTTTTGAGCACCAAGACCCGTTTTTTGTTTTTGTTTTTGTTTTTTTTTTTTTAACTTAAATAATATTAAGTGCCAGAGGACCACCGCTGCCATTCAGCCTCAACAACCTCCAGGTCCAGCCTCCAGGTGGCCCATTTCACCAGGGTGTGTGGGACCACACTGTCCTGGGATGAGAGAACAGTACCCACGGATGTTGACATCTCACAGAGTAGATATTGCCAGTGACAGTAGGGAGCTATTGGCACATGAGGAAGGGAAGAGCTCTCAGGATGGGAAGAGGGGGCCGCTTCGAGACTCATTGGGTATGGCACGAGGCTGCTGGGTGTGGTGTTGGCCTGGGCCCACTGAGTGGGGCAGATCCGTGGTCTGTGTTTCTGTACGCTCCTCTGTAGCCTGTGTTGGCAGCAGATCAGGGAATTGCGATCAGAAGTGCTCCCAGTAACACAGGCACCAGCCCCCAGAGTGTGTGCCTATCCGTTTCCCCACCTGGCCTGACTTAGTGCCTGTCTTGCCTCAGGGCTGAGACCCTACAATCTCTGATGAGGGTGTCTGTGGTCCAGATCCAACCTGCATGGCCAACATGCTCAGACCTTCAGCTGGGTCCTAGGCTGCTGCAACCAAACTCTGTTAACTGGGTGGCCGACAACAGAGGAAGTGTCTTCCGTTGAGCTCCAGAGGCTCAACACAGTAGGTGTTGGGCTGTCCCAGTGCCATAACCCCTCCCAGGTTTCAAGGGGACTGTCTCCCCAACTCTCCCAGCCCTTGCCCACTCTCCTATTGCTGCCCACGATCTGTGGTTCCCATATGGGCATCCCGCCCTGGCTCCAACCTCACATATCCGGTATCCCCCAGTCTCCCTGGTATCTGGGTCCAGACTCTCCTCTTCCTACAAGAATATCAGATATTGGATTTGGTCCCAGTTGATGCTGTGTTCCATCATGTGAGCTCTTAGCTTCATCACTGTGCAAAGACTCTTTTCCCACACAAGTTCGCATGACTTTTGGCTGGCTAAGAATTTTCAGGCGACACTTTTCTAATGAGTACACTTTCCTTCCTTCCGATCTCCCACCAGTGAGCATTCCTCGCACCCTTGTCCTAGTTCCTTTATGGCAGTTTCCCTCCTTATGGCTGAGAGGACCTAGTGACCCCTGAATTCACACGTTCTCCTTAATCACCAACACACTGCAGAATTCTCCAGGGGGCCATATATGCTCCTGGAAGTTGGTGTTGGAAATAGTTCTCCATCCATTAATCACTCCCTCACTCACTAATGTCCTTGTGTCCTTGAGAAAGGCTCTCCCTTTCCTGGTTTTCCTGAATAGAAATCCTCTTGCCTCTTGGGTGAATAGGGTTATGGGTTGTGCAGAGGGTGTTGGTCCACTGAGCATCTTAGAGACTGTCCTTTATGGAGCCTAATGATCCTCACTGGGGAATGAGGCCAGGGTCCTAACTGTGGTTAGTTAGAGAGGGAAAGAAGGACAAGGGAAACTCAGATGTCCCTTCATGGCCCCTGGAGTTAGAGGACTTACCCCTTTGCACCTGGGATCAGGAGACCTCATTTCCTCGAGGACACGCACACTCAGACGTTAATCTTGAGTGTGGGTTCCTTTCTGGGGTCCAGGGCTGTTGTTAGCCACCAGGAATGACAGTGCTCTCCATGCTGAGTGGAGCCATTTTTGCCAGGAAAGAGAGCCCATGGTCACGCCTTGTGCAAAGCATCCCACGCCAGGGGCTCCCATGCCTACATTCCTGTCCTGAAAGGAAGCCACTCAGAGGCAAGGTGGGTCCAACCACCTCCCATGTGTTCACTCATCACTGTGTTCCAGCAGTCACCCCAGTGAACAGTCCTGATGGGATTGGATGTGGCTCAGAATGTCACCCTCATGAGCTCTACCCTGCCACAGCTGCAGTTCTGCAGTGGGAGAAACTCAAAACCTCAAAACACATGCACATGAAAGAAAAGAGCAAGAGCCAGAGCCCAAACAGGCCAGGTGTGGCAAAGACAGCTGGAGTGCCTAGGTTGGGACTCAGAATTATGTCAGTGGGGTGGCATTGCTGCTGGCACCAGCATGATAACCGAGAGCCAGCCCTGCTCATTTTGGGGAGCAGTGTGTTGGGGAAGGCAGCAGAAATTGAGAGGCAGGATTGAGTTTGGCCCTAGGAGGAGGTTGGGTAAGAGGCCAGTGTGGGTTGGAGAGCCTGGGCAGATAGACAGAGGCCAGGGCACACCCCAAAGCCTGGAGACTGCACTTGATGTCCAGGGTTGTGAAACACCACTTCCCCTCTTACTCACAACTGAGAGCAAGGGGCATTGATGAGTTCAGTTTGTGTGCGGCTGCATCCAAGGTGGCTCGGCTAGGAACCTCTGTTTCCTTGACTCAGGAGGCTGGGAGTCCAGGCTCCACTGAGGCTCGGCTGGGAGGATCGGAGTCTGAGTTTATGCCTGTGTTCCCTGTAGGATCCATGTTGGCTGAGCCTCAGTGTTTTTGTAATGAGAGGATGGGTGACCGTCATGTCTTTATCACAGGACACACTTGCTAAATGGATTTGTTTGCTCTGAGGAGGAAAGAGAGAGGGGGGAGTGGTGCTGGAGACAGGGATGCAGACAGGGGTCATGGACTTGGCATAACTCAGTCTTGGAGGTGATATCCCATCACCTGTACCCACTTCAATTCCCATGAATCCAGAGGCTGAGCCCCCTTGAGGTGAGGGGTGAACCGGTTCTGGGCAGCAGGATGCTGTGGTACCTCGGAGTCTCTGTGAGACCCCAACACTAGACACACTTGGCCCTTTTGAAATCTTAGGAGAAGCCTTGGGAAGTTGTATGGCAGAGGGGAGCAGCCTCTGCATCTCAGTCCCCTCCAACTTGCCATGGTGTAGAGAGGGAACTGCAGCCACGATGGGACGGACATTGGCCATGTCCCTGTGTGGGACACAGGCCTGATTGAGTTAGGGTGCATTCTTTGTCTCTCCCTTTCTTGTGATTATCCCATCTCTACATTTGTGCTTTAGCCACCTGTGAGTCCCATCTCTGGTTTCAGAGAGAACAGAGGGTGTTATGGGCCAATAGACACAATAAACCCTAGAGATTAGATGCTACCCTACTTTCCAGAAAAGACTGGGCACACCATGAGTTGCACAATGATGGGACCAGGGTCCAAAAGCTGCTGAGAGGGAAGGACTGGTTGTGAATGCATTTTTGAAGGCTCCAAGCTGGAACTCTAGTGGCACCAAGCAGGGCAGATGCTGGTGGGGATGTTTGGGTAGTTGTTGGTGAACACCTGCGCACCTGAGATGGGTAGGCATGGAGGAGAAATCGGCAGCCCATAGGGCTGTTGAAAGTGGTCTTATGTGAAAAGAGGCTCAGGTATGGGCACAGGAAATGACATCATTGCCTTGACAATGGATCAAACAGAACATGGAACCCTGGTATCCAGGCACCCACTTCACTGACCAAGCCATCCGAGCTCACTTGGTTGGAGCCACTGGAGGGAGAAGGATGTTCTCCTGTGGTTGCAGACAATGCCGAGCCTCAGGCTCCCAGGAATCTCAGGGGGGCCAACTAGCCCTTTTGTGGATACACTGGGTGAGGCTTCATCTTAGACGCCAGAGCCTCTGGCGATTGTCGCAGAGGAGCTCAAGAGTAACAGTGAGTAGCACAGGGCAGGTGAGCCCAGCAGGCCCTCGAGTCTGATCCCTGATGAATGGCCCAGGACTCCTATTCTGACTCTGTGTGTGTGTGTGTGTGTGTGTGTGTGTGTGTGTTTGTACTGATGGGAACTGTCCCATTGTGCTTTGACTCTAGTGTATTGGCACAAGTCATTTTTCTGTTTGTCACCATTTCCATTTTGAACCCACCATTCTTGGTCCCAACCCAGGGTGAAAATGATCAGAACACGGAAGAGCCCTTCAGGGTTCAGAGCCTTGAACCTTACAGGCAGGACCAGCTTAGGAATGAGCTCCTGCCTGTCATTTGTGGGAGGAACCTACATTTCAGCAGCAACATGGGGTTAATCTCCTGGGATTTCATCCCCACCCAGCAGGTGCTGGATCTCTTGTTCCCAAAACAGCCACCTTCTTCAGTCTTTACTCCTGGTGCCACTCCATCCTCCAAGGGGACAAGAACCTCAGGTTCTGGATGGATGTTGTAGAATGCCCACAGAGCCAACTGCCAGGCTGGGTGGGGTGCAGTTGCTGGGCTTTGCTGATGTTGTCATCCCCCACAGTTCTTGGAACCTTCTGTGGCAGTGGCATCCAGGACCCCAGCAGCTGTGAGTAGCAGCTCCTCACTGCTTCACTCCAGCGAGCAGGTGGAAGACAGCCGCGTTGTTCACGTCCTCCTAGAGGGACAGAGCCTGAGGGAGACAAAGCGCATCCCGGTAAGCCCGACAGCAGGGCTGCCTCCTGGGTGTCCACACAGTGGAAGGCAGGAGACACAGCCAACCCCAGGGCTATGGTGGGAAATAAAGAAGAGAGAGGTCCGTCTTAAGGGCTTGACCTGAGGAGGGAGAGCATCAGCATGCCCAGCTTCAGTGGTGAGTGGGCCTGTGTATTGTGGGTTTTGCAGGCCAGAAGTGCAGACGGAAGTGCTGTGGACAGATGAAGGCAGAGATATGTCCAGGGTGCAGGCTGCAGTGCCTAGAACTTGGTATTCTCAATGAGTGAAGTTGGAGCAGAGGAGGTGGCAGTGACTTGTCACATGTGTAGGAGGGGATGTGTTCCTGGTGGCAGGGAAGAGAACCTCCTTAGCATGACTAGGTGTAGGAATTTGGGGTCGGGATCACCTGGGGGGTCATGCCAAAGCTTCGGAATGTTAGGCTTTGCATGTATGTAAATACGGAGCTAAAGGGGTTCTTGGCAGAATTTCTATGGATGTGCAGTAGACACGCTAATGCTGCAGGTGTCCAGCTGCAGAGGAGACATGTTCAGTGACTGCCAGTGCTGAGTCAAGTACATCATTACAACCAGACCCGCACCGAGCTTCCAGAGGCCAGGGCCTCTCAAAGCTATCATGAAGCACTCAAGTGCACACTCTTGTATCTGAGTCTGTTTTGTGTCATGGCAGTCAGGACCCAAGTTTTCAGTGCATCTGCCTCTTCCACCCACAAAGGCAGCCTGCATCCCAGATCACACTTGGTGCGCAGATCCCTGGCCCATTGCTCTCATCTCAGTGAGATGAGAGTGTGTCTGTGCATAGGCAGTTTGGTCCTTTGACATGAGTGGTCCCAGGGGGAGGGGAGATGGCAGGTACAGGCAGATATTTGTACCAGGATTGTTCTAGTAGCACATTGCAAGAACCCAGGTGGTATATGGAGGACACACTCAGGTAGCAGGATAACAAGATTGTGCCCTTGTATATGTAGCTGAGATTTCTCCTGAATGTTTGACCACAGTCTTCTGGGTAGCTCTTCTAAAAGGGATTCTCTGATGACATTTGTCCCACCCTGATGCAGGTGACCTTTCAGGAGACGGTGACAAGCCTCATCCGCAGGGCCTTGGACCAAAATTTGTTGCAGCATGAGGATGTGGACAACTTTGAGCTGCTGTATATGATGTCTGAGGATGAGAGTAAGTAGGACAATCAGACAGTGGGGAGACATGATCCACAGTGGGCTCAGGATAACTGACAGCCAAGAGAAAGTGGGCCTTGGCCCCAAAATACCAAAGTGTGATGGGCCTGGCGGAGACTCTCAGGGGTTGTGGGTGTTTTGTGGTATAATCCTTGAGTGCCACCTAACAATTCTCTCCACTTCGCTCTGCAGAAATCAAGGTCTCTGACCACTCACTCGTGTGTCTGTCCATGAATCTGGGAATACAATCTTTCATCGTGAGGAAACGCCCCCAGGTCAAGGGAAAGGAGGTAAACACCTACCTTATTCAAGCTGTGCATGTGCTGCCATTCCACTCCGACCTGAGGAAATAAGAAGCCTCAGCACCTGGACATATTTGCTGGAAGCCCATAGAGCCAACTGACAGTCTGGGGTGGCTTTCTGTTTCTGGGTTTGCTGATGTTCCATCCCCCACAGTTCTCAGAATCAACCTGCAAGTCCTCCAGGCCGCTTTCCCACAAGCAGGTGGGAGACACCTGCTTAATTCGTGTCCACTTAGAAACACAAAGTCCAGAGATGGCCAAGAGTGTTCTGGTAAGCCTGGGAGCAGGGGTGTCCCGTGGTGCTTACACCTGGGTGGGGAGCAGACACTGGTCCAATACCATGGACTACTCATGCCCTCTTGAATTTGGAGCTTCTGGATGATCAGGAGGATAGATGGGAATCAAGAAGGGAGAGGTCAGTGTGAAGGGCTGGAGCTGAGATGAGCGAGTGCAGCAGCTTGTCCACTGCCATGTCTGAGGGAGTCTGTGTGTCAGGTGGCAGCATGCAGTCCAGAAGGGCAGGGACAGGTATGGGTGACAGATGAGAATAGGACAGGAACTAGGTTGCAGGTTCCCTTGTATGGGATGCTGACGTCTATGGAGGAGGACAGCAGTGTGAGGTTCTCCATGTTCCTTGAACAAGGAGCTGAGAGAGTCTCTCTGCAGAGTCGATATGGATGTGGAGCAAGCACACTAAATGTCCAGGTAACCCAATGACCACCCTTGCCGGATGAGGTGCCCTCCTACATCCCAGCCAGCACTGAGCCTCTGGAGGCCAGGAGCTCTCGTGGCTATCTTTCAGCTCTCCTGTGTGTGGTCATGTTCCTGGGTCTGTTTTTGGCCCTGGCAATCCAGACCAAAGCCTCTAGGTTTTGTGCCTAGGCCATTCCCAATGCCGCCTGCATCCTCGGGCAGACCTGGGATCTTGGAGGCTATTGTCCCATTCCTCCCAACTTGTGGGATGAGATTGCATCTGTATGCAGGTAGTGGGGTCCTTTCACTCCGAGAGGAGTGCAGCTCCACAAAGAGCAATGGCAGGCCCAGGAAGTCCTATGTACAAGGATTGGGCTAGTAGCCTGTGGGAAGAGCCCACACGATGAGCAGGAGGTCAGCCTCGGGTAGTAGGGTCATGGATGTTGCCCTTGTATTTAGAGTGGAGGTGCCTCCAGAATGCCCCTGCCCACTGTCCTTGAGTAGTCACTTCAAGGCCCATTTCCTGAAGGCCTGTCTCCCATGCTGCTCCAGGTGACCTGCCACGATAGGGCTCCTGTCGTCATCCGCAGCGCCCTCGACCTACACTTCCTTACTGAGGAGAATCCAGAGGATTATGAGCTGGGCCAAATCATCTCTCGCCGTCAGAGTAAGTGAGACAATCAGATAGCAGAGAGCAAGGGTCAGGATGTGGACTCAGGTCAACTCTTAGCAACAAAGAGTAGTCTCTGACCCCCAAGAACACTCCAACAGGTGTGTTGGGTTCGTGCACAAAGCCAACTGCACTTCTGCTGGTGGAAGGTCTTGAGGTCCAATGGTATACCCCGGTGGATATTGCGGCTCCCCACCAGGTGCCCTCCCCTGGACATGAACAGGCATCCAAAGCTGACATCTTTGAGGAGTGAGGAGGAAAGCCTCTCTCCAGGAGCAGTATGTTTTCATGGTCTGGGATAGGAGTGGTTTCAAAGGAACATGGGAATGCATGGGCTAAAGAGGGAACTGGCATTTTGTGGACTGAAGCAGTACTATTGAAAGCCTTCTGTGTGACCAAAAAACCACTGCCTGGGCAGAGCATTGCCAGGATTCTAGCAAGCAGTAACAGGATGAAATTGGGAAGAAAACACAGCCTGGGAGACAGCCTGAATCATCTGTTTTTGCATAAATTCCATGGTCTTACGCAGCTGAGTCCACTAGGCAAGGAGTGATCACAATAGCCAGGTTGTGATCCCTAACTAAAGTCAGATGAGGGCTTCCTGAGCACGTAGCCACAGAGCTCATCTGATAATAATGCCAGCGCTTTTTCGTTGGTTGGTTGGTTGGTTTTTGTGAGCCAAACACCACAGCAGCCATTATCCCAGCCTATGTACCCTGAAGACCACCATCCCTATGAGTTCTAGGATCACTTGTCTCCTATCTTAACCTACTGTTAGGTTAGTAGAGTCTATGGAAGAGGAAGTCTGTCTGGGGCCTTGGTAGCCTAAGAAATTCATAGCAGAGATCTCCACATCCAACCCAGAAGGGATGGAGAACAGGCTCTAGGTTAGAGGAGGGCGACAGGAAACACATGTTCAGAGGAAGGAGAAGCGGCTGTTGTATTCCCCCACTCGGGGTCATGGCACCACTGGGCCATACACCATGTTGGAGGGAAGCAGTCCCTTTGCTGGTCTTTGGAACCATTGTTCCCAGTAGGGCAGTATTTGGAATGTGGCCTCCATTCTCAGAAGCCTGGTTCACATGGAGGCGGGCTCCACCAACGCAGAAGCATGGCTCTAACGTGGTATCCGTGCTGGTCAGCCTGTCCTCACTGTGGCCATACTTGAGGAAAATAACTCAGAGGAGGAATCCTAGGCCTTTTTTCTCTGGGTTTCATAGCTTTCTCTTTGGTTGTGCACTGAGGCTGTCCATAAAGCTCTAGTGTGTGGCAGTGGAGAGCTCCTCAGCCCTTGCCACAAAGGCATAGACTGGGAGAGAGAGAACGAGGCTGGCAGAGAGGGAGAGAGAGAAAGATGGAGAGGGAGGACCTCTCCTTGGAGAATGAGGATTCAGTGGAGCCAACAGGAACAAGGTACTGTTGCCCAGGGCACAACCCTGTTTAGGTCTTACTCCAACCATGCTCAACCTTTCTTCCAGTCCCTCCCACCCCCCAGTAGTGTATTCATCTTGAATGAGAATTTCATGTTGACATCAGAGCACTCACCATCCAATGCTTCCCTCCAAACCCACCTATGAAGATGGCTCATGTGGGGACTGAATCTTCGGCACAGGAGCCTTTTGTGGGAGATTTCAGATGCAAACCCTAGTGGTGTGCTTTGGCAGATGCAAGAGGACCTGAGATATTCTGGAGTCCAAAGCCTTCGGTAGGAACAGACATTAGGTCTGTTGAAGTGCTCTGCCTAGTTCTTCCTCAGGGAGGACTGTGGAGGCTGTCTTTGTTGGTATTGGTGCTGAATTGGAGAGCTCTCAGGTGTGTGGCTCTGGCCTTATCTGGCACAGGCTCTCAGTGTTAGCGTGTCCTAGGGAGCACCTCCTGAGTGCCACCTTCTTTTTGTACACCCCTCTCTCCCCAGAGCTGAGGATTCCAGCAGAGGCCAACGTATTTGGTGCCAAGAATCCTCACAAAAAATCCAACTTTGTGCTGAGGAAAAGGAGCCTCTCCCAAAAGAATGATGGGTGGATCGAGCCTCAACCTCCCTCTCGTCCTGCAAAGAAGGCTCCTGCCCTCCTGAGGATGCTTGCAAAACCATTCTGTTGCTGTGTGCCTGGGCGGGGCTGAGGCAGCCCAGGAATATTTACATTGATTACTATTTTCTTCAAAGTTTGAATCTATAGTTTGCCATTGTCCTTGACCTTGTTTAGTAACACAGTTGTTACTCTATCCTGTATTTGTTGTTTCCATTAATATATTATTATTATTTTAAAATATATATGTTTTTGTTACCTGATCTACTGTGATGATTTGAGTATACTAAATGTAGCAGTTTTCCAATGGGGACAATGAAGTATCAGCTGTGATGGTACAAACACAAACAAAGACACACAAACACACACAAGAGCACACACACTCACTGAGAGATAGATAGACAGATGGAGTTGGTCTCTGCTGAAATACTTTGGAGACATGGTTCTGATTTCTCCCCTTTTGGAGTATTTTCAATTGCACAACGTGTCTTGCAAATGAACCCATGTCTGAGGAAGACATGCATGTGTACTTCACATGCCACTTTTCACATAGCAGGAAGGTCATGTAATATTTTTCATGCAGCTGTCTTTTGACTGTGAACCATCCCATGAGGTCAGCTGTGGAATTTTCAACTTGTAGCATCACAATGGGGATCCACTCTTTGGATTTGGGGATATTTCTGATTTTCCTGATTCAGATTGGAATGATATATATATATATATATATATATATATATATATATATATTAGTTTTTGATGAAAATTCTGCATTTGATGGTAATGAATGTCGTGCATCTAGGAATCTGTAGAGTGCAGACAATGAATGGATGCCTACTGTTGTCTGGACTGGTCTGAAAAGTCCTGTAGCATCTGAGCATGTGTGAGGGCTGTACAGGTCTTGCCAAAAGTCCAGGTCAGATGATCCTGCACAAAGCTGAACTCCTAGTGGTCTCCACAACAGTGAAAGGGCCAAGGAGAAACACACTTCCACACAGAAGTTGGGAAGCTACCTTATGAAGGTGATCATAGATACGGGATTATTAATATATCCAGGTTGGCATCTATTATTTTTTTAGCTTTTGACTTTCGCAGCTGTGGGCATCTTGACAACCATCAACTCCCTGTAAGCACAGACAACTCTATAAGAACCTGAGGATAAATTTCCCTGTGCATGTCCCCTTGTGAAACTGCTTAAGCACCGCCTGGTTTACACACAGGTGGAATTTCTAGGTCAAAGTGTGCATGTTTACTTCTTTGACTAAGCACTGCCAGGTGGCTCTTCTGCATAGCTCTACCTGTGGCCAGGATTGTATTATCTAGCTTTCTAACTTTTGCAGGTTGAGTAGATACATAGTGGGAGCACACTGTTTTTGTTGGTATTTTTCTTGGTATCTATTCTGATGCTTTTCACTGGGGGATTTTTTCCTGTGAAAATGGGCTTCCTCTACTTGACCTTATTTTCTTCTTTTTAAAATTTTTTCAATGTGACTTTTTAATTTTAGTTTTATTAAAGACATTGCCCCTTGCTTGCATAGTCTATATCTAAAGCACTAGTCCTTGCTCCAAGGCCCAGCTTGCTCTCAGCTGCCCCAGGAGGGGAACAGTCTTTGGCGGTAGACAAGAGACGCCCCTGCAGGGGGCACAAGTGCTTTGGCCCTCTGGTGTCTTGCCAGCAGTGCTTCCCATGCTCACAGAGGGTTTCAGACACTGAGTCAATGGTCCAGGTGGTCTTTTGTTCAGTCTGATCTCAAATTGAGCTCCTCTGAGAGGTCATATTGAAGTCCTTGTGTGTACCTGACCCATCATTTTAAACAATATTCCAAGTTCACTTTTTGTGTGTAGGTGGGTTCTGGGGATTGAACCCAGGGCCTTGAGCCTGTGAGGCAAGTGACCTACCTGAGCTACACCCTCAGAGACCCCTGTAAAAGTATTTCCCCTTTGCCTCGGGGTCTAAGTTGCCAAGGCTGACCTCAAACGTTCCTCTTGCCTCAGCCTCCCTGGTGGCTGGCATGACAGGCATGCACCTGGGACTGTCACACTCGAGCCTGTGATGGGAACTCATGTGCATCTGTCCAGGGCTGAGCATGGTTAGGCAGAGCTGTGCTCCAGGCTCCCTGCAGGGCTGTGGAGGCTTCTGCTGCCCAGCAGCCCTGGTGCCATGGCCAGGGCTCCTCCCAGCCGAGGGCAGGCAGCTGCCCATTGCTGTAGGCTGACCTTATTTTCTTCTTATGGCACTCGTCCGTTCTCTGGAGTATGTTGTATGGTTTGTCCATTAGGAGTCTAACAGGTCCTCTAGAACCTTCAAACAATTAGTAAAATTCCTGAACAGTAAGTGAGCGCGCGCAGAAATTGGGCTAATATTTTGGGAAGAACAATGTTGGATGATATATTCATGGCTTGAATATATCATCCAACATGAAGTTATATTTTATTACTTACAAAATAATAAAATAATGAAGCAATACCATGGGCTGAGCTAAAATAGATCCTTAGGATCTTAGGCATTCTGAAATAAATCTGTGTCACTTGAAGTATAGAGTTGATCGACTCTGAGTAATGAAACAGAAGTAAAGGTATCAAAGCCAATGATCATCTGTTTCCAATTTTCTGTGATTTGGTTCAAGTGGTAAAGTGGTGATATTTATTAATAATGGATCGAATAGGTTCATAATTGTTTTAGAGTACAATTAGATGCCTTCAAACTTTAGGCTACATGGGCACATTTGAGAACGGTTCCAGCCATTCTCTCATCCTTTGGGTCATTCCCCTCCTATGTCCTGTGAGACATTTTCTATGTGAGGCTTTAAGAAGAAGAAGAGAATATTCTGTAAAGAAAACCTTGTGATCTGTGCAGTATGAAGTTGAATGGATTCATTCAGAAATCAGAAATTCTATTGAAAGATATTTATTGGCATGAGCCAAATAAAACCTATTTTTAGGCATCCTGGTGAAGACAAGGTTTTATCTTTATGTCTCATTTTCTATGTTTTGTTGTTGTTGTTGTTGTTAGAATGAAATTCATATGTTGCCAGACCATTCTATCAGATGTGTAACTAGATGCCATTTAAATTACCCACTTTTACATGGTAGACAGTTTTTAATGAACACTGCCTGTCTGCACCTTTTTTAAAAACAGGACTGGGATCAGAAGCCCAAATACCAATGGTTAGCTGGAGCATATTTTTCATTTGGCCTATCTGTCAGTATTCCCTGAGGTCATCTGTGCAATCAGCTTCGTTACTCCTGCTCCCTCACTGGATTTCATAGAAACCATAGGCTATGTATGAATCAGGGACACCAATCCCACAACATAGCATTCTTGGAATATCCAAAGTCCCACTTTTCACTTCGCCATGCCTGAGATCAGCAGTAATATTTATCAGCAAATGTGAGATTTTCAAAGATCCAATTCTATGTGCTCCTTTCTCATAGAGCCTTAGGCAGGGATATAGCATACATAAATATTAAGTAAAGTCCATAGTTTTTAAAATGTCATCCATTGAATAGTTGACACATGTCTGAGATACTTTTTATTTTGGAGGAGGTATTATTTAATAGGGAATTCCAACAGCTACCTAATAGTGAAATGAGAAGTCTTGCATCCATTTTATTTTGTTTCTGATGATTTTTATGAGTAAGGGTAAGATACTTCCTTGTTCTGATGCAGATGTTGCCCACTTTTGTGAATGGATGCGGGGTGTCACCTACTACTTGCATATCTGCATATTGGGCTTGACACTGCTATCGTACTTGGTAGTTGGCAAAAAGTCAATACTGAAGTTAAGCTCTTGTGTTCTAGCAGCAGAGCTGAAGATCCTTGATGTGCCACCTTCTGCAATCCATGCTGCTCTCTTCATGTTCCTTATTGACTTCCTGGTGATGAGCATCATGGTCTCCTGGTCTTGAGAATGGCCAAGCATTGCTCTGTGAATGTGGAAGATGGGCATGTGGAAGGCTCCAGGGAGGAGGGATCATTGAACATGTACTCGAATCCATGTGCCTGTTGAATGACCTGTTTTTTTATTTTTGGGTTTTAAGGGAGACACTGCCCTAAAACACTTCTGTGCAGCTGGGGATGCAGGCTTCTGCTTCACCTTGCAGGAAGCATTAACGAATCCTTTCCAGAAGACATGAGAAGAGAGAAGTGAGCCTCTGGTATCATGCAGGTTCCTTGCATTGCCCATGGGCTAGAAGAGAGAAGAGTTGCTTCATGAGATTTGATCCCCTTTTTCCTGAAAAGTTCCACACAGAGGTGAGTCCCCAGCATGTTTAGAAATCATTTCAGACACCTTTCTGGACGGAATTGAATCAGAGCCCCTGATGATGTGGAAGAGCTAAAGATGGGTTTGCTATGAATTTTCTATTTCATTCATCAGGGCCTGAGTCAAGTCAGTCATTGTGCTGTCAACACATGAGCTGCTGGTCAAATGTGAGGAAGTGGTCTTGCTTTATGAAAACACCACCCTGATTCAGTGAGCCAGAGGCAGCCTGCAGTCCCTGTTTTCCTGTAAAGGCAGATTGCTTTGGAAGGCCTCTGGCCTCGTCATGCAGCCCTGCTCAGAGTAGGGGATTGAGGGACCAGGCAGATCCCTAGTTCCTTTTGACCTTTATTGCCATTGGGCCACCCCAGGGTCCTTGGACTCTACCTGGTCTTCTGGCCTGGGTCAGGGGATGTGAGGTTTGGAATCCCCCTCTGTGGCAGGATCCCAGCCCCCCAGCCACTTGAGGTCAGCACATCCTTCCCTAATTGTGTTAGAGTTGGAGACTTCTCCCACCCATCCTCATCCATGCTCATCCCACATTTTGTAGCTTGGCACCTGAGGACCTTTATTCATTGACTTAGTTGTTAGTGATGATGGTTACTAAGACTAAGTGACTCTTTCAAGTCACATCACTTGCATGGTAGGGCTAGAGCATGGATCTTCCTAATTGATTTCATGGGACTCTCTCATGGAAACTGTGACTGCTTCCTAAACACACACTCTACATTTGGAGTGTCAAAATTCTTGCCACTGCCTCCTTGGCAAGTGTATCTTGTCTTCTACGTGGGAATTTCACAAATATTTTCCTTTGGTTTGTGGAGGTCATGCAGAAGGGATTTCATTTGAAATAGCCCAAACAAGAAATACCAGTTGTCTTTTTCGCACATGGATGTGTGTAGTGAACACCCCTTTCTGTGTGCTTGCATGAGTTACTCCTTTGAATTTGTTGAAGAATGGTTGGCTGGGGAGCAAGTTAACGAGAGATGGATATCAATGGTTGTCAAGTATTCTGACGTGAAGAATGTATTGAGGATGTGAAGGCTTTTCTAGCCAGTTCCTATGGCTCAGTCAGGGATCAGTCAGAGGATTCTGTCTGGTAGACTCTTTGGCACAGATGTCAAAGTGGCCTGGTCTTACCCTGTCCAGGACTGAATGCTGAGCTTGAGTGGGAGCTTCTTGTCATTTCAAGCATTTCCATGAGTCTGTCCTCTGTTCTCTTGTATCCAAGTGGTTTCTAATAGGAAAGCAGAACAAAAATTGAAAGTATGGTGATTGATTATTTTTACCAATGTTATTTCAATCCACTTTGTTTAATACGAAATTACCTTTATGCTAGTAAGATTTCATATGTGAGGAAATAATGAAAATATTGGGGTTAGGGGATGAGAATATGCAAATCAAACATTTTTGAGCACCAAGACCCGTTTTTTGTTTTTGTTTTTGTTTTTTTTTAACTTAAATAATTTTAAGTGCCAGAGGACCACCGCTGCCATTCAGCCTCAACAACCTCCAGGTCCAGCCTCCAGGTGGCCCATTTCACCAGGGTGTGTGGGACCACACTGTCCTGGGATGAGAGAACAGTACCCACGGATGTTGACATCTCACAGAGTAGATATTGCCAGTGACAGTAGGGAGCTATTGGCACATGAGGAAGGGAAGAGCTCTCAGGATGGGAAGAGGGGGCCGCTTCGAGACTCATTGGGTATGGCACGAGGCTGCTGGGTGTGGTGTTGGCCTGGGCCCACTGAGTAGGGCAGATCCGTGGTCTGTGTTTCTGTACCCTCCTCTGTAGCCTGTGTTGGCAGCAGATCAGGGAATTGCGATCAGAAGTGCTCCCAGTAACACAGGCACCAGCCCCCAGAGTGTGTGCCTATCCGTTTCCCCACCTGGCCTGACTTAGTGCCTGTCTTGCCTCAGGGCTGAGACCCTACAATCTCTGATGAGGGTGTCTGTGGTCCAGATCCAACCTGCATGGCCAACATGCTCAGACCTTCAGCTGGGTCCTAGGCTGCTGCAACCAAACTCTGTTAACTGGGTGGCCGACAACAGAGGAAGTGTCTTCCGTTGAGCTCCAGAGGCTCAACACAGTAGGTGTTGGGCTGTCCCAGTGCCATAACCCCTCCCAGGTTTCAAGGGGACTGTCTCCCCAACTCTCCCAGCCCTTGCCCACTCTCCTATTGCTGCCCACGATCTGTGGTTCCCATATGGGCATCCCGCCCTGGCTCCAACCTCACATATCCGGTATCCCCCAGTCTCCCTGGTATCTGGGTCCAGACTCTCCTCTTCCTACAAGAATATCAGATATTGGATTTGGTCCCAGTTGATGCTGTGTTCCATCATGTGAGCTCTTAGCTTCATCACTGTGCAAAGACTCTTTTCCCACACAAGTTCGCACGACTTTTGGCTGGCTAAGAATTTTCAGGCGACACTTTTCTAATGAGTACACTTTCCTTTCTTCCGATCTCCCACCAGTGAGCATTCCTCGCACCCTTGTCCTAGTTCCTTTATGGCAGTTTCCCTCCTTATGGCTGAGAGGACCTAGTGACCCCTGAATTCACACGTTCTCCTTAATCACCAACACACTGCAGAATTCTCCAGGGGGCCATATATGCTCCTGGAAGTTGGTGTTGGAAATAGTTCTCCATCCATTAATCACTCCCTCACTCACTAATGTCCTTGTGTCCTTGAGAAAGGCTCTCCCTTTCCTGGTTTTCCTGAATAGAAATCCTCTTGCCTCTTGGGTGAATAGGGTTATGGGTTGTGCAGAGGGTGTTGGTCCACTGAGCATCTTAGAGACTGTCCTTTATGGAGCCTAATGATCCTCACTGGGGAATGAGGCCAGGGTCCTAACTGTGGTTAGTTAGAGAGGGAAAGAAGGACGAGGGAAACTCAGATGTCCCTTCATGGCCCCTGGAGTTAGAGGACTTACCCCTTTGCACCTGGGATCAGGAGACCTCATTTCCTCGAGGACACGCACACTCAGACGTTAATCTTGAGAGTGGGTTTTTTTCTGGGGTCCAGGGCTGTTGTTAGCCACCAGGAATGACAGTGCTCTCCATGCTGAGTGGAGCCATTTTTGCCAGGAAAGAGAGCCCATGGTCACGCCTTGTGCAAAGCATCCCACGCCAGGGGCTCCCATGCCTACATTCCTGTCCTGAAAGGAAGCCACTCAGAGGCAAGGTGGGTCCAACCACCTCCCATGTGTTCACTCATCACTGTGTTCCAGCAGTCACCCCAGTGAACAGTCCTGATGGGATTGGATGTGGCTCAGAATGTCACCCTCATGAGCTCTACCCTGCCACAGCTGCAGTTCTGCAGTGGGAGAAACTCAAAACCTCAAAACACATGCACATGAAAGAAAAGAGCAAGAGCCAGAGCCCAAACAGGCCAGGTGTGGCAAAGACAGCTGGAGTGCCTAGGTTGGGACTCAGAATTATGTCAGTGGGGTGGCATTGCTGCTGGCACCAGCATGATAACCGAGAGCCAGCCCTGCTCATTTTGGGGAGCAGTGTGTTGGGGAAGGCAGCAGAAATTGAGAGGCAGGATTGAGTTTGGCCCTAGGAGGAGGTTGGGTAAGAGGCCAGTGTGGGTTGGAGAGCCTGGGCAGATAGACAGAGGCCAGGGCACACCCCAAAGCCTGGAGACTGCACTTGATGTCCAGGGTTGTGAAACACCACTTCCCCTCTTACTCACAACTGAGAGCAAGGGGCATTGATGAGTTCAGTTTGTGTGCGGCTGCATCCAAGGTGGCTCGGCTAGGAACCTCTGTTTCCTTGACTCAGGAGGCTGGGAGTCCAGGCTCCACTGAGGCTCGGCTGGGAGGATCGGAGTCTGAGTTTATGCCTGTGTTCCCTGTAGGATCCATGTTGGCTGAGCCTCAGTGTTTTTGTAATGAGAGGATGGGTGACCGTCATGTCTTTATCACAGGACACACTTGCTAAATGGATTTGTTTGCTCTGAGGAGGAAAGAGAGAGGGGGGAGTGGTGCTGGAGACAGGGATGCAGACAGGGGTCATGGACTTGGCATAACTCAGTCTTGGAGGTGATATCCCATCACCTGTACCCACTTCAATTCCCATGAATCCAGAGGCTGAGCCCCCTTGAGGTGAGGGGTGAACCGGTTCTGGGCAGCAGGATGCTGTGGTACCTCGGAGTCTCTGTGAGACCCCAACACTAGACACACTTGGCCCTTTTGAAATCTTAGGAGAAGCCTTGGGAAGTTGTATGGCAGAGGGGAGCAGCCTCTGCATCTCAGTCCCCTCCAACTTGCCATGGTGTAGAGAGGGAACTGCAGCCACGATGGGACGGACATTGGCCATGTCCCTGTGTGGGACACAGGCCTGATTGAGTTAGGGTGCATTCTTTGTCTCTCCCTTTCTTGTGATTATCCCATCTCTACATTTGTGCTTTAGCCACCTGTGAGTCCCATCTCTGGTTTCAGAGAGAACAGAGGGTGTTATGGGCCAATAGACACAATAAACCCTAGAGATTAGATGCTACCCTACTTTCCAGAAAAGACTGGGCACACCATGAGTTGCACAATGATGGGACCAGGGTCCAAAAGCTGCTGAGAGGGAAGGACTGGTTGTGAATGCATTTTTGAAGGCTCCAAGCTGGAACTCTAGTGGCACCAAGCAGGGCAGATGCTGGTGGGGATGTTTGGGTAGTTGTTGGTGAACACCTGCGCACCTGAGATGGGTAGGCATGGAGGAGAAATCGGCAGCCCATAGGGCTGTTGAAAGTGGTCTTATGTGAAAAGAGGCTCAGGTATGGGCACAGGAAATGACATCATTGCCTTGACAATGGATCAAACAGAACATGGAACCCTGGTATCCAGGCACCCACTTCACTGACCAAGCCATCCGAGCTCACTTGGTTGGAGCCACTGGAGGGAGAAGGATGTTCTCCTGTGGTTGCAGACAATGCCGAGCCTCAGGCTCCCAGGAATCTCAGGGGGGCCAACTAGCCCTTTTGTGGATACACTGGGTGAGGCTTCATCTTAGACGCCAGAGCCTCTGGCGATTGTCGCAGAGGAGCTCAAGAGTAACAGTGAGTAGCACAGGGCAGGTGAGCCCAGCAGGCCCTCTAGTCTGATCCCTGATGAATGGCCCAGGACTCCTATTCTGACTCTGTGTGTGTGTGTGTGTGTGTGTGTGTGTGTGTGTGTGTGTGTGTGTGTGTTTGTACTGATGGGAACTGTCCCATTGTGCTTTGACTCTAGTGTATTGGCACAAGTCATTTTTCTGTTTGTCACCATTTCCATTTTGAACCCACCATTCTTGGTCCCAACCCAGGGTGAAAATGATCAGAACACGGAGGAGCCCTTCAGGGTTCAGAGCCTTGAACCTTACAGGCAGGACCAGCTTAGGAATGAGCTCCTGCCTGTCATTTGTGGGAGGAACCTACATTTCAGCAGCAACATGGGGTTAATCTCCTGGGATTTCATCCCCACCCAGCAGGTGCTGGATCTCTTGTTCCCAAAACAGCCACCTTCTTCAGTCTTTACTCCTGGTGCCACTCCACATCCTCCAAGGGGACAAGAACCTCAGGTTCTGGATGGATGTTGTAGAATGCCCACAGAGCCAACTGCCAGGCTGGGTGGGGTGCAGTTGCTGGGCTTTGCTGATGTTGTCATCCCCCACAGTTCTTGGAACCTTCTGTGGCAGTGGCATCCAGGACCCCAGCAGCTGTGAGTAGCAGCTCCTCACTGCTTCACTCCAGCGAGCAGGTGGAAGACAGCCGCGTTGTTCACGTCCTCCTAGAGGGACAGAGCCTGAGGGAGACAAAGCGCATCCCGGTAAGCCCGACAGCAGGGCTGCCTCCTGGGTGTCCACACAGTGGAAGGCAGGAGACACAGCCAACCCCAGGGCTATGGTGGGAAATAAAGAAGAGAGAGGTCCGTCTTAAGGGCTTGACCTGAGGAGGGAGAGCATCAGCATGCCCAGCTTCAGTGGTGAGTGGGCCTGTGTATTGTGGGTTTTGCAGGCCAGAAGTGCAGACGGAAGTGCTGTGGACAGATGAAGGCAGAGATATGTCCAGGGTGCAGGCTGCAGTGCCTAGAACTTGGTATTCTCAATGAGTGAAGTTGGAGCAGAGGAGGTGGCAGTGACTTGTCACATGTGTAGGAGGGGATGTGTTCCTGGTGGCAGGGAAGAGATCCTCCTTAGCATGACTAGGTGTAGGAATTTGGGGTCGGGATCACCTGGGGGGTCATGCCAAAGCTTCGGAATGTTAGGCTTTGCATGTAGGTTAATACGGAGCTAAAGGGGTTCTTGGCAGAATTTCTATGGATGTGCAGTAGACACGCTAATGCTGCAGGTGTCCAGCTGCAGAGGAGACATGTTCAGTGACTGCCAGTGCTGAGTCAAGTACATCATTACAACCAGACCCGCACCGAGCTTCCAGAGGCCAGGGCCTCTCAAAGCTATCATGAAGCACTCAAGTGCACACTCTTGTATCTGAGTCTGTTTTGTGTCGTGGCAGTCAGGACCCAAATTTTCAGTGCATCTGCCTCTTGCACCCACAAAGGCAGCCTGCATCCCAGATCACACTTGGTGCGCAGATCCCTGGCCCATTGCTCTCATCTCAGTGAGATGAGAGTGTGTCTGTGCATAGGCAGTTTGGTCCTTTGACATGAGTGGAATGTGGCTCCCCAGGGGGAGGGGAGATGGCAGGTACAGGCAGATATTTGTACCAGGATTGTTCTAGTAGCACATTGCAAGAACCCAGGTGGTATATGGAGGACACACTCAGGTAGCAGGATAACAAGATTGTGCCCTTGTATATGTAGCTGAGATTTCTCCTGAATGTTTGACCACAGTCTTCTGGGTAGCTCTTCTAAAAGCCATTCTCTGATGACATTTGTCCCACCCTGATCCAGGTGACCTTTCAGGAGACGGTGACAAGCCTCATCCGCAGGGCCTTGGACCAAAATTTGTTGCAGCATGAGGATGTGGACAACTTTGAGCTGCTGTATATGATGTCTGAGGATGAGAGTAAGTAGGACAATCAGACAGTGGGGAGACATGATCCACAGTGGGCTCAGGATAACTGACAGCCAAGAGAAAGTGGGCCTTGGCCCCAAAATACCAAAGTGTGATGGGCCTGGCGGAGACTCTCAGGGGTTGTGGGTGTTTTGTGGTATAATCCTTGAGTGCCACCTAACAATTCTCTCCACTTCGCTCTGCAGAAATCAAGGTCTCTGACCACTCACTCGTGTGTCTGTCCATGAATCTGGGAATACAATCTTTCATCGTGAGGAAACGCCCCCAGGTCAAGGGAAAGGAGGTAAACACCTACCTTATTCAAGCTGTGCATGTGCTGCCATTCCACTCCGACCTGAGGAAATAAGAAGCCTCAGCACCTGGACATATTTGCTGGAAGCCCATAGAGCCAACTGACAGTCTGGGGTGGCTTTCTGTTTCTGGGTTTGCTGATGTTCCATCCCCCACAGTTCTCAGAATCAACCTGCAAGTCCTCCAGGCCGCTTTCCCACAAGCAGGTGGGAGACACCTGCTTAATTCGTGTCCACTTAGAAACACAAAGTCCAGAGATGGCCAAGAGTGTTCTGGTAAGCCTGGGAGCAGGGGTGTCCCGTGGTGCTTACACCTGGGTGGGGAGCAGACACTGGTCCAATACCATGGACTACTCATGCCCTCTTGAATTTGGAGCTTCTGGATGATCAGGAGGATAGATGGGAATCAAGAAGGGAGAGGTCAGTGTGAAGGGCTGGAGCTGAGATGAGCGAGTGCAGCAGCTTGTCCACTGCCATGTCTGAGGGAGTCTGTGTGTCAGGTGGCAGCATGCAGTCCAGAAGGGCAGGGACAGGTATGGGTGACAGATGAGAATAGGACAGGAACTAGGTTGCAGGTTCCCTTGTATGGGATGCTGACGTCTATGGAGGAGGACAGCAGTGTGAGGTTCTCCATGTTCCTTGAACAAGGAGCTGAGAGAGTCTCTCTGCAGAGTCGATATGGATGTGGAGCAAGCACACTAAATGTCCAGGTAACCCAATGACCACCCTTGCCGGATGAGGTGCCCTCCTACATCCCAGCCAGCACTGAGCCTCTGGAGGCCAGGAGCTCTCGTGGCTATCTTTCAGCTCTCCTGTGTGTGGTCATGTTCCTGGGTCTGTTTTTGGCCCTGGCAATCCAGACCAAAGCCTCTAGGTTTTGTGCCTAGGCCATTCCCAATGCCGCCTGCATCCTCGGGCAGACCTGGGATCTTGGAGGCTATTGTCCCATTCCTCCCAACTTGTGGGATGAGATTGCATCTGTATGCAGGTAGTGGGGTCCTTTCACTCCGAGAGGAGTGCAGCTCCACAAAGAGCAATGGCAGGCCCAGGAAGTCCTATGTACAAGGATTGGGCTAGTAGCCTGTGGGAAGAGCCCACACGATGAGCAGGAGGTCAGCCTCGGGTAGTAGGGTCATGGATGTTGCCCTTGTATTTAGAGTGGAGGTGCCTCCAGAATGCCCCTGCCCACTGTCCTTGAGTAGTCACTTCAAGGCCCATTTCCTGAAGGCCTGTCTCCCATGCTGCTCCAGGTGACCTGCCACGATAGGGCTCCTGTCGTCATCCGCAGCGCCCTCGACCTACACTTCCTTACTGAGGAGAATCCAGAGGATTATGAGCTGGGCCAAATCATCTCTCGCCGTCAGAGTAAGTGAGACAATCAGATAGCAGAGAGCAAGGGTCAGGATGTGGACTCAGGTCAACTCTTAGCAACAAAGAGTAGTCTCTGACCCCCAAGAACACTCCAAAAGGTGCGTTGGGTTCGTGCACAAAGCCAACTGCACTTCTGCTGGTGGAAGGTCTTGAGGTCCAATGGTATACCCCGGTGGATATTGCGGCTCCCCACCAGGTGCCCTCCCCTGGACATGAACAGGCATCCAAAGCTGACATCTTTGAGGAGTGAGGAGGAAAGCCTCTCTCCAGGAGCAGTATGTTTTCATGGTCTGGGATAGGAGTGGTTTCAAAGGAACATGGGAATGCATGGGCTAAAGAGGGAACTGGCATTTTGTGGACTGAAGCAGTACTATTGAAAGCCTTCTGTGTGACCAAAAAACCACTGCCTGGGCAGAGCATTGCCAGGATTCTAGCAAGCAGTAACAGGATGAAATTGGGAAGAAAACACAGCCTGGGAGACAGCCTGAATCATCTGTTTTTGCATAAATTCCATGGTCTTACGCACCTGAGTCCACTAGGCAAGGAGTGATCACAATAGCCAGGTTGTGATCCCTAACTAAAGTCAGATGAGGGCTTCCTGAGCACGTAGCCACAGAGCTCATCTGATAATAATGCCAGCGCTTTTTCGTTGGTTGGTTGGTTGGTTTTTGTGAGCCAAACACCACAGCAGCCATTATCCCAGCCTATGTACCCTGAAGACCACCATCCCTATGAGTTCTAGGATCACTTGTCTCCTATCTTAACCTACTGTTAGGTTAGTAGAGTCTATGGAAGAGGAAGTCTGTCTGGGGCCTTGGTAGCCTAAGAAATTCATAGCAGAGATCTCCACATCCAACCCAGAAGGGATGGAGAACAGGCTCTAGGTTAGAGGAGGGCGACAGGAAACACATGTTCAGAGGAAGGAGAAGCGGCTGTTGTATTCCCCCACTCGGGGTCATGGCACCACTGGGCCATACACCATGTTGGAGGGAAGCAGTCCCTTTGCTGGTCTTTGGAACCATTGTTCTCAGTAGGGCAGTATTTGGAATGTGGCCTCCATTCTCAGAAGCCTGGTTCACATGGAGGCGGGCTCCACCAACGCAGAAGCATGGCTCTAACGTGGTATCCGTGCTGGTCAGCCTGTCCTCACTGTGGCCATACTTGAGGAAAATAACTCAGAGGAGGAATCCTAGGCCTTTTTTCTCTGGGTTTCATAGCTTTCTCTTTGGTTGTGCACTGAGGCTGTCCATAAAGCTCTAGTGTGTGGCAGTGGAGAGCTCCTCAGCCCTTGCCACAAAGGCATAGACTGGGAGAGAGAGAACGAGGCTGGCAGAGAGGGAGAGAGAGAAAGATGGAGAGGGAGGACCTCTCCTTGGAGAATGAGGATTCAGTGGAGCCAACAGGAACAAGGTACTGTTGCCCAGGGCACAACCCTGTTTAGGTCTTACTCCAACCATGCTCAACCTTTCTTACAGTCCCTCCCACCCCCCACTAGTGTATTCATCTTGAATGAGAATTTCATGTTGACATCAGAGCACTCACCATCCAATGCTTCCCTCCAAACCCACCTATGAAGATGGCTCATGTGGGGACTGAATCTTCGGCACAGGAGCCTTTTGTGGGAGATTTCAGATGCAAACCCTAGTGGTGTGCTTTGGCAGATGCAAGAGGACCTGAGATATTCTGGAGTCCAAAGCCTTCGGTAGGAACAGACATTAGGTCTGTTGAAGTGCTCTGCCTAGTTCTTCCTCAGGGAGGACTGTGGAGGCTGTCTTTGTTGGTATTGGTGCTGAATTGGAGAGCTCTCAGGTGTGTGGCTCTGGCCTTTTCTGGCACAGGCTCTCAGTGTTAGCGTGTCCTAGGGAGCACCTCCTGAGTGCCACCTTCTTTTTGTACACCCCTCTCTCCCCAGAGCTGAGGATTCCAGCAGAGGCCAACGTATTTTATGCCAAGAATCCTCACAAAAAATCCAACTTTGTGCTGGGGAAAAGGAGCCTCTCCCAAAAGAATGATGGGAGGATCCAGCCTCAACCTCCCTCTCATCCTGGAAAGAAGGCTCCAGCCCTCCTGAGGATGCTTGCAAAACCATTCTGTTGCTGTGTGCCTGGGCGGGGCTGAGGCAGCCCAGGAATATTTACATTGATTACTATTTTCTTCAAAGTTTGAATCTATAGTTTGCCATTGTCCTTGACCTTGTTTAGTAACACAGTTGTTACTCTATCCTGTATTTGTTGTTTCCATTAATATATTATTATTTTAAAATATATATGTTTTTGTTACCTGATCTACTGTGATGATTTGAGTATACTAAATGTAGCAGTGATTCCTAAAGGACACATCCAAACCAACAGGAAGGAATGTTTCATTCTGTCAGCAAGAACTTTGGTTTTTAGGAGTTTGGCAGATGGCATTATCTGAGTCAGTTTTCCAATGGGGGCAATGAAGTATCAGCTGTGATGGTACAAACACAAACAAAGACACACAAACACACACAAGAGCACACACACTCACTGAGAGATAGATAGACAGATGGAGTTGGTCTCTGCTGAAATACTTTGGAGACATGGTTCTGATTTCTCCCCTTTTGGAGTATTTTCAATTGCACAAGGTGTCTTGCAAATGAACCCATGTCTGAGGAAGACATGCATGTGTACTTCACATGCCACTTTTCACATAGCAGGAAGGTCATGTAATATTTTTCATGCAGCTGTCTTTTGACTGTGAACCATCCCATGAGGTCAGCTGTGGAATTTTCAACTTGTAGCATCACAATGGGGATCCACTCTTTGGATTTGGGGATATTTCTGATTTTCCTGATTCAGATTGGAATGATATATATATATATATATATATATATTAGTTTTTGATGAAAATTCTGCATTTGATGGTAATGAATGTCGTGCATCTAGGAATCTGTAGAGTGCAGACAATGAATGGATGCCTACTGTTGTCTGGACTGGTCTGAAAAGTCCTGTAGCATCTGAGCATGTGTGAGGGCTGTACAGGTCTTGCCAAAAGTCCAGGTCAGATGATCCTGCACAAAGCTGAACTCCTAGTGGTCTCCACAACAGTGTAAGGGCCAAGGAGAAACACACTTCCACACAGAAGTTGGGAAGCTACCTTATGAAGGTGATCATAGATACGGGATTATTAATATATCCAGGTTGGCATCTATTATTTTTTTAGCTTTTGACTTTCGCAGCTGTGGGCATCTTGACAACCATCAACTCCCTGTAAGCACAGACAACTCTATAAGAACCTGAGGATAAATTTCCCTGTGCATGTCCCCTTGTGAAACTGCTTAAGCACCGCCTGGTTTACACACAGGTGGAATTTCTAGGTCAAAGTGTGCATGTTTACTTCTTTGACTAAGCACTGCCAGGTGGCTCTTCTGCATAGCTCTACCTGTGGCCAGGATTGTATTATCTAGCTTTCTAACTTTTGCATGTTGAGTAGATACATAGTGGGAGCACACTGTTTTTGTTGGTATTTTTCTTGGTATCTATTCTGATGCTTTTCACTGGGGGATTTTTTCCTGTGAAAATGGGCTTCCTCTACTTGACCTTATTTTCTTCTTTTTAAAATTTTTTCAATGTGACTTTTTAATTTTAGTTTTATTAAAGACATTGCCCCTTGCTTGCATAGTCTATATCTAAAGCACTAGTCCTTGCTCCAAGGCCCAGCTTGCTCTCAGCTGCCCCAGGAGGGGAACAGTCTTTGGCGGTAGACAAGAGACGCCCCTGCAGGGGGCACAAGTGCTTTGGCCCTCTGGTGTCTTGCCAGCAGTGCTTCCCATGCTCACAGAGGGTTTCAGACACTGAGTCAATGGTCCAGGTGGTCTTTTGTTCAGTCTGATCTCAAATTGAGCTCCTCTGAGAGGTCATATTGAAGTCCTTGTGTGTACCTGACCCATCATTTTAAACAATATTCCAAGTTCACTTTTTGTGTGTAGGTGGGTTCTGGGGATTGAACCCAGGGCCTTGAGCCTGTGAGGCAAGTGACCTACCTGAGCTACACCCTCAGAGACCCCTGTAAAAGTATTTCCCCTTTGCCTCGGGGTCTAAGTTGCCAAGGCTGACCTCAAACGTTCCTCTTGCCTCAGCCTCCCTGGTGGCTGGCATGACAGGCATGCACCTGGGACTGTCACACTCGAGCCTGTGATGGGAACTCATGTGCATCTGTCCAGGGCTGAGCATGGTTAGGCAGAGCTGTGCTCCAGGCTCCCTGCAGGGCTGTGGAGGCTTCTGCTGCCCAGCAGCCCTGGTGCCATGGCCAGGGCTCCTCCCAGCCGAGGGCAGGCAGCTGCCCATTGCTGTAGGCTGACCTTATTTTCTTCTTATGGCACTCGTCCGTTCTCTGGAGTATGTTGTATGGTTTGTCCATTAGGAGTCTAACAGGTCCTCTAGAACCTTCAAACAATTAGTAAAATTCCTGAACAGTAAGTGAGCGCGCGCAGAAATTGGGCTAATATTTTGGGAAGAACAATGTTGGATGATATATTCATGGCTTGAATATATCATCCAACATGAAGTTATATTTTATTACTTACAAAATAATAAAATAATGAAGCAATACCATGGGCTGAGCTAAAATAGATCCTTAGGATCTTAGGCATTCTGTAATAAATCTGTGTCACTTGAAGTATAGAGTTGATCGACTCTGAGTAATGAAACAGAAGTAAAGGTATCAAAGCCAATGATCATCTGTTTCCAATTTTCTGTGATTTGGTTCAAGTGGTAAAGTGGTGATATTTATTAATAATGGATCGAATAGGTTCATAATTGTTTTAGAGTACAATTAGATGCCTTCAAACTTTAGGCTACATGGGCACATTTGAGAACGGTTCCAGCCATTCTCTCATCCTTTGGGTCATTCCCCTCCTATGTCCTGTGAGACATTTTCTATGTGAGGCTTTAAGAAGAAGAAGAGAATATTCTGTAAAGAAAACCTTGTGATCTGTGCAGTATGAAGTTGAATGGATTCATTCAGAAATCAGAAATTCTATTGAAAGATATTTATTGGCATGAGCCAAATAAAACCTATTTTTAGGCATCCTGGTGAAGACAAGGTTTTATCTTTATGTCTCATTTTCTATGTTTTGTTGTTGTTGTTGTTGTTAGAATGAAATTCATATGTTGCCAGACCATTCTATCAGATGTGTAACTAGATGCCATTTAAATTACCCACTTTTACATGGTAGACAGTTTTTAATGAACACTGCCTGTCTGCACCTTTTTTAAAAACAGGACTGGGATCAGAAGCCCAAATACCAATGGTTAGCTGGAGCATATTTTTCATTTGGCCTATCTGTCAGTATTCCCTGAGGTCATCTGTGCAATCAGCTTCGTTACTCCTGCTCCCTCACTGGATTTCATAGAAACCATATGCTATGTATGAATCAGGGACACCAATCCCACAACATAGCATTCTTGGAATATCCAAAGTCCCACTTTTCACTTCGCCATGCCTGAGATCAGCAGTAATATTTATCAGCAAATGTGAGATTTTCAAAGATCCAATTCTATGTGCTCCTTTCTCATAGAGCCTTAGGCAGGGATATAGCATACATAAATATTAAGTAAAGTCCATAGTTTTTAAAATGTCATCCATTGAATAGTTGACACATGTCTGAGATACTTTTTATTTTGGAGGAGGTATTATTTAATAGGGAATTCCAACAGCTACCTAATAGTGAAATGAGAAGTCTTGCATCCATTTTATTTTGTTTCTGATGATTTTTATGAGTAAGGGTAAGATACTTCCTTGTTCTGATGCAGATGTTGCCCACTTTTGTGAATGGATGCGGGGTGTCACCTACTACTTGCATATCTGCATATTGGGCTTGACACTGCTATCGTACTTGGTAGTTGGCAAAAAGTCAATACTGAAGTTAAGCTCTTGTGTTCTAGCAGCAGAGCTGAAGATCCTTGATGTGCCACCTTCTGCAATCCATGCTGCTCTCTTCATGTTCCTTATTGACTTCCTGGTGAGGAGCATCATGGTCTCCTGGTCTTGAGAATGGCCAAGCATTGCTCTGTGAATGTGGAAGATGGGCATGTGGAAGGCTCCAGGGAGGAGGGATCATTGAACATGTACTCGAATCCATGTGCCTGTTGAATGACCTGTTTTTTTTTATTTTTGGGTTTTAAGGGAGACACTGCCCTAAAACACTTCTGTGCAGCTGGGGATGCAGGCTTCTGCTTCACCTTGCAGGAAGCATTAACGAATCCTTTCCAGAAGACATGAGAAGAGAGAAGTGAGCCTCTGGTATCATGCAGGTTCCTTGCATTGCCCATGGGCTAGAAGAGAGAAGAGTTGCTTCATGAGATTTGATCCCCTTTTTCCTGAAAAGTTCCACACAGAGGTGAGTCCCCAGCATGTTTAGAAATCATTTCAGACACCTTTCTGGACGGAATTGAATCAGAGCCCCTGATGATGTGGAAGAGCTAAAGATGGGTTTGCTATGAATTTTCTATTTCATTCATCAGGGCCTGAGTCAAGTCAGTCATTGTGCTGTCAACACATGAGCTGCTGGTCAAATGTGAGGAAGTGGTCTTGCTTTATGAAAACACCACCCTGATTCAGTGAGCCAGAGGCAGCCTGCAGTCCCTGTTTTCCTGTAAAGGCAGATTGCTGTGGATGGCCTCTGGCCTCGTCATGCAGCCCTGCTCAGAGTAGGGGATTGAGGGACCAGGCAGATCCCTAGTTCCTTTTGACCTTTATTGCCATTGGGCCACCCCAGGGTCCTTGGACTCTACCTGGTCTTCTGGCCTGGGTCAGGGGATGTGAGGTTTGGAATCCCCCTCTGTGGCAGGATCCCAGCCCCCCAGCCACTTGAGGTCAGCACATCCTTCCCTAATTGTGTTAGAGTTGGAGACTTCTCCCACCCATCCTCATCCATGCTCATCCCACATTTTGTAGCTTGGCACCTGAGGACCTTTATTCATTGACTTAGTTGTTAGTGATGATGGTTACTAAGACTAAGTGACTCTTTCAAGTCACATCACTTGCATGGTAGGGCTAGAGCATGGATCTTCCTAATTGATTTCATGAGACTCTCTCTTGGAAACTGTGACTGCTTCCTAAACACACACTCTACATTTGGAGTGTCAAAATTCTTGCCACTGCCTCCTTGGCAAGTGTATCTTGTCTTCTACGTGGGAATTTCACAAATATTTTCCTTTGGTTTGTGGAGGTCATGCAGAAGGGATTTCATTTGAAATAGCCCAAACAAGAAATACCAGTTGTCTTTTTCGCACATGGATGTGTGTAGTGAACACCCCTTTCTGTGTGCTTGCATGAGTTACTCCTTTGAATTTGTTGAAGAATGGTTGGCTGGGGAGCAAGTTAACGAGAGATGGATATCAATGGTTGTCAAGTATTCTGACGTGAAGAATGTATTGAGGATGTGAAGGCTTTTCTAGCCAGTTCCTATGGCTCAGTCAGGGATCAGTCAGAGGATTCTGTCTGGTAGACTCTTTGGCACAGATGTCAAAGTGGCCTGGTCTTACCCTGTCCAGGACTGAATGCTGAGCTTGAGTGGGAGCTTCTTGTCATTTCAAGCATTTCCATGAGTCTGTCCTCTGTTCTCTTGTATCCAAGTGGTTTCTAATAGGAAAGCAGAACAAAAATTGAAAGTATGGTGATTGATTATTTTTACCAATGTTATTTCAATCCACTTTGTTTAATACGAAATTACCTTTATGCTAGTAAGATTTCATATGTGAGGAAATAATGAAAATATTGGGGTTAGGGGATGAGAATATGCAAATCAAACATTTTTGAGCACCAAGACCCGTTTTTTGTTTTTGTTTTTGTTTTTTTTTTTAACTTAAATAATATTAAGTGCCAGAGGACCACCGCTGCCATTCAGCCTCAACAACCTCCAGGTCCAGCCTCCAGGTGGCCCATTTCACCAGGGTGTGTGGGACCACACTGTCCTGGGATGAGAGAACAGTACCCACGGATGTTGACATCTCACAGAGTAGATATTGCCAGTGACAGTAGGGAGCTATTGGCACATGAGGAAGGGAAGAGCTCTCAGGATGGGAAGAGGGGGCCGCTTCGAGACTCATTGGGTATGGCACGAGGCTGCTGGGTGTGGTGTTGGCCTGGGCCCACTGAGTGGGGCAGATCCGTGGTCTGTGTTTCTGTACGCTCCTCTGTAGCCTGTGTTGGCAGCAGATCAGGGAATTGCGATCAGAAGTGCTCCCAGTAACACAGGCACCAGCCCCCAGAGTGTGTGCCTATCCGTTTCCCCACCTGGCCTGACTTAGTGCCTGTCTTGCCTCAGGGCTGAGACCCTACAATCTCTGATGAGGGTGTCTGTGGTCCAGATCCAACCTGCATGGCCAACATGCTCAGACCTTCAGCTGGGTCCTAGGCTGCTGCAACCAAACTCTGTTAACTGGGTGGCCGACAACAGAGGAAGTGTCTTCCGTTGAGCTCCAGAGGCTCAACACAGTAGGTGTTGGGCTGTCCCAGTGCCATAACCCCTCCCAGGTTTCAAGGGGACTGTCTCCCCAACTCTCCCAGCCCTTGCCCACTCTCCTATTGCTGCCCACGATCTGTGGTTCCCATATGGGCATCCCGCCCTGGCTCCAACCTCACATATCCGGTATCCCCCAGTCTCCCTGGTATCTGGGTCCAGACTCTCCTCTTCCTACAAGAATATCAGATATTGGATTTGGTCCCAGTTGATGCTGTGTTCCATCATGTGAGCTCTTAGCTTCATCACTGTGCAAAGACTCTTTTCCCACACAAGTTCGCATGACTTTTGGCTGGCTAAGAATTTTCAGGCGACACTTTTCTAATGAGTACACTTTCCTTCCTTCCGATCTCCCACCAGTGAGCATTCCTCGCACCCTTGTCCTAGTTCCTTTATGGCAGTTTCCCTCCTTATGGCTGAGAGGACCTAGTGACCCCTGAATTCACACGTTCTCCTTAATCACCAACACACTGCAGAATTCTCCAGGGGGCCATATATGCTCCTGGAAGTTGGTGTTGGAAATAGTTCTCCATCCATTAATCACTCCCTCACTCACTAATGTCCTTATGTCCTTGAGAAAGGCTCTCCCTTTCCTGGTTTTCCTGAATAGAAATCCTCTTGCCTCTTGGGTGAATAGGGTTATGGGTTGTGCAGAGGGTGTTGGTCCACTGAGCATCTTAGAGACTGTCCTTTCTGGAGCCTAATGATCCTCACTGGGGAATGAGGCCAGGGTCCTAACTGTGGTTAGTTAGAGAGGGAAAGAAGGACAAGGGAAACTCAGATGTCCCTTCATGGCCCCTGGAGTTAGAGGACTTACCCCTTTGCACCTGGGATCAGGAGACCTCATTTCCTCGAGGACACGCACACTCAGACGTTAATCTTGAGTGTGGGTTCCTTTCTGGGGTCCAGGGCTGTTGTTAGCCACCAGGAATGACAGTGCTCTCCATGCTGAGTGGAGCCATTTTTGCCAGGAAAGAGAGCCCATGGTCACGCCTTGTGCAAAGCATCCCACGCCAGGGGCTCCCATGCCTACATTCCTGTCCTGAAAGGAAGCCACTCAGAGGCAAGGTGGGTCCAACCACCTCCCATGTGTTCACTCATCACTGTGTTCCAGCAGTCACCCCAGTGAACAGTCCTGATGGGATTGGATGTGGCTCAGAATGTCACCCTCATGAGCTCTACCCTGCCACAGCTGCAGTTCTGCAGTGGGAGAAACTCAAAACCTCAAAACACATGCACATGAAAGAAAAGAGCAAGAGCCAGAGCCCAAACAGGCCAGGTGTGGCAAAGACAGCTGGAGTGCCTAGGTTGGGACTCAGAATTATGTCAGTGGGGTGGCATTGCTGCTGGCACCAGCATGATAACCGAGAGCCAGCCCTGCTCATTTTGGGGAGCAGTGTGTTGGGGAAGGCAGCAGAAATTGAGAGGCAGGATTGAGTTTGGCCCTAGGAGGAGGTTGGGTAAGAGGCCAGTGTGGGTTGGAGAGCCTGGGCAGATCGACAGAGGCCAGGGCACACCCCAAAGCCTGGAGACTGCACTTGATGTCCAGGGTTGTGAAACACCACTTCCCCTCTTACTCACAACTGAGAGCAAGGGGCATTGATGAGTTCAGTTTGTGTGCGGCTGCATCCAAGGTGGCTCGGCTAGGAACCTCTGTTTCCTTGACTCAGGAGGCTGGGAGTCCAGGCTCCACTGAGGCTCGGCTGGGAGGATCGGAGTCTGAGTTTATGCCTGTGTTCCCTGTAGGATCCATGTTGGCTGAGCCTCAGTGTTTTTGTAATGAGAGGATGGGTGACCGTCATGTCTTTATCACAGGACACACTTGCTAAATGGATTTGTTTGCTCTGAGGAGGAAAGAGAGAGGGGGGAGTGGTGCTGGAGACAGGGATGCAGACAGGGGTCATGGACTTGGCATAACTCAGTCTTGGAGGTGATATCCCATCACCTGTACCCACTTCAATTCCCATGAATCCAGAGGCTGAGCCCCCTTGAGGTGAGGGGTGAACCGGTTCTGGGCAGCAGGATGCTGTGGTACCTCGGAGTCTCTGTGAGACCCCAACACTAGACACACTTGGCCCTTTTGAAATCTTAGGAGAAGCCTTGGGAAGTTGTATGGCAGAGGGGAGCAGCCTCTGCATCTCAGTCCCCTCCAACTTGCCATGGTGTAGAGAGGGAACTGCAGCCACGATGGGACGGACATTGGCCATGTCCCTGTGTGGGACACAGGCCTGATTGAGTTAGGGTGCATTCTTTGTCTCTCCCTTTCTTGTGATTATCCCATCTCTACATTTGTGCTTTAGCCACCTGTGAGTCCCATCTCTGGTTTCAGAGAGAACAGAGGGTGTTATGGGCCAATAGACACAATAAACCCTAGAGATTAGATGCTACCCTACTTTCCAGAAAAGACTGGGCACACCATGAGTTGCACAATGATGGGACCAGGGTCCAAAAGCTGCTGAGAGGGAAGGACTGGTTGTGAATGCATTTTTGAAGGCTCCAAGCTGGAACTCTAGTGGCACCAAGCAGGGCAGATGCTGGTGGGGATGTTTGGGGAGTTGTTGGTGAACACCTGCGCACCTGAGATGGGTAGGCATGGAGGAGAAATCGGCAGCCCATAGGGCTGTTGAAAGTGGTCTTATGTGAAAAGAGGCTCAGGTATGGGCACAGGAAATGACATCATTGCCTTGACAATGGATCAAACAGAACATGGAACCCTGGTATCCAGGCACCCACTTCACTGACCAAGCCATCCGAGCTCACTTGGTTGGAGCCACTGGAGGGAGAAGGATGTTCTCCTGTGGTTGCAGACAATGCCGAGCCTCAGGCTCCCAGGAATCTCAGGGGGGCCAACTAGCCCTTTTGTGGATACACTGGGTGAGGCTTCATCTTAGACGCCAGAGCCTCTGGCGATTGTCGCAGAGGAGCTCAAGAGTAACAGTGAGTAGCACAGGGCAGGTGAGCCCAGCAGGCCCTCGAGTCTGATCCCTGATGAATGGCCCAGGACTCCTATTCTGACTCTGTGTGTGTGTGTGTGTATGTGTGTGTGTGTGTGTGTTTGTACTGATGGGAACTGTCCCATTGTGCTTTGACTCTAGTGTATTGGCACAAGTCATTTTTCTGTTTGTCACCATTTCCATTTTGAACCCACCATTCTTGGTCCCAACCCAGGGTGAAAATGATCAGAACACGGAGGAGCCCTTCAGGGTTCAGAGCCTTGAACCTTACAGGCAGGACCAGCTTAGGAATGAGCTCCTGCCTGTCATTTGTGGGAGGAACCTACATTTCAGCAGCAACATGGGGTTAATCTCCTGGGATTTCATCCCCACCCAGCAGGTGCTGGATCTCTTGTTCCCAAAACAGCCACCTTCTTCAGTCTTTACTCCTGGTGCCACTCCATCCTCCAAGGGGACAAGAACCTCAGGTTCTGGATGGATGTTGTAGAATGCCCACAGAGCCAACTGCCAGGCTGGGTGGGGTGCAGTTGCTGGGCTTTGCTGATGTTGTCATCCCCCACAGTTCTTGGAACCTTCTGTGGCAGTGGCATCCAGGACCCCAGCAGCTGTGAGTAGCAGCTCCTCACTGCTTCACTCCAGCGAGCAGGTGGAAGACAGCCGCGTTGTTCACGTCCTCCTAGAGGGACAGAGCCTGAGGGAGACAAAGCGCATCCCGGTAAGCCCGACAGCAGGGCTGCCTCCTGGGTGTCCACACAGTGGAAGGCAGGAGACACAGCCAACCCCAGGGCTATGGTGGGAAATAAAGAAGAGAGAGGTCCGTCTTAAGGGCTTGACCTGAGGAGGGAGAGCATCAGCATGCCCAGCTTCAGTGGTGAGTGGGCCTGTGTATTGTGGGTTTTGCAGGCCAGAAGTGCAGACGGAAGTGCTGTGGACAGATGAAGGCAGAGATATGTCCAGGGTGCAGGCTGCAGTGCCTAGAACTTGGTATTCTCAATGAGTGAAGTTGGAGCAGAGGAGGTGGCAGTGACTTGTCACATGTGTAGGAGGGGATGTGTTCCTGGTGGCAGGGAAGAGAACCTCCTTAGCATGACTAGGTGTAGGAATTTGGGGTCGGGATCACCTGGGGGGTCATGCCAAAGCTTCGGAATGTTAGGCTTTGCATGTATGTAAATACGGAGCTAAAGGGGTTCTTGGCAGAATTTCTATGGATGTGCAGTAGACACGCTAATGCTGCAGGTGTCCAGCTGCAGAGGAGACATGTTCAGTGACTGCCAGTGCTGAGTCAAGTACATCATTACAACCAGACCCGCACCGAGCTTCCAGAGGCCAGGGCCTCTCAAAGCTATCATGAAGCACTCAAGTGCACACTCTTGTATCTGAGTCTGTTTTGTGTCGTGGCAGTCAGGACCCAAATTTTCAGTGCATCTGCCTCTTGCACCCACAAAGGCAGCCTGCATCCCAGATCACACTTGGTGCGCAGATCCCTGGCCCATTGCTCTCATCTCAGTGAGATGAGAGTGTGTCTGTGCATAGGCAGTTTGGTCCTTTGACATGAGTGGAATGTGGCTCCCCAGGGGGAGGGGAGATGGCAGGTACAGGCAGATATTTGTACCAGGATTGTTCTAGTAGCACATTGCAAGAACCCAGGTGGTATATGGAGGACACACTCAGGTAGCAGGATAACAAGATTGTGCCCTTGTATATGTAGCTGAGATTTCTCCTGAATGTTTGACCACAGTCTTCTGGGTAGCTCTTCTAAAAGCCATTCTCTGATGACATTTGTCCCACCCTGATCCAGGTGACCTTTCAGGAGACGGTGACAAGCCTCATCCGCAGGGCCTTGGACCAAAATTCGTTGCAGCATGAGGATGTGGACAACTTTGAGCTGCTGTATATGATGTCTGAGGATGAGAGTAAGTAGGACAATCAGACAGTGGGGAGACATGATCCACAGTGGGCTCAGGATAACTGACAGCCAAGAGAAAGTGGGCCTTGGCCCCAAAATACCAAAGTGTGATGGGCCTGGCGGAGACTCTCAGGGGTTGTGGGTGTTTTGTGGTATAATCCTTGAGTGCCACCTAACAATTCTCTCCACTTCGCTCTGCAGAAATCAAGGTCTCTGACCACTCACTCGTGTGTCTGTCCATGAATCTGGGAATACAATATTTCATGGTGAGGAAACGCCCCCAGGTCAAGGGAAAGGAGGTAAACACCTACCTTATTCAAGCTGTGCATGTGCTGCCATTCCACTCCGACCTGAGGAAATAAGAAGCCTCAGCACCTGGACATATTTGCTGGAAGCCCATAGAGCCAACTGACAGTCTGGGGTGGCTTTCTGTTTCTGGGTTTGCTGATGTTCCATCCCCCACAGTTCTCAGAATCAACCTGCAAGTCCTCCAGGCCGCTTTCCCACAAGCAGGTGGGAGACACCTGCTTAATTCGTGTCCACTTAGAAACACAAAGTCCAGAGATGGCCAAGAGTGTTCTGGTAAGCCTGGGAGCAGGGGTGTCCCGTGGTGCTTACACCTGGGTGGGGAGCAGACACTGGTCCAATACCATGGACTACTCATGCCCTCTTGAATTTGGAGCTTCTGGATGATCAGGAGGATAGATGGGAATCAAGAAGGGAGAGGTCAGTGTGAAGGGCTGGAGCTGAGATGAGCGAGTGCAGCAGCTTGTCCACTGCCATGTCTGAGGGAGTCTGTGTGTCAGGTGGCAGCATGCAGTCCAGAAGGGCAGGGACAGGTATGGGTGACAGATGAGAATAGGACAGGAACTAGGTTGCAGGTTCCCTTGTATGGGATGCTGACGTCTATGGAGGAGGACAGCAGTGTGAGGTTCTCCATGTTCCTTGAACAAGGAGCTGAGAGAGTCTCTCTGCAGAGTCGATATGGATGTGGAGCAAGCACACTAAATGTCCAGGTAACCCAATGACCACCCTTGCCGGATGAGGTGCCCTCCTACATCCCAGCCAGCACTGAGCCTCTGGAGGCCAGGAGCTCTCGTGGCTATCTTTCAGCTCTCCTGTGTGTGGTCATGTTCCTGGGTCTGTTTTTGGCCCTGGCAATCCAGACCAAAGCCTCTAGGTTTTGTGCCTAGGCCATTCCCAATGCCGCCTGCATCCTCGGGCAGACCTGGGATCTTGGAGGCTATTGTCCCATTCCTCCCAACTTGTGGGATGAGATTGCATCTGTATGCAGGTAGTGGGGTCCTTTCACTCCGAGAGGAGTGCAGCTCCACAAAGAGCAATGGCAGGCCCAGGAAGTCCTATGTACAAGGATTGGGCTAGTAGCCTGTGGGAAGAGCCCACACGATGAGCAGGAGGTCAGCCTCGGGTAGTAGGGTCATGGATGTTGCCCTTGTATTTAGAGTGGAGGTGCCTCCAGAATGCCCCTGCCCACTGTCCTTGAGTAGTCACTTCAAGGCCCATTTCCTGAAGGCCTGTCTCCCATGCTGCTCCAGGTGACCTGCCACGATAGGGCTCCTGTCGTCATCCGCAGCGCCCTCGACCTACACTTCCTTACTGAGGAGAATCCAGAGGATTATGAGCTGGGCCAAATCATCTCTCGCCGTCAGAGTAAGTGAGACAATCAGATAGCAGAGAGCAAGGGTCAGGATGTGGACTCAGGTCAACTCTTAGCAACAAAGAGTAGTCTCTGACCCCCAAGAACACTCCAACAGGTGTGTTGGGTTCGTGCACAAAGCCAACTGCACTTCTGCTGGTGGAAGGTCTTGAGGTCCAATGGTATACCCCGGTGGATATTGCGGCTCCCCACCAGGTGCCCTCCCCTGGACATGAACAGGCATCCAAAGCTGACATCTTTGAGGAGTGAGGAGGAAAGCCTCTCTCCAGGAGCAGTATGTTTTCATGGTCTGGGATAGGAGTGGTTTCAAAGGAACATGGGAATGCATGGGCTAAAGAGGGAACTGGCATTTTGTGGACTGAAGCAGTACTATTGAAAGCCTTCTGTGTGACCAAAAAACCACTGCCTGGGCAGAGCATTGCCAGGATTCTAGCAAGCAGTAACAGGATGAAATTGGGAAGAAAACACAGCCTGGGAGACAGCCTGAATCATCTGTTTTTGCATAAATTCCATGGTCTTACGCACCTGAGTCCACTAGGCAAGGAGTGATCACAATAGCCAGGTTGTGATCCCTAACTAAAGTCAGATGAGGGCTTCCTGAGCACGTAGCCACAGAGCTCATCTGATAATAATGCCAGCGCTTTTTCGTTGGTTGGTTGGTTGGTTTTTGTGAGCCAAACACCACAGCAGCCATTATCCCAGCCTATGTACCCTGAAGACCACCATCCCTATGAGTTCTAGGATCACTTGTCTCCTATCTTAACCTACTGTTAGGTTAGTAGAGTCTATGGAAGAGGAAGTCTGTCTGGGGCCTTGGTAGCCTAAGAAATTCATAGCAGAGATCTCCACATCCAACCCAGAAGGGATGGAGAACAGGCTCTAGGTTAGAGGAGGGCGACAGGAAACACATGTTCAGAGGAAGGAGAAGCGGCTGTTGTATTCCCCCACTCGGGGTCATGGCACCACTGGGCCATACACCATGTTGGAGGGAAGCAGTCCCTTTGCTGGTCTTTGGAACCATTGTTCCCAGTAGGGCAGTATTTGGAATGTGGCCTCCATTCTCAGAAGCCTGGTTCACATGGAGGCGGGCTCCACCAACGCAGAAGCATGGCTCTAACGTGGTATCCGTGCTGGTCAGCCTGTACTCACTGTGGCCATACTTGAGGAAAATAACTCAGAGGAGGAATCCTAGGCCTTTTTTCTCTGGGTTTCATAGCTTTCTCTTTGGTTGTGCACTGAGGCTGTCCATAAAGCTCTAGTGTGTGGCAGTGGAGAGCTCCTCAGCCCTTGCCACAAAGGCATAGACTGGGAGAGAGAGAACGAGGCTGGCAGAGAGGGAGAGAGAGAAAGATGGAGAGGGAGGACCTCTCCTTGGAGAATGAGGATTCAGTGGAGCCAACAGGAACAAGGTACTGTTGCCCAGGGCACAACCCTGTTTAGGTCTTACTCCAACCATGCTCAACCTTTCTTCCAGTCCCTCCCACCCCCCAGTAGTGTATTCATCTTGAATGAGAATTTCATGTTGACATCAGAGCACTCACCATCCAATGCTTCCCTCCAAACCCACCTATGAAGATGGCTCATGTGGGGACTGAATCTTCGGCACAGGAGCCTTTTGTGGGAGATTTCAGATGCAAACCCTAGTGGTGTGCTTTGGCAGATGCAAGAGGACCTGAGATATTCTGGAGTCCAAAGCCTTCGGTAGGAACAGACATTAGGTCTGTTGAAGTGCTCTGCCTAGTTCTTCCTCAGGGAGGACTGTGGAGGCTGTCTTTGTTGGTATTGGTGCTGAATTGGAGAGCTCTCAGGTGTGTGGCTCTGGCCTTTTCTGGCACAGGCTCTCAGTGTTAGCGTGTCCTAGGGAGCACCTCCTGAGTGCCACCTTCTTTTTGTACACCCCTCTCTCCCCAGAGCTGAGGATTCCAGCAGAGGCCAACGTATTTTATGCCAAGAATCCTCACAAAAAATCCAACTTTGTGCTGGGGAAAAGGAGCCTCTCCCAAAAGAATGATGTGAGGATCCAGCCTCAACCTCCCTCTCGTCCTGGAAAGAAGGCTCCAGCCCTCCTGAGGATGCTTGCAAAACCATTCTGTTGCTGTGTGCCTGGGCGGGGCTGAGGCAGCCCAGGAATATTTACATTGATTACTATTTTCTTCAAAGTTTGAATCTATAGTTTGCCATTGTCCTTGACCTTGTTTAGTAACACAGTTGTTACTCTATCCTGTATTTGTTGTTTCCATTAATATGTTATTATTTTAAAATATATATGTTTTTGTTACCTGATCTACTGTGATGATTTGAGTATACTAAATGTAGCAGTGATTCCTAAAGGACACATCCAAACCAACAGGAAGGAATGTTTCATTCTGTCAGCAAGAACTTTGGTTTTTAGGAGTTTGGCAGATGGCATTATCTGAGTCAGTTTTCCAATGGGGGCAATGAAGTATCAGCTGTGATGGTACAAACACAAACAAAGACACACAAACACACACAAGAGCACACACACTCACTGAGAGATAGATAGACAGATGGAGTTGGTCTCTGCTGAAATACTTTGGAGACATGGTTCTGATTTCTCCCCTTTTGGAGTATTTTCAATTGCACAAGGTGTCTTGCAAATGAACCCATGTCTGAGGAAGACATGCATGTGTACTTCACATGCCACTTTTCACATAGCAGGAAGGTCATGTAATATTTTTCATGCAGCTGTCTTTTGACTGTGAACCATCCCATGAGGTCAGCTGTGGAATTTTCAACTTGTAGCATCACAATGGGGATCCACTCTTTGGATTTGGGGATATTTCTGATTTTCCTGATTCAGATTGGAATGATATATATATATATATATATATATATATATTAGTTTTTGATGAAAATTCTGCATTTGATGGTAATGAATGTCGTGCATCTAGGAATCTGTAGAGTGCAGACAATGAATGGATGCCTACTGTTGTCTGGACTGGTCTGAAAAGTCCTGTAGCATCTGAGCATGTGTGAGGGCTGTACAGGTCTTGCCAAAAGTCCAGGTCAGATGATCCTGCACAAAGCTGAACTCCTAGTGGTCTCCACAACAGTG
This sequence comes from Urocitellus parryii, assembly GCF_045843805.1. Lineage (NCBI taxonomy): Eukaryota > Metazoa > Chordata > Mammalia > Rodentia > Sciuridae > Urocitellus > Urocitellus parryii. The sequence continues at coordinate 37,499,756 of NC_135548.1, forward strand.
TAAGGGCCAAGGAGAAACACACTTCCACACAGAAGTTGGGAAGCTACCTTATGAAGGTGATCATAGATACGGGATTATTAATATATCCAGGTTGGCATCTATTATTTTTTTAGCTTTTGACTTTCGCAGCTGTGGGCATCTTGACAACCATCAACTCCCTGTAAGCACAGACAACTCTATAAGAACCTGAGGATAAATTTCCCTGTGCATGTCCCCTTGTGAAACTGCTTAAGCACCGCCTGGTTTACACACAGGTGGAATTTCTAGGTCAAAGTGTGCATGTTTACTTCTTTGACTAAGCACTGCCAGGTGGCTCTTCTGCATAGCTCTACCTGTGGCCAGGATTGTATTATCTAGCTTTCTAACTTTTGCATGTTGAGTAGATACATAGTGGGAGCACACTGTTTTTGTTGGTATTTTTCTTGGTATCTATTCTGATGCTTTTCACTGGGGGATTTTTTCCTGTGAAAATGGGCTTCCTCTACTTGACCTTATTTTCTTCTTTTTAAAATTTTTTCAATGTGACTTTTTAATTTTAGTTTTATTAAAGACATTGCCCCTTGCTTGCATAGTCTATATCTAAAGCACTAGTCCTTGCTCCAAGGCCCAGCTTGCTCTCAGCTGCCCCAGGAGGGGAACAGTCTTTGGCGGTAGACAAGAGACGCCCCTGCAGGGGGCACAAGTGCTTTGGCCCTCTGGTGTCTTGCCAGCAGTGCTTCCCATGCTCACAGAGGGTTTCAGACACTGAGTCAATGGTCCAGGTGGTCTTTTGTTCAGTCTGATCTCAAATTGAGCTCCTCTGAGAGGTCATATTGAAGTCCTTGTGTGTACCTGACCCATCATTTTAAACAATATTCCAAGTTCACTTTTTGTGTGTAGGTGGGTTCTGGGGATTGAACCCAGGGCCTTGAGCCTGTGAGGCAAGTGACCTACCTGAGCTACACCCTCAGAGACCCCTGTAAAAGTATTTCCCCTTTGCCTCGGGGTCTAAGTTGCCAAGGCTGACCTCAAACGTTCCTCTTGCCTCAGCCTCCCTGGTGGCTGGCATGACAGGCATGCACCTGGGACTGTCACACTCGAGCCTGTGATGGGAACTCATGTGCATCTGTCCAGGGCTGAGCATGGTTAGGCAGAGCTGTGCTCCAGGCTCCCTGCAGGGCTGTGGAGGCTTCTGCTGCCCAGCAGCCCTGGTGCCATGGCCAGGGCTCCTCCCAGCCGAGGGCAGGCAGCTGCCCATTGCTGTAGGCTGACCTTATTTTCTTCTTATGGCACTCGTCCGTTCTCTGGAGTATGTTGTATGGTTTGTCCATTAGGAGTCTAACAGGTCCTCTAGAACCTTCAAACAATTAGTAAAATTCCTGAACAGTAAGTGAGTGCGCGCAGAAATTGGGCTAATATTTTGGGAAGAACAATGTTGGATGATATATTCATGGCTTGAATATATCATCCAACATGAAGTTATATTTTATTACTTACAAAATAATAAAATAATGAAGCAATACCATGGGCTGAGCTAAAATAGATCCTTAGGATCTTAGGCATTCTGAAATAAATCTGTGTCACTTGAAGTATAGAGTTGATCGACTCTGAGTAATGAAACAGAAGTAAAGGTATCAAAGCCAATGATCATCTGTTTCCAATTTTCTGTGATTTGGTTCAAGTGGTAAAGTGGTGATATTTATTAATAATGGATCGAATAGGTTCATAATTGTTTTAGAGTACAATTAGATGCCTTCAAACTTTAGGCTACATGGGCACATTTGAGAACGGTTCCAGCCATTCTCTCATCCTTTGGGTCATTCCCCTCCTATGTCCTGTGAGACATTTTCTATGTGAGGCTTTAAGAAGAAGAAGAGAATATTCTGTAAAGAAAACCTTGTGATCTGTGCAGTATGAAGTTGAATGGATTCATTCAGAAATCAGAAATTCTATTGAAAGATATTTATTGGCATGAGCCAAATAAAACCTATTTTTAGGCATCCTGGTGAAGACAAGGTTTTATCTTTATGTCTCATTTTCTATGTTTTGTTGTTGTTGTTGTTGTTAGAATGAAATTCATATGTTGCCAGACCATTCTATCAGATGTGTAACTAGATGCCATTTAAATTACCCACTTTTACATGGTAGACAGTTTTTAATGAACACTGCCTGTCTGCACCTTTTTTAAAAACAGGACTGGGATCAGAAGCCCAAATACCAATGGTTAGCTGGAGCATATTTTTCATTTGGCCTATCTGTCAGTATTCCCTGAGGTCATCTGTGCAATCAGCTTCGTTACTCCTGCTCCCTCACTGGATTTCATAGAAACCATAGGCTATGTATGAATCAGGGACACCAATCCCACAACATAGCATTCTTGGAATATCCAAAGTCCCACTTTTCACTTCGCCATGCCTGAGATCAGCAGTAATATTTATCAGCAAATGTGAGATTTTCAAAGATCCAATTCTATGTGCTCCTTTCTCATAGAGCCTTAGGCAGGGATATAGCATACATAAATATTAAGTAAAGTCCATAGTTTTTAAAATGTCATCCATTGAATAGTTGACACATGTCTGAGATACTTTTTATTTTGGAGGAGGTATTATTTAATAGGGAATTCCAACAGCTACCTAATAGTGAAATGAGAAGTCTTGCATCCATTTTATTTTGTTTCTGATGATTTTTATGAGTAAGGGTAAGATACTTCCTTGTTCTGATGCAGATGTTGCCCACTTTTGTGAATGGATGCGGGGTGTCACCTACTACTTGCATATCTGCATATTGGGCTTGACACTGCTATCGTACTTGGTAGTTGGCAAAAAGTCAATACTGAAGTTAAGCTCTTGTGTTCTAGCAGCAGAGCTGAAGATCCTTGATGTGCCACCTTCTGCAATCCATGCTGCTCTCTTCATGTTCCTTATTGACTTCCTGGTGAGGAGCATCATGGTCTCCTGGTCTTGAGAATGGCCAAGCATTGCTCTGTGAATGTGGAAGATGGGCATGTGGAAGGCTCCAGGGAGGAGGGATCATTGAACATGTACTCGAATCCATGTGCCTGTTGAATGACCTGTTTTTTTATTTTTGGGTTTTAAGGGAGACACTGCCCTAAAACACTTCTGTGCAGCTGGGGATGCAGGCTTCTGCTTCACCTTGCAGGAAGCATTAACGAATCCTTTCCAGAAGACATGAGAAGAGAGAAGTGAGCCTCTGGTATCATGCAGGTTCCTTGCATTGCCCATGGGCTAGAAGAGAGAAGAGTTGCTTCATGAGATTTGATCCCCTTTTTCCTGAAAAGTTCCACACAGAGGTGAGTCCCCAGCATGTTTAGAAATCATTTCAGACACCTTTCTGGACGGAATTGAATCAGAGCCCCTGATGATGTGGAAGAGCTAAAGATGGGTTTGCTATGAATTTTCTATTTCATTCATCAGGGCCTGAGTCAAGTCAGTCATTGTGCTGTCAACACATGAGCTGCTGGTCAAATGTGAGGAAGTGGTCTTGCTTTATGAAAACACCACCCTGATTCAGTGAGCCAGAGGCAGCCTGCAGTCCCTGTTTTCCTGTAAAGGCAGATTGCTTTGGAAGGCCTCTGGCCTCGTCATGCAGCCCTGCTCAGAGTAGGGGATTGAGGGACCAGGCAGATCCCTAGTTCCTTTTGACCTTTATTGCCATTGGGCCACCCCAGGGTCCTTGGACTCTACCTGGTCTTCTGGCCTGGGTCAGGGGATGTGAGGTTTGGAATCCCCCTCTGTGGCAGGATCCCAGCCCCCCAGCCACTTGAGGTCAGCACATCCTTCCCTAATTGTGTTAGAGTTGGAGACTTCTCCCACCCATCCTCATCCATGCTCATCCCACATTTTGTAGCTTGGCACCTGAGGACCTTTATTCATTGACTTAGTTGTTAGTGATGATGGTTACTAAGACTAAGTGACTCTTTCAAGTCACATCACTTGCATGGTAGGGCTAGAGCATGGATCTTCCTAATTGATTTCATGGGACTCTCTCATGGAAACTGTGACTGCTTCCTAAACACACACTCTACATTTGGAGTGTCAAAATTCTTGCCACTGCCTCCTTGGCAAGTGTATCTTGTCTTCTACGTGGGAATTTCACAAATATTTTCCTTTGGTTTGTGGAGGTCATGCAGAAGGGATTTCATTTGAAATAGCCCAAACAAGAAATACCAGTTGTCTTTTTCGCACATGGATGTGTGTAGTGAACACCCCTTTCTGTGTGCTTGCATGAGTTACTCCTTTGAATTTGTTGAAGAATGGTTGGCTGGGGAGCAAGTTAACGAGAGATGGATATCAATGGTTGTCAAGTATTCTGACGTGAAGAATGTATTGAGGATGTGAAGGCTTTTCTAGCCAGTTCCTATGGCTCAGTCAGGGATCAGTCAGAGGATTCTGTCTGGTAGACTCTTTGGCACAGATGTCAAAGTGGCCTGGTCTTACCCTGTCCAGGACTGAATGCTGAGCTTGAGTGGGAGCTTCTTGTCATTTCAAGCATTTCCATGAGTCTGTCCTCTGTTCTCTTGTATCCAAGTGGTTTCTAATAGGAAAGCAGAACAAAAATTGAAAGTATGGTGATTGATTATTTTTACCAATGTTATTTCAATCCACTTTGTTTAATACGAAATTACCTTTATGCTAGTAAGATTTCATATGTGAGGAAATAATGAAAATATTGGGGTTAGGGGATGAGAATATGCAAATCAAACATTTTTGAGCACCAAGACCCGTTTTTTGTTTTTGTTTTTGTTTTTTTTTAACTTAAATAATTTTAAGTGCCAGAGGACCACCGCTGCCATTCAGCCTCAACAACCTCCAGGTCCAGCCTCCAGGTGGCCCATTTCACCAGGGTGTGTGGGACCACACTGTCCTGGGATGAGAGAACAGTACCCACGGATGTTGACATCTCACAGAGTAGATATTGCCAGTGACAGTAGGGAGCTATTGGCACATGAGGAAGGGAAGAGCTCTCAGGATGGGAAGAGGGGGCCGCTTCGAGACTCATTGGGTATGGCACGAGGCTGCTGGGTGTGGTGTTGGCCTGGGCCCACTGAGTGGGGCAGATCCGTGGTCTGTGTTTCTGTACCCTCCTCTGTAGCCTGTGTTGGCAGCAGATCAGGGAATTGCGATCAGAAGTGCTCCCAGTAACACAGGCACCAGCCCCCAGAGTGTGTGCCTATCCGTTTCCCCACCTGGCCTGACTTAGTGCCTGTCTTGCCTCAGGGCTGAGACCCTACAATCTCTGATGAGGGTGTCTGTGGTCCAGATCCAACCTGCATGGCCAACATGCTCAGACCTTCAGCTGGGTCCTAGGCTGCTGCAACCAAACTCTGTTAACTGGGTGGCCGACAACAGAGGAAGTGTCTTCCGTTGAGCTCCAGAGGCTCAACACAGTAGGTGTTGGGCTGTCCCAGTGCCATAACCCCTCCCAGGTTTCAAGGGGACTGTCTCCCCAACTCTCCCAGCCCTTGCCCACTCTCCTATTGCTGCCCACGATCTGTGGTTCCCATATGGGCATCCCGCCCTGGCTCCAACCTCACATATCCGGTATCCCCCAGTCTCCCTGGTATCTGGGTCCAGACTCTCCTCTTCCTACAAGAATATCAGATATTGGATTTGGTCCCAGTTGATGCTGTGTTCCATCATGTGAGCTCTTAGCTTCATCACTGTGCAAAGACTCTTTTCCCACACAAGTTCGCACGACTTTTGGCTGGCTAAGAATTTTCAGGCGACACTTTTCTAATGAGTACACTTTCCTTTCTTCCGATCTCCCACCAGTGAGCATTCCTCGCACCCTTGTCCTAGTTCCTTTATGGCAGTTTCCCTCCTTATGGCTGAGAGGACCTAGTGACCCCTGAATTCACACGTTCTCCTTAATCACCAACACACTGCAGAATTCTCCAGGGGGCCATATATGCTCCTGGAAGTTGGTGTTGGAAATAGTTCTCCATCCATTAATCACTCCCTCACTCACTAATGTCCTTGTGTCCTTGAGAAAGGCTCTCCCTTTCCTGGTTTTCCTGAATAGAAATCCTCTTGCCTCTTGGGTGAATAGGGTTATGGGTTGTGCAGAGGGTGTTGGTCCACTGAGCATCTTAGAGACTGTCCTTTATGGAGCCTAATGATCCTCACTGGGGAATGAGGCCAGGGTCCTAACTGTGGTTAGTTAGAGAGGGAAAGAAGGACGAGGGAAACTCAGATGTCCCTTCATGGCCCCTGGAGTTAGAGGACTTACCCCTTTGCACCTGGGATCAGGAGACCTCATTTCCTCGAGGACACGCACACTCAGACGTTAATCTTGAGAGTGGGTTTTTTTCTGGGGTCCAGGGCTGTTGTTAGCCACCAGGAATGACAGTGCTCTCCATGCTGAGTGGAGCCATTTTTGCCAGGAAAGAGAGCCCATGGTCACGCCTTGTGCAAAGCATCCCACGCCAGGGGCTCCCATGCCTACATTCCTGTCCTGAAAGGAAGCCACTCAGAGGCAAGGTGGGTCCAACCACCTCCCATGTGTTCACTCATCACTGTGTTCCAGCAGTCACCCCAGTGAACAGTCCTGATGGGATTGGATGTGGCTCAGAATGTCACCCTCATGAGCTCTACCCTGCCACAGCTGCAGTTCTGCAGTGGGAGAAACTCAAAACCTCAAAACACATGCACATGAAAGAAAAGAGCAAGAGCCAGAGCCCAAACAGGCCAGGTGTGGCAAAGACAGCTGGAGTGCCTAGGTTGGGACTCAGAATTATGTCAGTGGGGTGGCATTGCTGCTGGCACCAGCATGATAACCGAGAGCCAGCCCTGCTCATTTTGGGGAGCAGTGTGTTGGGGAAGGCAGCAGAAATTGAGAGGCAGGATTGAGTTTGGCCCTAGGAGGAGGTTGGGTAAGAGGCCAGTGTGGGTTGGAGAGCCTGGGCAGATAGACAGAGGCCAGGGCACACCCCAAAGCCTGGAGACTGCACTTGATGTCCAGGGTTGTGAAACACCACTTCCCCTCTTACTCACAACTGAGAGCAAGGGGCATTGATGAGTTCAGTTTGTGTGCGGCTGCATCCAAGGTGGCTCGGCTAGGAACCTCTGTTTCCTTGACTCAGGAGGCTGGGAGTCCAGGCTCCACTGAGGCTCGGCTGGGAGGATCGGAGTCTGAGTTTATGCCTGTGTTCCCTGTAGGATCCATGTTGGCTGAGCCTCAGTGTTTTTGTAATGAGAGGATGGGTGACCGTCATGTCTTTATCACAGGACACACTTGCTAAATGGATTTGTTTGCTCTGAGGAGGAAAGAGAGAGGGGGGAGTGGTGCTGGAGACAGGGATGCAGACAGGGGTCATGGACTTGGCATAACTCAGTCTTGGAGGTGATATCCCATCACCTGTACCCACTTCAATTCCCATGAATCCAGAGGCTGAGCCCCCTTGAGGTGAGGGGTGAACCGGTTCTGGGCAGCAGGATGCTGTGGTACCTCGGAGTCTCTGTGAGACCCCAACACTAGACACACTTGGCCCTTTTGAAATCTTAGGAGAAGCCTTGGGAAGTTGTATGGCAGAGGGGAGCAGCCTCTGCATCTCAGTCCCCTCCAACTTGCCATGGTGTAGAGAGGGAACTGCAGCCACGATGGGACGGACATTGGCCATGTCCCTGTGTGGGACACAGGCCTGATTGAGTTAGGGTGCATTCTTTGTCTCTCCCTTTCTTGTGATTATCCCATCTCTACATTTGTGCTTTAGCCACCTGTGAGTCCCATCTCTGGTTTCAGAGAGAACAGAGGGTGTTATGGGCCAATAGACACAATAAACCCTAGAGATTAGATGCTACCCTACTTTCCAGAAAAGACTGGGCACACCATGAGTTGCACAATGATGGGACCAGGGTCCAAAAGCTGCTGAGAGGGAAGGACTGGTTGTGAATGCATTTTTGAAGGCTCCAAGCTGGAACTCTAGTGGCACCAAGCAGGGCAGATGCTGGTGGGGATGTTTGGGTAGTTGTTGGTGAACACCTGCGCACCTGAGATGGGTAGGCATGGAGGAGAAATCGGCAGCCCATAGGGCTGTTGAAAGTGGTCTTATGTGAAAAGAGGCTCAGGTATGGGCACAGGAAATGACATCATTGCCTTGACAATGGATCAAACAGAACATGGAACCCTGGTATCCAGGCACCCACTTCACTGACCAAGCCATCCGAGCTCACTTGGTTGGAGCCACTGGAGGGAGAAGGATGTTCTCCTGTGGTTGCAGACAATGCCGAGCCTCAGGCTCCCAGGAATCTCAGGGGGGCCAACTAGCCCTTTTGTGGATACACTGGGTGAGGCTTCATCTTAGACGCCAGAGCCTCTGGCGATTGTCGCAGAGGAGCTCAAGAGTAACAGTGAGTAGCACAGGGCAGGTGAGCCCAGCAGGCCCTCTAGTCTGATCCCTGATGAATGGCCCAGGACTCCTATTCTGACTCTGTGTGTGTGTGTGTGTGTGTGTGTGTGTGTGTGTGTGTTTGTACTGATGGGAACTGTCCCATTGTGCTTTGACTCTAGTGTATTGGCACAAGTCATTTTTCTGTTTGTCACCATTTCCATTTTGAACCCACCATTCTTGGTCCCAACCCAGGGTGAAAATGATCAGAACACGGAGGAGCCCTTCAGGGTTCAGAGCCTTGAACCTTACAGGCAGGACCAGCTTAGGAATGAGCTCCTGCCTGTCATTTGTGGGAGGAACCTACATTTCAGCAGCAACATGGGGTTAATCTCCTGGGATTTCATCCCCACCCAGCAGGTGCTGGATCTCTTGTTCCCAAAACAGCCACCTTCTTCAGTCTTTACTCCTGGTGCCACTCCACATCCTCCAAGGGGACAAGAACCTCAGGTTCTGGATGGATGTTGTAGAATGCCCACAGAGCCAACTGCCAGGCTGGGTGGGGTGCAGTTGCTGGGCTTTGCTGATGTTGTCATCCCCCACAGTTCTTGGAACCTTCTGTGGCAGTGGCATCCAGGACCCCAGCAGCTGTGAGTAGCAGCTCCTCACTGCTTCACTCCAGCGAGCAGGTGGAAGACAGCCGCGTTGTTCACGTCCTCCTAGAGGGACAGAGCCTGAGGGAGACAAAGCGCATCCCGGTAAGCCCGACAGCAGGGCTGCCTCCTGGGTGTCCACACAGTGGAAGGCAGGAGACACAGCCAACCCCAGGGCTATGGTGGGAAATAAAGAAGAGAGAGGTCCGTCTTAAGGGCTTGACCTGAGGAGGGAGAGCATCAGCATGCCCAGCTTCAGTGGTGAGTGGGCCTGTGTATTGTGGGTTTTGCAGGCCAGAAGTGCAGACGGAAGTGCTGTGGACAGATGAAGGCAGAGATATGTCCAGGGTGCAGGCTGCAGTGCCTAGAACTTGGTATTCTCAATGAGTGAAGTTGGAGCAGAGGAGGTGGCAGTGACTTGTCACATGTGTAGGAGGGGATGTGTTCCTGGTGGCAGGGAAGAGATCCTCCTTAGCATGACTAGGTGTAGGAATTTGGGGTCGGGATCACCTGGGGGGTCATGCCAAAGCTTCGGAATGTTAGGCTTTGCATGTAGGTAAATACGGAGCTAAAGGGGTTCTTGGCAGAATTTCTATGGATGTGCAGTAGACACGCTAATGCTGCAGGTGTCCAGCTGCAGAGGAGACATGTTCAGTGACTGCCAGTGCTGAGTCAAGTACATCATTACAACCAGACCCGCACCGAGCTTCCAGAGGCCAGGGCCTCTCAAAGCTATCATGAAGCACTCAAGTGCACACTCTTGTATCTGAGTCTGTTTTGTGTCGTGGCAGTCAGGACCCAAATTTTCAGTGCATCTGCCTCTTGCACCCACAAAGGCAGCCTGCATCCCAGATCACACTTGGTGCGCAGATCCCTGGCCCATTGCTCTCATCTCAGTGAGATGAGAGTGTGTCTGTGCATAGGCAGTTTGGTCCTTTGACATGAGTGGAATGTGGCTCCCCAGGGGGAGGGGAGATGGCAGGTACAGGCAGATATTTGTACCAGGATTGTTCTAGTAGCACATTGCAAGAACCCAGGTGGTATATGGAGGACACACTCAGGTAGCAGGATAACAAGATTGTGCCCTTGTATATGTAGCTGAGATTTCTCCTGAATGTTTGACCACAGTCTTCTGGGTAGCTCTTCTAAAAGCCATTCTCTGATGACATTTGTCCCACCCTGATCCAGGTGACCTTTCAGGAGACGGTGACAAGCCTCATCCGCAGGGCCTTGGACCAAAATTCGTTGCAGCATGAGGATGTGGACAACTTTGAGCTGCTGTATATGATGTCTGAGGATGAGAGTAAGTAGGACAATCAGACAGTGGGGAGACATGATCCACAGTGGGCTCAGGATAACTGACAGCCAAGAGAAAGTGGGCCTTGGCCCCAAAATACCAAAGTGTGATGGGCCTGGCGGAGACTCTCAGGGGTTGTGGGTGTTTTGTGGTATAATCCTTGAGTGCCACCTAACAATTCTCTCCACTTCGCTCTGCAGAAATCAAGGTCTCTGACCACTCACTCGTGTGTCTGTCCATGAATCTGGGAATACAATATTTCATGGTGAGGAAACGCCCCCAGGTCAAGGGAAAGGAGGTAAACACCTACCTTATTCAAGCTGTGCATGTGCTGCCATTCCACTCCGACCTGAGGAAATAAGAAGCCTCAGCACCTGGACATATTTGCTGGAAGCCCATAGAGCCAACTGACAGTCTGGGGTGGCTTTCTGTTTCTGGGTTTGCTGATGTTCCATCCCCCACAGTTCTCAGAATCAACCTGCAAGTCCTCCAGGCCGCTTTCCCACAAGCAGGTGGGAGACACCTGCTTAATTCGTGTCCACTTAGAAACACAAAGTCCAGAGATGGCCAAGAGTGTTCTGGTAAGCCTGGGAGCAGGGGTGTCCCGTGGTGCTTACACCTGGGTGGGGAGCAGACACTGGTCCAATACCATGGACTACTCATGCCCTCTTGAATTTGGAGCTTCTGGATGATCAGGAGGATAGATGGGAATCAAGAAGGGAGAGGTCAGTGTGAAGGGCTGGAGCTGAGATGAGCGAGTGCAGCAGCTTGTCCACTGCCATGTCTGAGGGAGTCTGTGTGTCAGGTGGCAGCATGCAGTCCAGAAGGGCAGGGACAGGTATGGGTGACAGATGAGAATAGGACAGGAACTAGGTTGCAGGTTCCCTTGTATGGGATGCTGACGTCTATGGAGGAGGACAGCAGTGTGAGGTTCTCCATGTTCCTTGAACAAGGAGCTGAGAGAGTCTCTCTGCAGAGTCGATATGGATGTGGAGCAAGCACACTAAATGTCCAGGTAACCCAATGACCACCCTTGCCGGATGAGGTGCCCTCCTACATCCCAGCCAGCACTGAGCCTCTGGAGGCCAGGAGCTCTCGTGGCTATCTTTCAGCTCTCCTGTGTGTGGTCATGTTCCTGGGTCTGTTTTTGGCCCTGGCAATCCAGACCAAAGCCTCTAGGTTTTGTGCCTAGGCCATTCCCAATGCCGCCTGCATCCTCGGGCAGACCTGGGATCTTGGAGGCTATTGTCCCATTCCTCCCAACTTGTGGGATGAGATTGCATCTGTATGCAGGTAGTGGGGTCCTTTCACTCCGAGAGGAGTGCAGCTCCACAAAGAGCAATGGCAGGCCCAGGAAGTCCTATGTACAAGGATTGGGCTAGTAGCCTGTGGGAAGAGCCCACACGATGAGCAGGAGGTCAGCCTCGGGTAGTAGGGTCATGGATGTTGCCCTTGTATTTAGAGTGGAGGTGCCTCCAGAATGCCCCTGCCCACTGTCCTTGAGTAGTCACTTCAAGGCCCATTTCCTGAAGGCCTGTCTCCCATGCTGCTCCAGGTGACCTGCCACGATAGGGCTCCTGTCGTCATCCGCAGCGCCCTCGACCTACACTTCCTTACTGAGGAGAATCCAGAGGATTATGAGCTGGGCCAAATCATCTCTCGCCGTCAGAGTAAGTGAGACAATCAGATAGCAGAGAGCAAGGGTCAGGATGTGGACTCAGGTCAACTCTTAGCAACAAAGAGTAGTCTCTGACCCCCAAGAACACTCCAACAGGTGTGTTGGGTTCGTGCACAAAGCCAACTGCACTTCTGCTGGTGGAAGGTCTTGAGGTCCAATGGTATACCCCGGTGGATATTGCGGCTCCCCACCAGGTGCCCTCCCCTGGACATGAACAGGCATCCAAAGCTGACATCTTTGAGGAGTGAGGAGGAAAGCCTCTCTCCAGGAGCAGTATGTTTTCATGGTCTGGGATAGGAGTGGTTTCAAAGGAACATGGGAATGCATGGGCTAAAGAGGGAACTGGCATTTTGTGGACTGAAGCAGTACTATTGAAAGCCTTCTGTGTGACCAAAAAACCACTGCCTGGGCAGAGCATTGCCAGGATTCTAGCAAGCAGTAACAGGATGAAATTGGGAAGAAAACACAGCCTGGGAGACAGCCTGAATCATCTGTTTTTGCATAAATTCCATGGTCTTACGCACCTGAGTCCACTAGGCAAGGAGTGATCACAATAGCCAGGTTGTGATCCCTAACTAAAGTCAGATGAGGGCTTCCTGAGCACGTAGCCACAGAGCTCATCTGATAATAATGCCAGCGCTTTTTCGTTGGTTGGTTGGTTGGTTTTTGTGAGCCAAACACCACAGCAGACATTATCCCAGCCTATGTACCCTGAAGACCACCATCCCTATGAGTTCTAGGATCACTTGTCTCCTATCTTAACCTACTGTTACGTTAGTAGAGTCTATGGAAGAGGAAGTCTGTCTGGGGCCTTGGTAGCCTAAGAAATTCATAGCAGAGATCTCCACATCCAACCCAGAAGGGATGGAGAACAGGCTCTAGGTTAGAGGAGGGCGACAGGAAACACATGTTCAGAGGAAGGAGAAGCGGCTGTTGTATTCCCCCACTCGGGGTCATGGCACCACTGGGCCATACACCATGTTGGAGGGAAGCAGTCCCTTTGCTGGTCTTTGGAACCATTGTTCTCAGTAGGGCAGTATTTGGAATGTGGCCTCCATTCTCAGAAGCCTGGTTCACTTGGAGGCGGGCTCCACCAACGCAGAAGCATGGCTCTAACGTGGTATCCGTGCTGGTCAGCCTGTCCTCACTGTGGCCATACTTGAGGAAAATAACTCAGAGGAGGAATCCTAGGCCTTTTTTCTCTGGGTTTCATAGCTTTCTCTTTGGTTGTGCACTGAGGCTGTCCATAAAGCTCTAGTGTGTGGCAGTGGAGAGCTCCTCAGCCTTTGCCACAAAGGCATAGACTGGGAGAGAGAGAACGAGGCTGGCAGAGAGGGAGAGAGAGAAAGATGGAGAGGGAGGACCTCTCCTTGGAGAATGAGGATTCAGTGGAGCCAACAGGAACAAGGTACTGTTGCCCAGGGCACAACCCTGTTTAGGTCTTACTCCAACCATGCTCAACCTTTCTTCCAGTCCCTCCCACCCCCCAGTAGTGTATTCATCTTGAATGAGAATTTCATGTTGACATCAGAGCACTCACCATCCAATGCTTCCCTCCAAACCCACCTATGAAGATGGCTCATGTGGGGACTGAATCTTCGGCACAGGAGCCTTTTGTGGGAGATTTCAGATGCAAACCCTAGTGGTGTGCTTTGGCAGATGCAAGAGGACCTGAGATATTCTGGAGTCCAAAGCCTTCGGTAGGAACAGACATTAGGTCTGTTGAAGTGCTCTGCCTAGTTCTTCCTCAGGGAGGACTGTGGAGGCTGTCTTTGTTGGTATTGGTGCTGAATTGGAGAGCTCTCAGGTGTGTGGCTCTGGCCTTTTCTGGCACAGGCTCTCAGTGTTAGCGTGTCCTAGGGAGCACCTCCTGAGTGCCACCTTCTTTTTGTACACCCCTCTCTCCCCAGAGCTGAGGATTCCAGCAGAGGCCAACGTATTTTATGCCAAGAATCCTCACAAAAAATCCAACTTTGTGCTGAGGAAAAGGAGCCTCTCCCAAAAGAATGATGGGAGGATCCAGCCTCAACCTCCCTCTCATCCTGGAAAGAAGGCTCCAGCCCTCCTGAGGATGCTTGCAAAACCATTCTGTTGCTGTGTGCCTGGGCGGGGCTGAGGCAGCCCAGGAATATTTACATTGATTACTATTTTCTTCAAAGTTTGAATCTATAGTTTGCCATTGTCCTTGACCTTGTTTAGTAACACAGTTGTTACTCTATCCTGTATTTGTTGTTTCCATTAATATATTATTATTTTAAAATATATATGTTTTTGTTACCTGATCTACTGTGATGATTTGAGTATACTAAATGTAGCAGTGATTCCTAAAGGACACATCCAAACCAACAGGAAGGAATGTTTCATTCTGTCAGCAAGAACTTTGGTTTTTAGGAGTTTGGCAGATGGCATTATCTGAGTCAGTTTTCCAATGGGGGCAATGAAGTATCAGCTGTGATGGTACAAACACAAACAAAGACACACAAACACACACAAGAGCACACACACTCACTGAGAGATAGATAGACAGATGGAGTTGGTCTCTGCTGAAATACTTTGGAGACATGGTTCTGATTTCTCCCCTTTTGGAGTATTTTCAATTGCACAAGGTGTCTTGCAAATGAACCCATGTCTGAGGAAGACATGCATGTGTACTTCACATGCCACTTTTCACATAGCAGGAAGGTCATGTAATATTTTTCATGCAGCTGTCTTTTGACTGTGAACCATCCCATGAGGTCAGCTGTGGAATTTTCAACTTGTAGCATCACAATGGGGATCCACTCTTTGGATTTGGGGATATTTCTGATTTTCCTGATTCAGATTGGAATGATATATATATATATATATATATATATATATATATATATATATATATATATATATATATATATATATATATATTAGTTTTTGATGAAAATTCTGCATTTGATGGTAATGAATGTCGTGCATCTAGGAATCTGTAGAGTGCAGACAATGAATGGATGCCTACTGTTGTCTGGACTGGTCTGAAAAGTCCTGTAGCATCTGAGCATGTGTGAGGGCTGTACAGGTCTTGCCAAAAGTCCAGGTCAGATGATCCTGCACAAAGCTGAACTCCTAGTGGTCTCCACAACAGTGTAAGGGCCAAGGAGAAACACACTTCCACACAGAAGTTGGGAAGCTACCTTATGAAGGTGATCATAGATACGGGATTATTAATATATCCAGGTTGGCATCTATTATTTTTTAGCTTTTGACTTTCGCAGCTGTGGGCATCTTGACAACCATCAACTCCCTGTAAGCACAGACAACTCTATAAGAACCTGAGGATAAATTTCCCTGTGCATGTCCCCTTGTGAAACTGCTTAAGCACCGCCTGGTTTACACACAGGTGGAATTTCTAGGTCAAAGTGTGCATGTTTACTTCTTTGACTAAGCACTGCCAGGTGGCTCTTCTGCATAGCTCTACCTGTGGCCAGGATTGTATTATCTAGCTTTCTAACTTTTGCATGTTGAGTAGATACATAGTGGGAGCACACTGTTTTTGTTGGTATTTTTCTTGGTATCTATTCTGATGCTTTTCACTGGGGGATTTTTTCCTGTGAAAATGGGCTTCCTCTACTTGACCTTATTTTCTTCTTTTTAAAATTTTTTCAATGTGACTTTTTAATTTTAGTTTTATTAAAGACATTGCCCCTTGCTTGCATAGTCTATATCTAAAGCACTAGTCCTTGCTCCAAGGCCCAGCTTGCTCTCAGCTGCCCCAGGAGGGGAACAGTCTTTGGCGGTAGACAAGAGACGCCCCTGCAGGGGGCACAAGTGCTTTGGCCCTCTGGTGTCTTGCCAGCAGTGCTTCCCATGCTCACAGAGGGTTTCAGACACTGAGTCAATGGTCCAGGTGGTCTTTTGTTCAGTCTGATCTCAAATTGAGCTCCTCTGAGAGGTCATATTGAAGTCCTTGTGTGTACCTGACCCATCATTTTAAACAATATTCCAAGTTCACTTTTTGTGTGTAGGTGGGTTCTGGGGATTGAACCCAGGGCCTTGAGCCTGTGAGGCAAGTGACCTACCTGAGCTACACCCTCAGAGACCCCTGTAAAAGTATTTCCCCTTTGCCTCGGGGTCTAAGTTGCCAAGGCTGACCTCAAACGTTCCTCTTGCCTCAGCCTCCCTGGTGGCTGGCATGACAGGCATGCACCTGGGACTGTCACACTCGAGCCTGTGATGGGAACTCATGTGCATCTGTCCAGGGCTGAGCATGGTTAGGCAGAGCTGTGCTCCAGGCTCCCTGCAGGGCTGTGGAGGCTTCTGCTGCCCAGCAGCCCTGGTGCCATGGCCAGGGCTCCTCCCAGCCGAGGGCAGGCAGCTGCCCATTGCTGTAGGCTGACCTTATTTTCTTCTTATGGCACTCGTCCGTTCTCTGGAGTATGTTGTATGGTTTGTCCATTAGGAGTCTAACAGGTCCTCTAGAACCTTCAAACAATTAGTAAAATTCCTGAACAGTAAGTGAGCGCGCGCAGAAATTGGGCTAATATTTTGGGAAGAACAATGTTGGATGATATATTCATGGCTTGAATATATCATCCAACATGAAGTTATATTTTATTACTTACAAAATAATAAAATAATGAAGCAATACCATGGGCTGAGCTAAAATAGATCCTTAGGATCTTAGGCATTCTGAAATAAATCTGTGTCACTTGAAGTATAGAGTTGATCGACTCTGAGTAATGAAACAGAAGTAAAGGTATCAAAGCCAATGATCATCTGTTTCCAATTTTCTGTGATTTGGTTCAAGTGGTAAAGTGGTGATATTTATTAATAATGGATCGAATAGGTTCATAATTGTTTTAGAGTACAATTAGATGCCTTCAAACTTTAGGCTACATGGGCACATTTGAGAACGGTTCCAGCCATTCTCTCATCCTTTGGGTCATTCCCCTCCTATGTCCTGTGAGACATTTTCTATGTGAGGCTTTAAGAAGAAGAAGAGAATATTCTGTAAAGAAAACCTTGTGATCTGTGCAGTATGAAGTTGAATGGATTCATTCAGAAATCAGAAATTCTATTGAAAGATATTTATTGGCATGAGCCAAATAAAACCTATTTTTAGGCATCCTGGTGAAGACAAGGTTTTATCTTTATGTCTCATTTTCTATGTTTTGTTGTTGTTGTTGTTGTTAGAATGAAATTCATATGTTGCCAGACCATTCTATCAGATGTGTAACTAGATGCCATTTAAATTACCCACTTTTACATGGTAGACAGTTTTTAATGAACACTGCCTGTCTGCACCTTTTTTAAAAACAGGACTGGGATCAGAAGCCCAAATACCAATGGTTAGCTGGAGCATATTTTTCATTTGGCCTATCTGTCAGTATTCCCTGAGGTCATCTGTGCAATCAGCTTCGTTACTCCTGCTCCCTCACTGGATTTCATAGAAACCATAGGCTATGTATGAATCAGGGACACCAATCCCACAACATAGCATTCTTGGAATATCCAAAGTCCCACTTTTCACTTCGCCATGCCTGAGATCAGCAGTAATATTTATCAGCAAATGTGAGATTTTCAAAGATCCAATTCTATGTGCTCCTTTCTCATAGAGCCTTAGGCAGGGATATAGCATACATAAATATTAAGTAAAGTCCATAGTTTTTAAAATGTCATCCATTGAATAGTTGACACATGTCTGAGATACTTTTTATTTTGGAGGAGGTATTATTTAATAGGGAATTCCAACAGCTACCTAATAGTGAAATGAGAAGTCTTGCATCCATTTTATTTTGTTTCTGATGATTTTTATGAGTAAGGGTAAGATACTTCCTTGTTCTGATGCAGATGTTGCCCACTTTTGTGAATGGATGCGGGGTGTCACCTACTACTTGCATATCTGCATATTGGGCTTGACACTGCTATCGTACTTGGTAGTTGGCAAAAAGTCAATACTGAAGTTAAGCTCTTGTGTTCTAGCAGCAGAGCTGAAGATCCTTGATGTGCCACCTTCTGCAATCCATGCTGCTCTCTTCATGTTCCTTATTGACTTCCTGGTGAGGAGCATCATGGTCTCCTGGTCTTGAGAATGGCCAAGCATTGCTCTGTGAATGTGGAAGATGGGCATGTGGAAGGCTCCAGGGAGGAGGGATCATTGAACATGTACTCGAATCCATGTGCCTGTTGAATGACCTGTTTTTTTATTTTTGGGTTTTAAGGGAGACACTGCCCTAAAACACTTCTGTGCAGCTGGGGATGCAGGCTTCTGCTTCACCTTGCAGGAAGCATTAACGAATCCTTTCCAGAAGACATGAGAAGAGAGAAGTGAGCCTCTGGTATCATGCAGGTTCCTTGCATTGCCCATGGGCTAGAAGAGAGAAGAGTTGCTTCATGAGATTTGATCCCCTTTTTCCTGAAAAGTTCCACACAGAGGTGAGTCCCCAGCATGTTTAGAAATCATTTCAGACACCTTTCTGGACGGAATTGAATCAGAGCCCCTGATGATGTGGAAGAGCTAAAGATGGGTTTGCTATGAATTTTCTATTTCATTCATCAGGGCCTGAGTCAAGTCAGTCATTGTGCTGTCAACACATGAGCTGCTGGTCAAATGTGAGGAAGTGGTCTTGCTTTATGAAAACACCACCCTGATTCAGTGAGCCAGAGGCAGCCTGCAGTCCCTGTTTTCCTGTAAAGGCAGATTGCTTTGGAAGGCCTCTGGCCTCGTCATGCAGCCCTGCTCAGAGTAGGGGATTGAGGGACCAGGCAGATCCCTAGTTCCTTTTGACCTTTATTGCCATTGGGCCACCCCAGGGTCCTTGGACTCTACCTGGTCTTCTGGCCTGGGTCAGGGGATGTGAGGTTTGGAATCCCCCTCTGTGGCAGGATCCCAGCCCCCCAGCCACTTGAGGTCAGCACATCCTTCCCTAATTGTGTTAGAGTTGGAGACTTCTCCCACCCATCCTCATCCATGCTCATCCCACATTTTGTAGCTTGGCACCTGAGGACCTTTATTCATTGACTTAGTTGTTAGTGATGATGGTTACTAAGACTAAGTGACTCTTTCAAGTCACATCACTTGCATGGTAGGGCTAGAGCATGGATCTTCCTAATTGATTTCATGGGACTCTCTCATGGAAACTGTGACTGCTTCCTAAACACACACTCTACATTTGGAGTGTCAAAATTCTTGCCACTGCCTCCTTGGCAAGTGTATCTTGTCTTCTACGTGGGAATTTCACAAATATTTTCCTTTGGTTTGTGGAGGTCATGCAGAAGGGATTTCATTTGAAATAGCCCAAACAAGAAATACCAGTTGTCTTTTTCGCACATGGATGTGTGTAGTGAACACCCCTTTCTGTGTGCTTGCATGAGTTACTCCTTTGAATTTGTTGAAGAATGGTTGGCTGGGGAGCAAGTTAACGAGAGATGGATATCAATGGTTGTCAAGTATTCTGACGTGAAGAATGTATTGAGGATGTGAAGGCTTTTCTAGCCAGTTCCTATGGCTCAGTCAGGGATCAGTCAGAGGATTCTGTCTGGTAGACTCTTTGGCACAGATGTCAAAGTGGCCTGGGCTTACCCTGTCCAGGACTGAATGCTGAGCTTGAGTGGGAGCTTCTTGTCATTTCAAGCATTTCCATGAGTCTGTCCTCTGTTCTCTTGTATCCAAGTGGTTTCTAATAGGAAAGCAGAACAAAAATTGAAAGTATGGTGATTGATTATTTTTACCAATGTTATTTCAATCCACTTTGTTTAATACGAAATTACCTTTATGCTAGTAAGACTTCATATGTGAGGAAATAATGAAAATATTGGGGTTAGGGGATGAGAATATGCAAATCAAACATTTTTGAGCACCAAGACCCGTTTATTGTTTTTTTTTTTTTTTTTTTAACTTAAATAATATTAAGTGCCAGAGGACCACCGCTGCCATTCAGCCTCAACAACCTCCAGGTCCAGCCTCCAGGTGGCCCATTTCACCAGGGTGTGTGGGACCACACTGTCCTGGGATGAGAGAACAGTACCCACGGATGTTGACATCTCACAGAGTAGATATTGCCAGTGACAGTAGGGAGCTATTGGCACATGAGGAAGGGAAGAGCTCTCAGGATGGGAAGAGGGGGCCGCTTCGAGACTCATTGGGTATGGCACGAGGCTGCTGGGTGTGGTGTTGGCCTGGGCCCACTGAGTGGGGCAGATCCGTGGTCTGTGTTTCTGTACCCTCCTCTGTAGCCTGTGTTGGCAGCAGATCAGGGAATTGCGATCAGAAGTGCTCCCAGTAACACAGGCACCAGCCCCCAGAGTGTGTGCCTATCCGTTTCCCCACCTGGCCTGACTTAGTGCCTGTCTTGCCTCAGGGCTGAGACCCTACAATCTCTGATGAGGGTGTCTGTGGTCCAGATCCAACCTGCATGGCCAACATGCTCAGACCTTCAGCTGGGTCCTAGGCTGCTGCAACCAAACTCTGTTAACTGGGTGGCCGACAACAGAGGAAGTGTCTTCCGTTGAGCTCCAGAGGCTCAACACAGTAGGTGTTGGGCTGTCCCAGTGCCATAACCCCTCCCAGGTTTCAAGGGGACTGTCTCCCCAACTCTCCCAGCCCTTGCCCACTCTCCTATTGCTGCCCACGATCTGTGGTTCCCATATGGGCATCCCGCCCTGGCTCCAACCTCACATATCCGGTATCCCCCAGTCTCCCTGGTATCTGGGTCCAGACTCTCCTCTTCCTACAAGAATATCAGATATTGGATTTGGTCCCAGTTGATGCTGTGTTCCATCATGTGAGCTCTTAGCTTCATCACTGTGCAAAGACTCTTTTCCCACACAAGTTCGCACGGCTTTTGGCTGGCTAAGAATTTTCAGGCGACACTTTTCTAATGAGTACACTTTCCTTCCTTCCGATCTCCCACCAGTGAGCATTCCTCGCACCCTTGTCCTAGTTCCTTTATGGCAGTTTCCCTCCTTATGGCTGAGAGGACCTAGTGACCCCTGAATTCACACGTTCTCCTTAATCACCAACACACTGCAGAATTCTCCAGGGGGCCATATATGCTCCTGGAAGTTGGTGTTGGAAATAGTTCTCCATCCATTAATCACTCCCTCACTCACTAATGTCCTTGTGTCCTTGAGAAAGGCTCTCCCTTTCCTGGTTTTCCTGAATAGAAATCCTCTTGCCTCTTGGGTGAATAGGGTTATGGGTTGTGCAGAGGGTGTTGGTCCACTGAGCATCTTAGAGACTGTCCTTTATGGAGCCTAATGATCCTCACTGGGGAATGAGGCCAGGGTCCTAACTGTGGTTAGTTAGAGAGGGAAAGAAGGACAAGGGAAACTCAGATGTCCCTTCATGGCCCCTGGAGTTAGAGGACTTACCCCTTTGCACCTGGGATCAGGAGACCTCATTTCCTCGAGGACACGCACACTCAGACGTTAATCTTGAGTGTGGGTTCCTTTCTGGGGTCCAGGGCTGTTGTTAGCCACCAGGAATGACAGTGCTCTCCATGCTGAGTGGAGCCATTTTTGCCAGGAAAGAGAGCCCATGGTCACGCCTTGTGCAAAGCATCCCACGCCAGGGGCTCCCATGCCTACATTCCTGTCCTGAAAGGAAGCCACTCAGAGGCAAGGTGGGTCCAACCACATCCCATGTGTTCACTCATCACTGTGTTCCAGCAGTCACCCCAGTGAACAGTCCTGATGGGATTGGATGTGGCTCAGAATGTCACCCTCATGAGCTCTACCCTGCCACAGCTGCAGTTCTGCAGTGGGAGAAACTCAAAACCTCAAAACACATGCACATGAAAGAAAAGAGCAAGAGCCAGAGCCCAAACAGGCCAGGTGTGGCAAAGACAGCTGGAGTGCCTAGGTTGGGACTCAGAATTATGTCAGTGGGGTGGCATTGCTGCTGGCACCAGCATGATAACCGAGAGCCAGCCCTGCTCATTTTGGGGAGCAGTGTGTTGGGGAAGGCAGCAGAAATTGAGAGGCAGGATTGAGTTTGGCCCTAGGAGGAGGTTGGGTAAGAGGCCAGTGTGGGTTGGAGAGCCTGGGCAGATAGACAGAGGCCAGGGCACACCCCAAAGCCTGGAGACTGCACTTGATGTCCAGGGTTGTGAAACACCACTTCCCCTCTTACTCACAACTGAGAGCAAGGGGCATTGATGAGTTCAGTTTGTGTGCGGCTGCATCCAAGGTGGCTCGGCTAGGAACCTCTGTTTCCTTGACTCAGGAGGCTGGGAGTCCAGGCTCCACTGAGGCTCGGCTGGGAGGATCGGAGTCTGAGTTTATGCCTGTGTTCCCTGTAGGATCCATGTTGGCTGAGCCTCAGTGTTTTTGTAATGAGAGGATGGGTGACCGTCATGTCTTTATCACAGGACACACTTGCTAAATGGATTTGTTTGCTCTGAGGAGGAAAGAGAGAGGGGGGAGTGGTGCTGGAGACAGGGATGCAGACAGGGGTCATGGACTTGGCATAACTCAGTCTTGGAGGTGATATCCCATCACCTGTACCCACTTCAATTCCCATGAATCCAGAGGCTGAGCCCCCTTGAGGTGAGGGGTGAACCGGTTCTGGGCAGCAGGATGCTGTGGTACCTCGGAGTCTCTGTGAGACCCCAACACTAGACACACTTGGCCCTTTTGAAATCTTAGGAGAAGCCTTGGGAAGTTGTATGGCAGAGGGGAGCAGCCTCTGCATCTCAGTCCCCTCCAACTTGCCATGGTGTAGAGAGGGAACTGCAGCCACGATGGGACGGACATTGGCCATGTCCCTGTGTGGGACACAGGCCTGATTGAGTTAGGGTGCATTCTTTGTCTCTCCCTTTCTTGTGATTATCCCATCTCTACATTTGTGCTTTAGCCACCTGTGAGTCCCATCTCTGGTTTCAGAGAGAACAGAGGGTGTTATGGGCCAATAGACACAATAAACCCTAGAGATTAGATGCTACCCTACTTTCCAGAAAAGACTGGGCACACCATGAGTTGCACAATGATGGGACCAGGGTCCAAAAGCTGCTGAGAGGGAAGGACTGGTTGTGAATGCATTTTTGAAGGCTCCAAGCTGGAACTCTAGTGGCACCAAGCAGGGCAGATGCTGGTGGGGATGTTTGGGGAGTTGTTGGTGAACACCTGCGCACCTGAGATGGGTAGGCATGGAGGAGAAATCGGCAGCCCATAGGGCTGTTGAAAGTGGTCTTATGTGAAAAGAGGCTCAGGTATGGGCACAGGAAATGACATCATTGCCTTGACAATGGATCAAACAGAACATGGAACCCTGGTATCCAGGCACCCACTTCACTGACCAAGCCATCCGAGCTCACTTGGTTGGAGCCACTGGAGGGAGAAGGATGTTCTCCTGTGGTTGCAGACAATGCTGAGCCTCAGGCTCCCAGGAATCTCAGGGGGGCCAACTAGCCCTTTTGTGGATACACTGGGTGAGGCTTCATCTTAGACGCCAGAGCCTCTGGCGATTGTCGCAGAGGAGCTCAAGAGTAACAGTGAGTAGCACAGGGCAGGTGAGCCCAGCAGGCCCTCTAGTCTGATCCCTGATGAATGGCCCAGGACTCCTATTCTGACTCTGTGTGTGTGTGTGTGTGTGTGTGTGTGTGTGTGTGTGTGTGTTTGTACTGATGGGAACTGTCCCATTGTGCTTTGACTCTAGTGTATTGGCACAAGTCATTTTTCTGTTTGTCACCATTTCCATTTTGAACCCACCATTCTTGGTCCCAACCCAGGGTGAAAATGATCAGAACACGGAGGAGCCCTTCAGGGTTCAGAGCCTTGAACCTTACAGGCAGGACCAGCTTAGGAATGAGCTCCTGCCTGTCATTTGTGGGAGGAACCTACATTTCAGCAGCAACATGGGGTTAATCTCCTGGGATTTCATCCCCACCCAGCAGGTGCTGGATCTCTTGTTCCCAAAACAGCCACCTTCTTCAGTCTTTACTCCTGGTGCCACTCCATCCTCCAAGGGGACAAGAACCTCAGGTTCTGGATGGATGTTGTAGAATGCCCACAGAGCCAACTGCCAGGCTGGGTGGGGTGCAGTTGCTGGGCTTTGCTGATGTTGTCATCCCCCACAGTTCTTGGAACCTTCTGTGGCAGTGGCATCCAGGACCCCAGCAGCTGTGAGTAGCAGCTCCTCACTGCTTCACTCCAGCGAGCAGGTGGAAGACAGCCGCGTTGTTCACGTCCTCCTAGAGGGACAGAGCCTGAGGGAGACAAAGCGCATCCCGGTAAGCCCGACAGCAGGGCTGCCTCCTGGGTGTCCACACAGTGGAAGGCAGGAGACACAGCCAACCCCAGGGCTATGGTGGGAAATAAAGAAGAGAGAGGTCCGTCTTAAGGGCTTGACCTGAGGAGGGAGAGCATCAGCATGCCCAGCTTCAGTGGTGAGTGGGCCTGTGTATTGTGGGTTTTGCAGGCCAGAAGTGCAGACGGAAGTGCTGTGGACAGATGAAGGCAGAGATATGTCCAGGGTGCAGGCTGCAGTGCCTAGAACTTGGTATTCTCAATGAGTGAAGTTGGAGCAGAGGAGGTGGCAGTGACTTGTCACATGTGTAGGAGGGGATGTGTTCCTGGTGGCAGGGAAGAGAACCTCCTTAGCATGACTAGGTGTAGGAATTTGGGGTCGGGATCACCTGGGGGGTCATGCCAAAGCTTCGGAATGTTAGGCTTTGCATGTATGTAAATACGGAGCTAAAGGGGTTCTTGGCAGAATTTCTATGGATGTGCAGTAGACACGCTAATGCTGCAGGTGTCCAGCTGCAGAGGAGACATGTTCAGTGACTGCCAGTGCTGAGTCAAGTACATCATTACAACCAGACCCGCACCGAGCTTCCAGAGGCCAGGGCCTCTCAAAGCTATCATGAAGCACTCAAGTGCACACTCTTGTATCTGAGTCTGTTTTGTGTCGTGGCAGTCAGGACCCAAATTTTCAGTGCATCTGCCTCTTGCACCCACAAAGGCAGCCTGCATCCCAGATCACACTTGGTGCGCAGATCCCTGGCCCATTGCTCTCATCTCAGTGAGATGAGAGTGTGTCTGTGCATAGGCAGTTTGGTCCTTTGACATGAGTGGAATGTGGCTCCCCAGGGGGAGGGGAGATGGCAGGTACAGGCAGATATTTGTACCAGGATTGTTCTAGTAGCACATTGCAAGAACCCAGGTGGTATATGGAGGACACACTCAGGTAGCAGGATAACAAGATTGTGCCCTTGTATATGTAGCTGAGATTTCTCCTGAATGTTTGACCACAGTCTTCTGGGTAGCTCTTCTAAAAGCCATTCTCTGATGACATTTGTCCCACCCTGATCCAGGTGACCTTTCAGGAGACGGTGACAAGCCTCATCCGCAGGGCCTTGGACCAAAATTCGTTGCAGCATGAGGATGTGGACAACTTTGAGCTGCTGTATATGATGTCTGAGGATGAGAGTAAGTAGGACAATCAGACAGTGGGGAGACATGATCCACAGTGGGCTCAGGATAACTGACAGCCAAGAGAAAGTGGGCCTTGGCCCCAAAATACCAAAGTGTGATGGGCCTGGCGGAGACTCTCAGGGGTTGTGGGTGTTTTGTGGTATAATCCTTGAGTGCCACCTAACAATTCTCTCCACTTCGCTCTGCAGAAATCAAGGTCTCTGACCACTCACTCGTGTGTCTGTCCATGAATCTGGGAATACAATATTTCATGGTGAGGAAACGCCCCCAGGTCAAGGGAAAGGAGGTAAACACCTACCTTATTCAAGCTGTGCATGTGCTGGCATTCCACTCCGACCTGAGGAAATAAGAAGCCTCAGCACCTGGACATATTTGCTGGAAGCCCATAGAGCCAACTGACAGTCTGGGGTGGCTTTCTGTTTCTGGGTTTGCTGATGTTCCATCCACCACAGTTCTCAGAATCAACCTGCAAGTCCTCCAGGCCGCTTTCCCACAAGCAGGTGGGAGACACCTGCTTAATTCGTGTCCACTTAGAAACACAAAGTCCAGAGATGGCCAAGAGTGTTCTGGTAAGCCTGGGAGCAGGGGTGTCCCGTGGTGCTTACACCTGGGTGGGGAGCAGACACTGGTCCAATACCATGGACTACTCATGCCCTCTTGAATTTGGAGCTTCTGGATGATCAGGAGGATAGATGGGAATCAAGAAGGGAGAGGTCAGTGTGAAGGGCTGGAGCTGAGATGAGCGAGTGCAGCAGCTTGTCCACTGCCATGTCTGAGGGAGTCTGTGTGTCAGGTGGCAGCATGCAGTCCAGAAGGGCAGGGACAGGTATGGGTGACAGATGAGAATAGGACAGGAACTAGGTTGCAGGTTCCCTTGTATGGGATGCTGACGTCTATGGAGGAGGACAGCAGTGTGAGGTTCTCCATGTTCCTTGAACAAGGAGCTGAGAGAGTCTCTCTGCAGAGTCGATATGGATGTGGAGCAAGCACACTAAATGTCCAGGTAACCCAATGACCACCCTTGCCGGATGAGGTGCCCTCCTACATCCCAGCCAGCACTGAGCCTCTGGAGGCCAGGAGCTCTCGTGGCTATCTTTCAGCTCTCCTGTGTGTGGTCATGTTCCTGGGTCTGTTTTTGGCCCTGGCAATCCAGACCAAAGCCTCTAGGTTTTGTGCCTAGGCCATTCCCAATGCCGCCTGCATCCTCGGGCAGACCTGGGATCTTGGAGGCTATTGTCCCATTCCTCCCAACTTGTGGGATGAGATTGCATCTGTATGCAGGTAGTGGGGTCCTTTCACTCCGAGAGGAGTGCAGCTCCACAAAGAGCAATGGCAGGCCCAGGAAGTCCTATGTACAAGGATTGGGCTAGTAGCCTGTGGGAAGAGCCCACACGATGAGCAGGAGGTCAGCCTCGGGTAGTAGGGTCATGGATGTTGCCCTTGTATTTAGAGTGGAGGTGCCTCCAGAATGCCCCTGCCCACTGTCCTTGAGTAGTCACTTCAAGGCCCATTTCCTGAAGGCCTGTCTCCCATGCTGCTCCAGGTGACCTGCCACGATAGGGCTCCTGTCGTCATCCGCAGCGCCCTCGACCTACACTTCCTTACTGAGGAGAATCCAGAGGATTATGAGCTGGGCCAAATCATCTCTTGTCGTCAGAGTAAGTGAGACAATCAGATAGCAGAGAGCAAGGGTCAGGATGTGGACTCAGGTCAACTCTTAGCAACAAAGAGTAGTCTCTGACCCCCAAGAACACTCCAACAGGTGTGTTGGGTTCGTGCACAAAGCCAACTGCACTTCTGCTGGTGGAAGGTCTTGAGGTCCAATGGTATACCCCGGTGGATATTGCGGCTCCCCACCAGGTGCCCTCCCCTGGACATGAACAGGCATCCAAAGCTGACATCTTTGAGGAGTGAGGAGGAAAGCCTCTCTCCAGGAGCAGTATGTTTTCATGGTCTGGGATAGGAGTGGTTTCAAAGGAACATGGGAATGCATGGGCTAAAGAGGGAACTGGCATTTTGTGGACTGAAGCAGTACTATTGAAAGCCTTCTGTGTGACCAAAAAACCACTGCCTGGGCAGAGCATTGCCAGGATTCTAGCAAGCAGTAACAGGATGAAATTGGGAAGAAAACACAGCCTGGGAGACAGCCTGAATCATCTGTTTTTGCATAAATTCCATGGTCTTACGCACCTGAGTCCACTAGGCAAGGAGTGATCACAATAGCCAGGTTGTGATCCCTAACTAAAGTCAGATGAGGGCTTCCTGAGCACGTAGCCACAGAGCTCATCTGATAATAATGCCAGCGCTTTTTCGTTGGTTGGTTGGTTGGTTTTTGTGAGCCAAACACCACAGCAGCCATTATCCCAGCCTATGTACCCTGAAGACCACCATCCCTATGAGTTCTAGGATCACTTGTCTCCTATCTTAACCTACTGTTAGGTTAGTAGAGTCTATGGAAGAGGAAGTCTGTCTGGGGCCTTGGTAGCCTAAGAAATTCATAGCAGAGATCTCCACATCCAACCCAGAAGGGATGGAGAACAGGCTCTAGGTTAGAGGAGGGCGACAGGAAACACATGTTCAGAGGAAGGAGAAGCGGCTGTTGTATTCCCCCACTCGGGGTCATGGCACCACTGGGCCATACACCATGTTGGAGGGAAGCAGTCCCTTTGCTGGTCTTTGGAACCATTGTTCTCAGTAGGGCAGTATTTGGAATGTGGCCTCCATTCTCAGAAGCCTGGTTCACATGGAGGCGGGCTCCACCAACGCAGAAGCATGGCTCTAACGTGGTATCCATGCTGGTCAGCCTGTACTCACTGTGGCCATACTTGAGGAAAATAACTCAGAGGAGGAATCCTAGGCCTTTTTTCTCTGGGTTTCATAGCTTTCTCTTTGGTTGTGCACTGAGGCTGTCCATAAAGCTGTAGTGTGTGGCAGTGGAGAGCTCCTCAGCCCTTGCCACAAAGGCATAGACTGGGAGAGAGAGAACGAGGCTGGCAGAGAGGGAGAGAGAGAAAGATGGAGAGGGAGGACCTCTCCTTGGAGAATGAGGATTCAGTGGAGCCAACAGGAACAAGGTACTGTTGCCCAGGGCACAACCCTGTTTAGGTCTTACTCCAACCATGCTCAACCTTTCTTCCAGTCCCTCCCACCCCCCAGTAGTGTATTCATCTTGAATGAGAATTTCATGTTGACATCAGAGCACTCACCATCCAATGCTTCCCTCCAAACCCACCTATGAAGATGGCTCATGTGGGGACTGAATCTTCGGCACAGGAGCCTTTTGTGGGAGATTTCAGATGCAAACCCTAGTGGTGTGCTTTGGCAGATGCAAGAGGACCTGAGATATTCTGGAGTCCAAAGCCTTCGGTAGGAACAGACATTAGGTCTGTTGAAGTGCTCTGCCTAGTTCTTCCTCAGGGAGGACTGTGGAGGCTGTCTTTGTTGGTATTGGTGCTGAATTGGAGAGCTCTCAGGTGTGTGGCTCTGGCCTTTTCTGGCACAGGCTCTCAGATGTTGGCGTGTCCTAGGGAGCACCTCCTGAGTGCCACCTTCTTTTTGTACACCCCTCTCTCCCCAGAGCTGAGGATTCCAGCAGAGGCCAACGTATTTTATGCCAAGAATCCTCACAAAAAATCCAACTTTGTGCAGAGGAAAAGGAGCCTCTCCCAAAAGAATGATGGGTGGATCGAGCCTCAACCTCTCTCTCGTCCTGCAAAGAAGGCTCCTGCCCTCCTGAGGATGCTTGCAAAACCATTCTGTTGCTGTGTGCCTGGGCGGGGCTGAGGCAGCCCAGGAATATTTACATTGATTACTATTTTCTTCAAAGTTTGAATCTATAGTTTGCCATTGTCCTTGACCTTGTTTAGTAACACAGTTGTTACTCTATCCTGTATTTGTTGTTTCCATTAATATATTATTATTATTTTAAAATATATATGTTTTTGTTACCTGATCTACTGTGATGATTTGAGTATACTAAATGTAGCAGTGATTCCTAAAGGACACATCCAAACCAACAGGAAGGAATGTTTCATTCTATCAGCAAGAACTTTGGTTTTTAGGAGTTTGGCAGATGGCATTATCTGAGTCAGTTTTCCAATGGGGGCAATGAAGTATCAGCTATGATGGTACAAACACAAACAAAGACACACAAACACACACAAGAGCACACACACTCACTGAGAGATAGATAGACAGATGGAGTTGGTCTCTGCTGAAATACTTTGGAGACATGGTTCTGATTTCTCCCCTTTTGGAGTATTTTCAATTGCACAAGGTGTCTTGCAAATGAACCCATGTCTGAGGAAGACATGCATGTGTACTTCACATGCCACTTTTCACATAGCAGGAAGGTCATGTAATATTTTTCATGCAGCTGTCTTTTGACTGTGAACCATCCCATGAGGTCAGCTGTGGAATTTTCAACTTGTAGCATCACAATGGGGATCCACTCTTTGGATTTGGGGATATTTCTGATTTTCTTGATTCAGATTGGAATGATATATATATATTAGTTTTTGATGAAAATTCTGCATTTGATGGTAATGAATGTCGTGCATCTAGGAATCTGTAGAGTGCAGACAATGAATGGATGCCTACTGTTGTCTGGACTGGTCTGAAAAGTCCTGTAGCATCTGAGCATGTGTGAGGGCTGTACAGGTCTTGCCAAAAGTCCAGGTCAGATGATCCTGCACAAAGCTGAACTCCTAGTGGTCTCCACAACAGTGTAAGGGCCAAGGAGAAACTCACTTCCACACAGAAGTTGGGAAGCTACCTTATGAAGGTGATCATAGATACGGGATTATTAATATATCCAGGTTGGCATCTATTATTTTTTTAGCTTTTGACTTTCGCAGCTGTGGGCATCTTGACAACCATCAACTCCCTGTAAGCACAGACAACTCTATAAGAACCTGAGGATAAATTTCCCTGTGCATGTCCCCTTGTGAAACTGCTTAAGCACCGCCTGGTTTACACACAGGTGGAATTTCTAGGTCAAAGTGTGCATGTTTACTTCTTTGACTAAGCACTGTCAGGTGGCTCTTCTGCATAGCTCTACCTGTGGCCAGGATTGTATTATCTAGCTTTCTAACTTTTGCAGGTTGAGTAGATACATAGTGGGAGCACACTGTTTTTGTTGGTATTTTTCTTGGTATCTATTCTGATGCTTTTCACTGGGGGATTTTTTCCTGTGAAAATGGGCTTCCTCTACTTGACCTTATTTTCTTCTTTTTAAAATTTTTTCAATGTGACTTTTTAATTTTAGTTTTATTAAAGACATTGCCCCTTGCTTGCATAGTCTATATCTAAAGCACTAGTCCTTGCTCCAAGGCCCAGCTTGCTCTCAGCTGCCCCAGGAGGGGAACAGTCTTTGGCGGTAGACAAGAGACACCCCTGTAGGGGGCACAAGTGCTTTGGCCCTCTGGTGTCTTGCCAGCAGTGCTTCCCATGCTCACAGAGGGTTTCAGACACTGAGTCAATGGTCCAGGTGGTCTTTTGTTCAGTCTGATCTCAAATTGAGCTCCTCTGAGAGGTCATATTGAAGTCCTTGTGTGTACCTGACCCATCATTTTAAACAATATTCCAAGTTCACTTTTTGTGTGTACGTGGGTTCTGGGGATTGAACCCAGGGCCTTGAGCCTGTGAGGCAAGTGACCTACCTGAGCTACACCCTCAGAGACCCCTGTAAAAGTATTTCCCCTTTGCCTCGGGGTCTAAGTTGCCAAGGCTGACCTCAAACGTTCCTCTTGCCTCAGCCTCCCTGGTGGCTGGCATGACAGGCATGCACCTGGGACTGTCACACTCGAGCCTGTGATGGGAACTCATGTGCATCTGTCCAGGGCTGAGCATGGTTAGGCAGAGCTGTGCTCCAGGCTCCCTGCAGGGCTGTGGAGGCTTCTGCTGCCCAGCAGCCCTGGTGCCATGGCCAGGGCTCCTCCCAGCCGAGGGCATGCAGCTGCCCATTGCTGTAGGCTGACCTTATTTTCTTCTTATGGCACTCGTCCGTTCTCTGGAGTATGTTGTATGGTTTGTCCATTAGGAGTCTAACAGGTCCTCTAGAACCTTCAAACAATTAGTAAAATTCCTGAACAGTAAGTGAGCGCGCACAGAAATTGTGCTAATATTTTGGGAAGAACAATGTTGGATGATATATTCGTGGCTTGAATATGTCATCCAACATGAAGTTATATTTTATTACTTACAAAATAATAAAATAATGAAGCAATACCATGGGCTGAGCTAAAATAGATCCTTAGGATCTTAGGCATTCTGTAATAAATCTGTGTCACTTGAAGTATAGAGTTGATCGACTCTGAGTAATGAAACAGAAGTAAAGGTATCAAAGCCAATGATCATCTGTTTCCAATTTTCTGTGATTTGGTTCAAGTGGTAAAGTGGTGATATTTATTAATAATGGATCGAATAGGTTCATAATTGTTTTAGAGTACAATTAGATGCCTTCAAACTTTAGGCTACATGGGCACATTTGAGAACGGTTCCAGCCATTCTCTCATCCTTTGGGTCATTCCCCTCCTATGTCCTGTGAGACATTTTCTATGTGAGGCTTTAAGAAGAAGAAGAGAATATTCTGTAAAGAAAACCTTGTGATCTGTGCAGTATGAAGTTGAATGGATTCATTCAGAAATCAGAAATTCTATTGAAAGATACTTATTGGCATGAGCCAAATAAAACCTATTTTTAGGCATCCTGGTGAAGACAAGGTTTTATCTTTATGTCTCATTTTCTATGTTTTGTTGTTGTTGTTGTTGTTAGAATGAAATTCATATGTTGCCAGACCATTCTATCAGATGTGTAACTAGATGCCATTTAAATTACCCACTTTTACATGGTAGACAGTTTTTAATGAACACTGCCTGTCTGCACCTTTTTTAAAAACAGGACTGGGATCAGAAGCCCAAATACCAA
Organism: Urocitellus parryii; assembly: GCF_045843805.1. Classification (NCBI taxonomy): domain Eukaryota; kingdom Metazoa; phylum Chordata; class Mammalia; order Rodentia; family Sciuridae; genus Urocitellus; species Urocitellus parryii. Next base: position 37,532,041 of record NC_135548.1, read on the forward strand.
TGGTTAGCTGGAGCATATTTTTCATTTGGCCTATCTGTCAGTATTCCCTGAGGTCATCTGTGCAATCAGCTTCGTTACTCCTGCTCCCTCACTGGATTTCATAGAAACCATATGCTATGTATGAATCAGGGACACCAATCCCACAACATAGCATTCTTGGAATATCCAAAGTCCCACTTTTCACTTCGCCATGCCTGAGATCAGCAGTAATATTTATCAGCAAATGTGAGATTTTCAAAGATCCAATTCTATGTGCTCCTTTCTCATAGAGCCTTAGGCAGGGATATAGCATACATAAATATTAAGTAAAGTCCATAGTTTTTAAAATGTCATCCATTGAATAGTTGACACATGTCTGAGATACTTTTTATTTTGGAGGAGGTATTATTTAATAGGGAATTCCAACAGCTACCTAATAGTGAAATGAGAAGTCTTGCATCCATTTTATTTTGTTTCTGATGATTTTTATGAGTAAGGGTAAGATACTTCCTTGTTCTGATGCAGATGTTGCCCACTTTTGTGAATGGATGCGGGGTGTCACCTACTACTTGCATATCTGCATATTGGGCTTGACACTGCTATCGTACTTGGTAGTTGGCAAAAAGTCAATACTGAAGTTAAGCTCTTGTGTTCTAGCAGCAGAGCTGAAGATCCTTGATGTGCCACCTTCTGCAATCCATGCTGCTCTCTTCATGTTCCTTATTGACTTCCTGGTGATGAGCATCATGGTCTCCTGCTCTTGAGAATGGCCAAGCATTGCTCTGTGAATGTGGAAGATGGGCATGTGGAAGGCTCCAGGGAGGAGGGATCATTGAACATGTACTCGAATCCATGTGCCTGTTGAATGACCTGTTTTTTTTTTATTTTTGGGTTTTAAGGGAGACACTGCCCTAAAACACTTCTGTGCAGCTGGGGATGCAGGCTTCTGCTTCACCTTGCAGGAAGCATTAACGAATCCTTTCCAGAAGACATGAGAAGAGAGAAGTGAGCCTCTGGTATCATGCAGGTTCCTTGCATTGCCCATGGGCTAGAAGAGAGAAGAGTTGCTTCATGAGATTTGATCCCCTTTTTCCTGAAAAGTTCCACACAGAGGTGAGTCCCCAGCATGTTTAGAAATCATTTCAGACACCTTTCTGGACGGAATTGAATCAGAGCCCCTGATGATGTGGAAGAGCTAAAGATGGGTTTGCTATGAATTTTCTATTTCATTCATCAGGGCCTGAGTCAAGTCAGTCATTGTGCTGTCAACACATGAGCTGCTGGTCAAATGTGAGGAAGTGGTCTTGCTTTATGAAAACACCACCCTGATTCAGTGAGCCAGAGGCAGCCTGCAGTCCCTGTTTTCCTGTAAAGGCAGATTGCTGTGGATGGCCTCTGGCCTCGTCATGCAGCCCTGCTCAGAGTAGGGGATTGAGGGACCAGGCAGATCCCTAGTTCCTTTTGACCTTTATTGCCATTGGGCCACCCCAGGGTCCTTGGACTCTACCTGGTCTTCTGGCCTGGGTCAGGGGATGTGAGGTTTGGAATCCCCCTCTGTGGCAGGATCCCAGCCCCCCAGCCACTTGAGGTCAGCACATCCTTCCCTAATTGTGTTAGAGTTGGAGACTTCTCCCACCCATCCTCATCCATGCTCATCCCACATTTTGTAGCTTGGCACCTGAGGACCTTTATTCATTGACTTAGTTGTTAGTGATGATGGTTACTAAGACTAAGTGACTCTTTCAAGTCACATCACTTGCATGGTAGGGCTAGAGCATGGATCTTCCTAATTGATTTCATGGGACTCTCTCATGGAAACTGTGACTGCTTCCTAAACACACACTCTACATTTGGAGTGTCAAAATTCTTGCCACTGCCTCCTTGGCAAGTGTATCTTGTCTTCTACGTGGGAATTTCACAAATATTTTCCTTTGGTTTGTGGAGGTCATGCAGAAGGGATTTCATTTGAAATAGCCCAAACAAGAAATACCAGTTGTCTTTTTCGCACATGGATGTGTGTAGTGAACACCCCTTTCTGTGTGCTTGCATGAGTTACTCCTTTGAATTTGTTGAAGAATGGTTGGCTGGGGAGCAAGTTAACGAGAGATGGATATCAATGGTTGTCAAGTATTCTGACGTGAAGAATGTATTGAGGATGTGAAGGCTTTTCTAGCCAGTTCCTATGGCTCAGTCAGGGATCAGTCAGAGGATTCTGTCTGGTAGACTCTTTGGCACAGATGTCAAAGTGGCCTGGTCTTACCCTGTCCAGGACTGAATGCTGAGCTTGAGTGGGAGCTTCTTGTCATTTCAAGCATTTCCATGAGTCTGTCCTCTGTTCTCTTGTATCCAAGTGGTTTCTAATAGGAAAGCAGAACAAAAATTGAAAGTATGGTGATTGATTATTTTTACCAATGTTATTTCAATCCACTTTGTTTAATACGAAATTACCTTTATGCTAGTAAGATTTCATATGTGAGGAAATAATGAAAATATTGGGGTTAGGGGATGAGAATATGCAAATCAAACATTTTTGAGCACCAAGACCCGTTTTTTGTTTTTGTTTTTGTTTTTTTTTAACTTAAATAATTTTAAGTGCCAGAGGACCACCGCTGCCATTCAGCCTCAACAACCTCCAGGTCCAGCCTCCAGGTGGCCCATTTCACCAGGGTGTGTGGGACCACACTGTCCTGGGATGAGAGAACAGTACCCACGGATGTTGACATCTCACAGAGTAGATATTGCCAGTGACAGTAGGGAGCTATTGGCACATGAGGAAGGGAAGAGCTCTCAGGATGGGAAGAGGGGGCCGCTTCGAGACTCATTGGGTATGGCACGAGGCTGCTGGGTGTGGTGTTGGCCTGGGCCCACTGAGTGGGGCAGATCCGTGGTCTGTGTTTCTGTACCCTCCTCTGTAGCCTGTGTTGGCAGCAGATCAGGGAATTGCGATCAGAAGTGCTCCCAGTAACACAGGCACCAGCCCCCAGAGTGTGTGCCTATCCGTTTCCCCACCTGGCCTGACTTAGTGCCTGTCTTGCCTCAGGGCTGAGACCCTACAATCTCTGATGAGGGTGTCTGTGGTCCAGATCCAACCTGCATGGCCAACATGCTCAGACCTTCAGCTGGGTCCTAGGCTGCTGCAACCAAACTCTGTTAACTGGGTGGCCGACAACAGAGGAAGTGTCTTCCGTTGAGCTCCAGAGGCTCAACACAGTAGGTGTTGGGCTGTCCCAGTGCCATAACCCCTCCCAGGTTTCAAGGGGACTGTCTCCCCAACTCTCCCAGCCCTTGCCCACTCTCCTATTGCTGCCCACGATCTGTGGTTCCCATATGGGCATCCCGCCCTGGCTCCAACCTCACATATCCGGTATCCCCCAGTCTCCCTGGTATCTGGGTCCAGACTCTCCTCTTCCTACAAGAATATCAGATATTGGATTTGGTCCCAGTTGATGCTGTGTTCCATCATGTGAGCTCTTAGCTTCATCACTGTGCAAAGACTCTTTTCCCACACAAGTTCGCACGACTTTTGGCTGGCTAAGAATTTTCAGGCGACACTTTTCTAATGAGTACACTTTCCTTTCTTCCGATCTCCCACCAGTGAGCATTCCTCGCACCCTTGTCCTAGTTCCTTTATGGCAGTTTCCCTCCTTATGGCTGAGAGGACCTAGTGACCCCTGAATTCACACGTTCTCCTTAATCACCAACACACTGCAGAATTCTCCAGGGGGCCATATATGCTCCTGGAAGTTGGTGTTGGAAATAGTTCTCCATCCATTAATCACTCCCTCACTCACTAATGTCCTTGTGTCCTTGAGAAAGGCTCTCCCTTTCCTGGTTTTCCTGAATAGAAATCCTCTTGCCTCTTGGGTGAATAGGGTTATGGGTTGTGCAGAGGGTGTTGGTCCACTGAGCATCTTAGAGACTGTCCTTTATGGAGCCTAATGATCCTCACTGGGGAATGAGGCCAGGGTCCTAACTGTGGTTAGTTAGAGAGGGAAAGAAGGACAAGGGAAACTCAGATGTCCCTTCATGGCCCCTGGAGTTAGAGGACTTACCCCTTTGCACCTGGGATCAGGAGACCTCATTTCCTCGAGGACACGCACACTCAGACGTTAATCTTGAGAGTGGGTTCCTTTCTGGGGTCCAGGGCTGTTGTTAGCCACCAGGAATGACAGTGCTCTCCATGCTGAGTGGAGCCATTTTTGCCAGGAAAGAGAGCCCATGGTCACGCCTTGTGCAAAGCATCCCACGCCAGGGGCTCCCATGCCTACATTCCTGTCCTGAAAGGAAGCCACTCAGAGGCAAGGTGGGTCCAACCACCTCCCATGTGTTCACTCATCACTGTGTTCCAGCAGTCACCCCAGTGAACAGTCCTGATGGGATTGGATGTGGCTCAGAATGTCACCCTCATGAGCTCTACCCTGCCACAGCTGCAGTTCTGCAGTGGGAGAAACTCAAAACCTCAAAACACATGCACATGAAAGAAAAGAGCAAGAGCCAGAGCCCAAACAGGCCAGGTGTGGCAAAGACAGCTGGAGTGCCTAGGTTGGGACTCAGAATTATGTCAGTGGGGTGGCATTGCTGCTGGCACCAGCATGATAACCGAGAGCCAGCCCTGCTCATTTTGGGGAGCAGTGTGTTGGGGAAGGCAGCAGAAATTGAGAGGCAGGATTGAGTTTGGCCCTAGGAGGAGGTTGGGTAAGAGGCCAGTGTGGGTTGGAGAGCCTGGGCAGATAGACAGAGGCCAGGGCACACCCCAAAGCCTGGAGACTGCACTTGATGTCCAGGGTTGTGAAACACCACTTCCCCTCTTACTCACAACTGAGAGCAAGGGGCATTGATGAGTTCAGTTTGTGTGCGGCTGCATCCAAGGTGGCTCGGCTAGGAACCTCTGTTTCCTTGACTCAGGAGGCTGGGAGTCCAGGCTCCACTGAGGCTCGGCTGGGAGGATCGGAGTCTGAGTTTATGCCTGTGTTCCCTGTAGGATCCATGTTGGCTGAGCCTCAGTGTTTTTGTAATGAGAGGATGGGTGACCGTCATGTCTTTATCACAGGACACACTTGCTAAATGGATTTGTTTGCTCTGAGGAGGAAAGAGAGAGGGGGGAGTGGTGCTGGAGACAGGGATGCAGACAGGGGTCATGGACTTGGCATAACTCAGTCTTGGAGGTGATATCCCATCACCTGTACCCACTTCAATTCCCATGAATCCAGAGGCTGAGCCCCCTTGAGGTGAGGGGTGAACCGGTTCTGGGCAGCAGGATGCTGTGGTACCTCGGAGTCTCTGTGAGACCCCAACACTAGACACACTTGGCCCTTTTGAAATCTTAGGAGAAGCCTTGGGAAGTTGTATGGCAGAGGGGAGCAGCCTCTGCATCTCAGTCCCCTCCAACTTGCCATGGTGTAGAGAGGGAACTGCAGCCACGATGGGACGGACATTGGCCATGTCCCTGTGTGGGACACAGGCCTGATTGAGTTAGGGTGCATTCTTTGTCTCTCCCTTTCTTGTGATTATCCCATCTCTACATTTGTGCTTTAGCCACCTGTGAGTCCCATCTCTGGTTTCAGAGAGAACAGAGGGTGTTATGGGCCAATAGACACAATAAACCCTAGAGATTAGATGCTACCCTACTTTCCAGAAAAGACTGGGCACACCATGAGTTGCACAATGATGGGACCAGGGTCCAAAAGCTGCTGAGAGGGAAGGACTGGTTGTGAATGCATTTTTGAAGGCTCCAAGCTGGAACTCTAGTGGCACCAAGCAGGGCAGATGCTGGTGGGGATGTTTGGGTAGTTGTTGGTGAACACCTGCGCACCTGAGATGGGTAGGCATGGAGGAGAAATCGGCAGCCCATAGGGCTGTTGAAAGTGGTCTTATGTGAAAAGAGGCTCAGGTATGGGCACAGGAAATGACATCATTGCCTTGACAATGGATCAAACAGAACATGGAACCCTGGTATCCAGGCACCCACTTCACTGACCAAGCCATCCGAGCTCACTTGGTTGGAGCCACTGGAGGGAGAAGGATGTTCTCCTGTGGTTGCAGACAATGCCGAGCCTCAGGCTCCCAGGAATCTCAGGGGGGCCAACTAGCCCTTTTGTGGATACACTGGGTGAGGCTTCATCTTAGACGCCAGAGCCTCTGGCGATTGTCGCAGAGGAGCTCAAGAGTAACAGTGAGTAGCACAGGGCAGGTGAGCCCAGCAGGCCCTCGAGTCTGATCCCTGATGAATGGCCCAGGACTCCTATTCTGACTCTGTGTGTGTGTGTGTGTGTGTGTGTGTGTGTGTGTGTGTGTGTGTGTGTTTGTACTGATGGGAACTGTCCCATTGTGCTTTGACTCTAGTGTATTGGCACAAGTCATTTTTCTGTTTGTCACCATTTCCATTTTGAACCCACCATTCTTGGTCCCAACCCAGGGTGAAAATGATCAGAACACGGAGGAGCCCTTCAGGGTTCAGAGCCTTGAACCTTACAGGCAGGACCAGCTTAGGAAAGAGCTCCTGCCTGTCATTTGTGGGAGGAACCTACATTTCAGCAGCAACATGGGGTTAATCTCCTGGGATTTCATCCCCACCCAGCAGGTGCTGGATCTCTTGTTCCCAAAACAGCCACCTTCTTCAGTCTTTACTCCTGGTGCCACTCCACATCCTCCAAGGGGACAAGAACCTCAGGTTCTGGATGGATGTTGTAGAATGCCCACAGAGCCAACTGCCAGGCTGGGTGGGGTGCAGTTGCTGGGCTTTGCTGATGTTGTCATCCCCCACAGTTCTTGGAACCTTCTGTGGCAGTGGCATCCAGGACCCCAGCAGCTGTGAGTAGCAGCTCCTCACTGCTTCACTCCAGCGAGCAGGTGGAAGACAGCCGCGTTGTTCACGTCCTCCTAGAGGGACAGAGCCTGAGGGAGACAAAGCGCATCCCGGTAAGCCCGACAGCAGGGCTGCCTCCTGGGTGTCCACACAGTGGAAGGCAGGAGACACAGCCAACCCCAGGGCTATGGTGGGAAATAAAGAAGAGAGAGGTCCGTCTTAAGGGCTTGACCTGAGGAGGGAGAGCATCAGCATGCCCAGCTTCAGTGGTGAGTGGGCCTGTGCATTGTGGGTTTTGCAGGCCAGAAGTGCAGACGGAAGTGCTGTGGACAGATGAAGGCAGAGATATGTCCAGGGTGCAGGCTGCAGTGCCTAGAACTTGGTATTCTCAATGAGTGAAATTGGAGCAGAGGAGGTGGCAATGACTTGTCACATGTGTAGGAGGGGATGTGTTCCTGGTGGCAGGGAAGAGATCCTCCTTAGCATGACTAGGTGTAGGAATTTGGGGTCGGGATCACCTGAGGGGTCATGCCAAAGCTTCGGAATGTTAGGCTTTGCATGTATGTAAATACGGAGCTAAAGGGGTTCTTGGCAGAATTTCTATGGATGTGCAGTAGACACGCTAATGCTGCAGGTGTCCAGCTGCAGAGGAGACATGTTCAGTGACTGCCAGTGCTGAGTCAAGTACATCATTACAACCAGACCCGCACCGAGCTTCCAGAGGCCAGGGCCTCTCAAAGCTATCATGAAGCACTCAAGTGCACACTCTTGTATCTGAGTCTGTTTTGTGTCGTGGCAGTCAGGACCCAAATTTTCAGTGCATCTGCCTCTTGCACCCACAAAGGCAGCCTGCATCCCAGATCACACTTGGTGCGCAGATCTCTGGCCCATTGCTCTCATCTCAGTGAGATGAGAGTGTGTCTGTGCATAGGCAGTTTGGTCCTTTGACATGAGTGGAATGTGGCTCCCCAGGGGGAGGGGAGATGGCAGGTACAGGCAGATATTTGTACCAGGATTGTTCTAGTAGCACATTGCAAGAACCCAGGTGGTATATGGAGGACACACTCAGGTAGCAGGATAACAAGATTGTGCCCTTGTATATGTAGCTGAGATTTCTCCTGAATGTTTGACCACAGTCTTCTGGGTAGCTCTTCTAAAAGCCATTCTCTGATGACATTTGTCCCACCCTGATCCAGGTGACCTTTCAGGAGACGGTGACAAGCCTCATCCGCAGGGCCTTGGACCAAAATTTGTTGCAGCATGAGGATGTGGACAACTTTGAGCTGCTGTATATGATGTCTGAGGATGAGAGTAAGTAGGACAATCAGACAGTGGGGAGACATGATCCACAGTGGGCTCAGGATAACTGACAGCCAAGAGAAAGTGGGCCTTGGCCCCAAAATACCAAAGTGTGATGGGCCTGGCGGAGACTCTCAGGGGTTGTGGGTGTTTTGTGGTATAATCCTTGAGTGCCACCTAACAATTCTCTCCACTTCGCTCTGCAGAAATCAAGGTCTCTGACCACTCACTCGTGTGTCTGTCCATGAATCTGGGAATACAATATTTCATGGTGAGGAAACGCCCCCAGGTCAAGGGAAAGGAGGTAAACACCTACCTTATTCAAGCTGTGCATGTGCTGGCATTCCACTCCGACCTGAGGAAATAAGAAGCCTCAGCACCTGGACATATTTGCTGGAAGCCCATAGAGCCAACTGACAGTCTGGGGTGGCTTTCTGTTTCTGGGTTTGCTGATGTTCCATCCCCCACAGTTCTCAGAATCAACCTGCAAGTCCTCCAGGCCGCTTTCCCACAAGCAGGTGGGAGACACCTGCTTAATTCGTGTCCACTTAGAAACACAAAGTCCAGAGATGGCCAAGAGTGTTCTGGTAAGCCTGGGAGCAGGGGTGTCCCGTGGTGCTTACACCTGGGTGGGGAGCAGACACTGGTCCAATACCATGGACTACTCATGCCCTCTTGAATTTGGAGCTTCTGGATGATCAGGAGGATAGATGGGAATCAAGAAGGGAGAGGTCAGTGTGAAGGGCTGGAGCTGAGATGAGCGAGTGCAGCAGCTTGTCCACTGCCATGTCTGAGGGAGTCTGTGTGTCAGGTGGCAGCATGCAGTCCAGAAGGGCAGGGACAGGTATGGGTGACAGATGAGAATAGGACAGGAACTAGGTTGCAGGTTCCCTTGTATGGGATGCTGACGTCTATGGAGGAGGACAGCAGTGTGAGGTTCTCCATGTTCCTTGAACAAGGAGCTGAGAGAGTCTCTCTGCAGAGTCGATATGGATGTGGAGCAAGCACACTAAATGTCCAGGTAACCCAATGACCACCCTTGCCGGATGAGGTGCCCTCCTACATCCCAGCCAGCACTGAGCCTCTGGAGGCCAGGAGCTCTCGTGGCTATCTTTCAGCTCTCCTGTGTGTGGTCATGTTCCTGGGTCTGTTTTTGGCCCTGGCAATCCAGACCAAAGCCTCTAGGTTTTGTGCCTAGGCCATTCCCAATGCCGCCTGCATCCTCGGGCAGACCTGGGATCTTGGAGGCTATTGTCCCATTCCTCCCAACTTGTGGGATGAGATTGCATCTGTATGCAGGTAGTGGGGTCCTTTCACTCCGAGAGGAGTGCAGCTCCACAAAGAGCAATGGCAGGCCCAGGAAGTCCTATGTACAAGGATTGGGCTAGTAGCCTGTGGGAAGAGCCCACACGATGAGCAGGAGGTCAGCCTCGGGTAGTAGGGTCATGGATGTTGCCCTTGTATTTAGAGTGGAGGTGCCTCCAGAATGCCCCTGCCCACTGTCCTTGAGTAGTCACTTCAAGGCCCATTTCCTGAAGGCCTGTCTCCCATGCTGCTCCAGGTGACCTGCCACGATAGGGCTCCTGTCGTCATCCGCAGCGCCCTCGACCTACACTTCCTTACTGAGGAGAATCCAGAGGATTATGAGCTGGGCCAAATCATCTCTCGTCGTCAGAGTAAGTGAGACAATCAGATAGCAGAGAGCAAGGGTCAGGATGTGGACTCAGGTCAACTCTTAGCAACAAAGAGTAGTCTCTGACCCCCAAGAACACTCCAACAGGTGTGTTGGGTTCGTGCACAAAGCCAACTGCACTTCTGCTGGTGGAAGGTCTTGAGGTCCAATGGTATACCCCGGTGGATATTGCGGCTCCCCACCAGGTGCCCTCCCCTGGACATGAACAGGCATCCAAAGCTGACATCTTTGAGGAGTGAGGAGGAAAGCCTCTCTCCAGGAGCAGTATGTTTTCATGGTCTGGGATAGGAGTGGTTTCAAAGGAACATGGGAATGCATGGGCTAAAGAGGGAACTGGCATTTTGTGGACTGAAGCAGTACTATTGAAAGCCTTCTGTGTGACCAAAAAACCACTGCCTGGGCAGAGCATTGCCAGGATTCTAGCAAGCAGTAACAGGATGAAATTGGGAAGAAAACACAGCCTGGGAGACAGCCTGAATCATCTGTTTTTGCATAAATTCCATGGTCTTACGCACCTGAGTCCACTAGGCAAGGAGTGATCACAATAGCCAGGTTGTGATCCCTAACTAAAGTCAGATGAGGGCTTCCTGAGCACGTAGCCACAGAGCTCATCTGATAATAATGCCAGCGCTTTTTCGTTGGTTGGTTGGTTGGTTTTTGTGAGCCAAACACCACAGCAGCCATTATCCCAGCCTATGTACCCTGAAGACCACCATCCCTATGAGTTCTAGGATCACTTGTCTCCTATCTTAACCTACTGTTAGGTTAGTAGAGTCTATGGAAGAGGAAGTCTGTCTGGGGCCTTGGTAGCCTAAGAAATTCATAGCAGAGATCTCCACATCCAACCCAGAAGGGATGGAGAACAGGCTCTAGGTTAGAGGAGGGCGACAGGAAACACATGTTCAGAGGAAGGAGAAGCGGCTGTTGTATTCCCCCACTCGGGGTCATGGCACCACTGGGCCATACACCATGTTGGAGGGAAGCAGTCCCTTTGCTGGTCTTTGGAACCATTGTTCTCAGTAGGGCAGTATTTGGAATGTGGCCTCCATTCTCAGAAGCCTGGTTCACATGGAGGCGGGCTCCACCAACGCAGAAGCATGGCTCTAACGTGGTATCCGTGCTGGTCAGCCTGTCCTCACTGTGGCCATACTTGAGGAAAATAACTCAGAGGAGGAATCCTAGGCCTTTTTTCTCTGGGTTTCATAGCTTTCTCTTTGGTTGTGCACTGAGGCTGTCCATAAAGCTCTAGTGTGTGGCAGTGGAGAGCTCCTCAGCCCTTGCCACAAAGGCATAGACTGGGAGAGAGAGAACGAGGCTGGCAGAGAGGGAGAGAGAGAAAGATGGAGAGGGAGGACCTCTCCTTGGAGAATGAGGATTCAGTGGAGCCAACAGGAACAAGGTACTGTTGCCCAGGGCACAACCCTGTTTAGGTCTTACTCCAACCATGCTCAACCTTTCTTCCAGTCCCTCCCACCCCCCAGTAGTGTATTCATCTTGAATGAGAATTTCATGTTGACATCAGAGCACTCACCATCCAATGCTTCCCTCCAAACCCACCTATGAAGATGGCTCATGTGGGGACTGAATCTTCGGCACAGGAGCCTTTTGTGGGAGATTTCAGATGCAAACCCTAGTGGTGTGCTTTGGCAGATGCAAGAGGACCTGAGATATTCTGGAGTCCAAAGCCTTCGGTAGGAACAGACATTAGGTCTGTTGAAGTGCTCTGCCTAGTTCTTCCTCAGGGAGGACTGTGGAGGCTGTCTTTGTTGGTATTGGTGCTGAATTGGAGAGCTCTCAGGTGTGTGGCTCTGGCCTTTTCTGGCACAGGCTCTCAGATGTTGGCGTGTCCTAGGGAGCACCTCCTGAGTGCCACCTTCTTTTTGTACACCCCTCTCTCCCCAGAGCTGAGGATTCCAGCAGAGGCCAACGTATTTTATGCCAAGAATCCTCACAAAAAATCCAACTTTGTGCTGAGGAAAAGGAGCCTCTCCCAAAAGAATGATGGGTGGATCGAGCCTCAACCTCTCTCTCGTCCTGCAAAGAAGGCTCCTGCCCTCCTGAGGATGCTTGCAAAACCATTCTGTTGCTGTGTGCCTGGGCGGGGCTGAGGCAGCCCAGGAATATTTACATTGATTACTATTTTCTTCAAAGTTTGAATCTATAGTTTGCCATTGTCCTTGACCTTGTTTAGTAACACAGTTGTTACTCTATCCTGTATTTGTTGTTTCCATTAATATATTATTATTATTTTAAAATATATATGTTTTTGTTACCTGATCTACTGTGATGATTTGAGTATACTAAATGTAGCAGTGATTCCTAAAGGACACATCCAAACCAACAGGAAGGAATGTTTCATTCTATCAGCAAGAACTTTGGTTTTTAGGAGTTTGGCAGATGGCATTATCTGAGTCAGTTTTCCAATGGGGGCAAAGAAGTATCAGCTGTGATGGTACAAACACAAACAAAGACACACAAACACACACAAGAGCACACACACTCACTGAGAGATAGATACACAGATGGAGTTGGTCTCTGCTGAAATACTTTGGAGACATGGTTCTGATTTCTCCCCTTTTGGAGTATTTTCAATTGCACAAGGTGTCTTGCAAATGAACCCATGTCTGAAGAAGACATGCATGTGTACTTCACATGCCACTTTTCAAATAGCAGCAAGGTCATGCAATATTTTTCATGCAGCTGTCTTTTGACTGTGAACCATCCCATGAGGTCAGCTGTGGAATTTTCAACTTGTAGCATCACAATGGGGATCCACTCTTTGGATTTGGGGATATTTCCGATTTTCTTGATTCAGATTGGAATGATATATATATTAGTTTTTGATGAAAATTCTGCATTTGATGGTAATGAATGTCGTGCATCTAGGAATCTGTAGAGTGCAGACAATGAATGGATGCCTACTGTTGTCTGGACTGGTCTGAAAAGTCCTGTAGCATCTGAGCATGTGTGAGGGCTGTACAGGTCTTGCCAAAAGTCCAGGTCAGATGATCCTGCACAAAGCTGAACTCCTAGTGGTCTCCACAACAGTGTAAGGGCCAAGGAGAAACTCACTTCCACACAGAAGTTGGGAAGCTACCTTATGAAGGTGATCATAGATACGGGATTATTAATATATCCAGGTTGGCATCTATTATTTTTTTAGCTTTTGACTTTCGCAGCTGTGGGCATCTTGACAACCATCAACTCCCTGTAAGCACAGACAACTCTATAAGAACCTGAGGATAAATTTCCCTGTGCATGTCCCCTTGTGAAACTGCTTAAGCACCGCCTGGTTTACACACAGGTGGAATTTCTAGGTCAAAGTGTGCATGTTTACTTCTTTGACTAAGCACTGCCAGGTGGCTCTTCTGCATAGCTCTACCTGTGGCCAGGATTGTATTATCTAGCTTTCTAACTTTTGCAGGTTGAGTAGATACATAGTGGGAGCACACTGTTTTTGTTGGTATTTTTCTTGGTATCTATTCTGATGCTTTTCACTGGGGGATTTTTTCCTGTGAAAATGGGCTTCCTCTACTTGACCTTATTTTCTTCTTTTTAAAATTTTTTCAATGTGACTTTTTAATTTTAGTTTTATTAAAGACATTGCCCCTTGCTTGCATAGTCTATATCTAAAGCACTAGTCCTTGCTCCAAGGCCCAGCTTGCTCTCAGCTGCCCCAGGAGGGGAACAGTCTTTGGCGGTAGACAAGAGACGCCCCTGCAGGGGGCACAAGTGCTTTGGCCCTCTGGTGTCTTGCCAGCAGTGCTTCCCATGCTCACAGAGGGTTTCAGACACTGAGTCAATGGTCCAGGTGGTCTTTTGTTCAGTCTGATCTCAAATTGAGCTCCTCTGAGAGGTCATATTGAAGTCCTTGTGTGTACCTGATCCATCATTTTAAACAATATTCCAAGTTCACTTTTTGTGTGTACGTGGGTTCTGGGGATTGAACCCAGGGCCTTGAGCCTGTGAGGCAAGTGACCTACCTGAGCTACACCCTCAGAGACCCCTGTAAAAGTATTTCCCCTTTGCCTCGGGGTCTAAGTTGCCAAGGCTGACCTCAAACGTTCCTCTTGCCTCAGCCTCCCTGGTGGCTGGCATGACAGGCATGCACCTGGGACTGTCACACTCGAGCCTGTGATGGGAACTCATGTGCATCTGTCCAGGGCTGAGCATGGTTAGGCAGAGCTGTGCTCCAGGCTCCCTGCAGGGCTGTGGAGGCTTCTGCTGCCCAGCAGCCCTGGTGCCATGGCCAGGGCTCCTCCCAGCCGAGGGCAGGCAGCTGCCCATTGCTGTAGGCTGACCTTATTTTCTTCTTATGGCACTCGTCCGTTCTCTGGAGTATGTTGTATGGTTTGTCCATTAGGAGTCTAACAGGTCCTCTAGAACCTTCAAACAATTAGTAAAATTCCTGAACAGTAAGTGAGCGCGCGCAGAAATTGGGCTAATATTTTGGGAAGAACAATGTTGGATGATATATTCATGGCTTGAATATATCATCCAACATGAAGTTATATTTTATTACTTACAAAATAATAAAATAATGAAGCAATACCATGGGCTGAGCTAAAATAGATCCTTAGGATGTTAGGCATTCTGTAATAAATCTGTGTCACTTGAAGTATAGAGTTGATCGACTCTGAGTAATGAAACAGAAGTAAAGGTATCAAAGCCAATGATCATCTGTTTCCAATTTTCTGTGATTTGGTTCAAGTGGTAAAGTGGTGATATTTATTAATAATGGATCGAATAGGTTCATAATTGTTTTAGAGTACAATTAGATGCCTTCAAACTTTAGGCTACATGGGCACATTTGAGAACGGTTCCAGCCATTCTCTCATCCTTTGGGTCATTCCCCTCCTATGTCCTGTGAGACATTTTCTATGTGAGGCTTTAAGAAGAAGAAGAGAATATTCTGTAAAGAAAACCTTGTGATCTGTGCAGTATGAAGTTGAATGGATTCATTCAGAAATCAGAAATTCTATTGAAAGATATTTATTGGCATGAGCCAAATAAAACCTATTTTTAGGCATCCTGGTGAAGACAAGGTTTTATCTTTATGTCTCATTTTCTATGTTTTGTTGTTGTTGTTGTTGTTAGAATGAAATTCATATGTTGCCAGACCATTCTATCAGATGTGTAACTAGATGCCATTTAAATTACCCACTTTTACATGGTAGACAGTTTTTAATGAACACTGCCTGTCTGCACCTTTTTTAAAAACAGGACTGGGATCAGAAGCCCAAATACCAATGGTTAGCTGGAGCATATTTTTCATTTGGCCTATCTGTCAGTATTCCCTGAGGTCATCTGTGCAATCAGCTTCGTTACTCCTGCTCCCTCACTGGATTTCATAGAAACCATATGCTATGTATGAATCAGGGACACCAATCCCACAACATAGCGTTCTTGGAATATCCAAAGTCCCACTTTTCACTTCGCCATGCCTGAGATCAGCAGTAATATTTATCAGCAAATGTGAGATTTTCAAAGATCCAATTCTATGTGCTCCTTTCTCATAGAGCCTTAGGCAGGGATATAGCATACATAAATATTAAGTAAAGTCCATAGTTTTTAAAATGTCATCCATTGAATAGTTGACACATGTCTGAGATACTTTTTATTTTGGAGGAGGTATTATTTAATAGGGAATTCCAACAGCTACCTAATAGTGAAATGAGAAGTCTTGCATCCATTTTATTTTGTTTCTGATGATTTTTATGAGTAAGGGTAAGATACTTCCTTGTTCTGATGCAGATGTTGCCCACTTTTGTGAATGGATGCGGGGTGTCACCTACTACTTGCATATCTGCATATTGGGCTTGACACTGCTATCGTACTTGGTAGTTGGCAAAAAGTCAATACTGAAGTTAAGCTCTTGTGTTCTAGCAGCAGAGCTGAAGATCCTTGATGTGCCACCTTCTGCAATCCATGCTGCTCTCTTCATGTTCCTTATTGACTTCCTGGTGATGAGCATCATGGTCTCCTGGTCTTGAGAATGGCCAAGCATTGCTCTGTGAATGTGGAAGATGGGCATGTGGAAGGCTCCAGGGAGGAGGGATCATTGAACATGTACTCGAATCCATGTGCCTGTTGAATGACCTGTTTTTTTATTTTTTGGGTTTTAAGGGAGACACTGCCCTAAAACACTTCTGTGCAGCTGGGGATGCAGGCTTCTGCTTCACCTTGCAGGAAGCATTAACGAATCCTTTCCAGAAGACATGAGAAGAGAGAAGTGAGCCTCTGGTATCATGCAGGT